>NW_027176417.1:582533-732533 GCF_023349555.1 Cebidichthys violaceus | reverse complement strand
TCTCATAAATATGAGATAGCAGGACCCAAGTGTTATCGCTCTGTATTTCTTGCACACGCACCGCACAAAAGACAACTCACTCAGCTATCGGTGGCTTTTTGTCAGCACTTCTTGTATCGCTGTTTGTTTCCAGCTAGTTGTTTATTAACTAATAACCACAGGTACATCTGTCTCTGTGACTTTATTACACTGTTCAAGGCCGGGGACAAAGATTACCTCATAATATCAATGACTCTGCTGGAATGGGATGTTGTATAATGCATAGTTATATTTAGTTATGTTTAATATATTCTTGGTAAAATGGTGCATCGGTGCTTTTTCTTGTTTAACTTCCCTGTGTCCAACAGGAGAAGCAGAGAGGCACCTTCTTCTCCATCTTCTACCTGTCCATCAACGCTGGCAGTCTGCTGTCCACCGTCATCACCCCCATCCTCAGAGGTACCCTGTTGACCACAGAGCGTGAAAATGCACGAGCGAAGTTCAAAATATAAACGTGTGTGTCTGTGTGTGTGTGCTTCCAGCTCAGGAGTGTGGAATATACACCCAGCAGAAGTGCTACTCACTGGCCTTCGGAGTCCCCGCTGCTCTCATGGTGGTGGCTCTGAGTAAGAATTCCTTTTCCTTTTTAAATACCTCTATTGACTGTACTGAGCAGAAGTCTTTGTAGTAACAATTTCATTCGTCGTTAAAGGGGTACTAAACCCGATTTTACACATGAAGGTTAGCTTACTGCTACTACTCAGCCTATAAAGGCCGTTGTATAATATCTTATGTGGTTCTGTAGGAGCTTCCTGTCTTACAAAATAACCCCGATGATGTCACGGTGATGTCATCAGGGTTACGTCAGCTTGGTGTGTTTGAATTTGAAAAAAAAAAAAAGTCTGATGAAACATGCTACTCAGTTATGGGAATTGTAGGATCCAGAGTTTTTAGATCTTGACAAATACTAGGGACTAAAAGTCAACACACGTCAGCCTCTGCTACCTCAATGTTATCTCTCCAACCTAATGAAAGTACAACGTTCCCTTTAATGAATTATGTATTCATCTTTCTTTAGATCATTACTAAGCCATTTGTGATGACAGCTTCTCCTTTATTTGCACTTTATTACTAACACTAATAAATTATTAGTTAACTTTTAATTTGTTATAAGCCTTTATTACCCTCTATAAAGTGTGTTTTATGAGAAAGAAGCAGTTTTTAGAGCATTATAAGATATGTTGATGAAATTCTAACAATGACCTCATTTATTTTCTTAAAATGTCCAGCAACAGCAAATGTTATAATACATATGTGTGTGTGTGTGTGTGTGTGTGTGTCTGCAGTTGTGTTCATTGTTGGAAGTGGTATGTACATTAAGACCCCCCCTCAAGGCAACATCATGGTGAAAGTGTGCAGCTGCATCGGGGTAAGTGGCTCCATGTCGTGAGTCCCAAAGGTTTTCAGTTTAGTTCACAAAATGCATTCCAGCGAGGGCAGAGTTCACATCGAGATGCCCCCTCTGTCATCTGTAGTTCGCTATCAAGAACCGCTTCAGGCATCGCGCCGCTGAATTCCCAAAGAGAACCCACTGGATGGACTGGTCCGAGGAGAAATACGATGTAAGTGCAGCATGCGTACACGTAAACAAAGATCTGCACAGTCAGCGATGTACAAATCCTAATCCTTGTCTTTGATTGGCTGCAGAAACTCCTGATAGCCCAGGTGAAGATGGTGCTGAAGGTGCTGTTCCTCTACATCCCTCTGCCCATGTTCTGGGCTCTCTTTGACCAGCAGGTGACTTACTCATTGTCCCCAAATTTCAAGAGAAAAACACACATAATAATATTATAATAATGCACGCCTATAAGTGTACTGGTGGAACCCAAAGACTAAAGGAGAGCTGTGTCTCCTCCACAGGGCTCCAGATGGACCCTCCAGGCGACCACCATGGACGGCAACTTTGTAAGTGTTTCATTCGCAGCGTTTTTTGCTGTGTCACCAAAACACAGAGAAGTTAGACGAGGTTCTGACCGGCTCCCTCTATTTCTTTCTTCAACAGGGAATTCTCACAATCCAGCCCGATCAGATGCAGGTAAGACACTCATGTCGATTACACTTTGCTCACTGCGTCGTGTTGTTTCTACATGCTGTTGACGTGAACCAATAGAATAGGCTTTAAAGGAGTGACCCGCCTTCTTGCCTCCAGACCGTCAACCCCATCTTGATCCTGGCTTTGGTGCCGATCGTGGAGAGTGCGATCTACCCGCTGATTTCCAAGTGCAAAATAAACTTCACGTGAGTTCATTTTTTTGTTTTTGTTTTGTGAAACTAAGAAATTACTTAGTCTAGGTTAACTTTGTATTCAAATTTGACAGACTTTCTATGCAATCGTGTTTGTTTAGCACCTTTAAACTGTCCTTTTTGGCACAAACATAGTCTGACTTAGTGATTTGATGATTGTTTTCATCAACAACAACAAAAAAATTAAACTGGTTCCAAGTGAGCATCATAATTTCTCTTAACTAAAAAAAAAAAAAATCTTGACTCAAGATCCACTTACTAGATTTCTTCCGGGCTTTCAGCCACATTTCATGACCTTCATCAGTGAACGGCGTTTTGTCAGTTGTTATAAACCATGTATTAATCCTTAATATACTGCGTATAACTGCTGAATAGAGAGATGAAGTAAAGATACAGTTTGGCTTCCTGAAACCATTCTTCCCTGTGATTGAATATGGTCTGTGTGTGTGTGTGTGTGTGTGTGTGTGTGTGTGTGTGTGTGTGTGTGTGTGTGTGTTCGTTCTGCAGCCCCTTGAGGAGGATGACCGTGGGGATGTTGTTCGCTGCCCTCGCGTTCATCGCTGCTGCCCTGGTCCAGATACAGATCGACGTGAGTGTTACGCACAGCAACAAACAAAAGTCAGGCAACTCACACACACACACACACAATTCACACACAATTCACACACAATTCCATTTCTCTTCTAGCAAACCCTGCCCAAGTTCCCATCGAGCACCGAAGGCCAAGTGAAGTTCATCAACATGGACAACAGTTCGGTGGACGTCAGAGCTGGGACCAACGCGTTCACCTTGGGGGCTTTCACGGTATTCCACCCAACATAAGACACAATACACAGACACCAAACATCTGAAGGCGCTCTGTAACGTCTCCACACACTAAAGGCAGGAGGACGTCTTGATATCGACTTATCTTTTGCTCCTACAGGCCAATGAGGATTACCTGACCTTTGATGAACCATTTGTATTGGAAGTGGGGCTTGGTGGCAATGAACAAGTCAATTTAGAGAAGGGCAGTCGGGTCACCATGGTCATCGTTCAGGACAAGCCCCTTCTCGAGACGTTATTGGTGAGCACACCACATAAAAGTGGATAAAGTCCAATTGAAGTTCCAGTTGTTTATTCTGCTACAGTTAGGGATGTGGTCTGAGAGCAGTTAATCAAATCTGAATCTTGTTTGGAATCCCTTACTGAATCTTTTGAGGTCATTTCTCTGGTGGACATCTCTAATCTGACCTTTTGTCTGCTCCTCACACTGGGGGCATCTGCAAAAGAAGCAACAACAATATTAATTCTACTTCATCATCCAGCAAATATCAACTTAATAAATGGCAAACGTCTATCTACCTGATGAAAGATTTGGCATATTTGACTGCAAAAAGGAAGGACTAAATGTGATTTCAATTGGACTTTAATGAAGTGAATACTGTATGTTTCCTTTATCCGTGACTCATATTGAACTTAACTTAAAGTACAAATGTGTGGAGGCTCTAAAGTGTCTTTCTGTCTCCAGTTCAAGGACATCACAGCAAAGCCGGAGCAGGGAGCTAACACTATCAGGCGAGTCTCAAACTGTTATAAACTAATAGAACTGTAGGTTTAAATACTTTGTGTCTTCTTGTGATCCTCCGAATAATCATTCTGACTAAGACATGAAGCGCTCACGATTACTTTATGCCCGCTAATGTAGACAATTATGATGAATCTGTATGATATTATCCAGAAATCCTCCAACCAAATATTCTTTTATTTCTCTCTATAAAAGAGATATTGAGAAGATAATAACTAAACTGAGCAAAGGTGTGTCTTATTGATTTCAAATCCAAACCTTGTTTTAAAATCTCACCTCCCGTGTTCTGAATCCTCCCCCAGATTTTTCAACGGTTTTGGCTCAGCTTTGAACGTAACGTTTGGTGACCTGGCCTACAGGGACATCGTCGCCAACAACATGTCCGACTACGTCGATCTACAGCAGGGACCGTAAGACTCGCTTCATTGTGTTTACGTCTCAAACGGTCGCACCAGAGAGAAGGCTTTGCTCTGACCGGTGTTTTTCTTGTCACGTCAGCGCTCGGTTCCGGATCCAGAGCTCGGCTGAAGAGTGCGTGTACAATCAGGACCTGGGCTTCGGCAGCTCTTACACCTTGCTCATCCCGTCGACTTTCACATTTGGACCTAATGTAAATGGGGAATACACAGTCACAACACAGCTTGAATGTAACTGGGTTTGCGTCGAGGTAACACGTCTTGTCTTGTAGTGCGAGCAGAGCATCCGACCCGTGGTGGACATCAGGCCGAACACCATCCACATGGCCTGGCAGATTCCGCAGTACTTCCTCATCACCGTAGGGGAGGTGGTCTTCTCCGTCACTGGCCTGGAGTTCTCCTACTCACAGGTAAGAGGGGCTGCTTTCCTCTGGATGATGGCGTCTGACCTAATGGAAATTTGACACAAAAGACCGATATAGAATATGTCTTTTCATAATTTGCTCTGGTTCCTTTTCCCTCTCCAGGCGCCCAGCAACATGAAGTCTGTGCTGCAGGCTGGTTGGCTCTTAACCGTTGCTGTTGGCAACATCATTGTGCTCATTGTCGCCGAGGCTGTGACGCTCCCAGACCAGGTGGGTGGACTGCATGTGTAGCCATGCTCACCGTCTCAGTTTAGCAAGTTATCACAAACAATTGAGAAAATGGATCCAGGGAGTTTCTGGCATCAAAACACGACTTAAGAGGCGACAGCCATGCTAGCGGCTCTATGAGGCAGTACTGAGGAACGTTAGTGCTTTGAGCTAAATGCTAACATGCTGATGTCTAGCAGTATGTTCTTTTGTTTTACATTGCGAGAATGAAGTCAAAATATCAAGAATGAAGTTGAACTTTTAGTATTTGTGAAAATGAACAAGAGTATAAAGTCGAAACGTTGCGAAAGAAATCAAAATACCGTTTCCAGAATAAAGTTTAAAGCTTTGAGCTAAATGCTAACAGGCTCAAAATGAGAGTATTAACACGCAGACGTTTGGCAGTATGCTAACCATGGTCACCGTCTTAGTTTAGCAAACTATTTTGCTAACAACCATTAGTGGACACATATTGTCCTCAGTGACCGTTTGAGGTTATGTTGGCTCAACCTAAGGTGAATCTCCTAGAGGGAGGTGGATTTCCCAAAATGAGCTATTCCTTCAGTCTAGCTCCACATCAACGCTGTGTTCGTTTCCGTTCACCAGTGGGCCGAGTACATCCTCTTCGCCTCTCTGCTGCTGGTGGTGTGCTTCATCTTTGCCGTCATGGCCTACTTCTACACCTACATCGACCCGGCCAAGATAGAGGCCCAGTTCGCCCCCAAGGACCCCGAAGAGAAGGAGAAGGAGAAGAGGAAGAGCGTGGAGATGACCAGGAAGGACTCGGTGGAGCATAGCAAGGAGGACAGGAGGAGTTCCGACTCCAGCGCTAACGAGGAGGAAACCAGACAGACCAGGATCTGAGGCGAGCCCTTCTCCCCGGCTGTACGAACGCTGCCGGACACGTTAGTAGAAGATGGTAGAACACAAACAGGGCTTAGATGGTTACGCTCTTGGTGGACAGTGTTAGTAAAGGATAATTCAGACTATTTGGTCTTAAAATCTTTAGTTTGTTCCTCTTTAGAGGTTACTCATATAATAAAAAACCCTGGATCTTTATTAGTCATTTGTGCTATCGCTATTGTAAATTAGTTTTTTCACAATGAATTGTGTTGCACTGTAAGGCAACATTTTTATGTAATTTACATTTCATAGCCTTTTATGGAGTACACATACAAACAAACCATTCCAACATTTGTATTTATTTCCAAGCAAAGTTTTGTAATATTTTGTCCCTGTTGTATGTATATATATATATATATATATGATGTTATTGTGTTCCAGGGTTAAATAGGAACAGGAATTGCTTAATCATATTCAAAGTCTGGGAGAACTCAGCCCTGTGGTAACAGCTGCTCACCGAGGCGCTCAATGGAGATGCTGGGAAGGTGTTGATGTTAATAAAGTTGCACACACAGGTTTCTTATGCTATGGCTGTACAACATATTTTACACACATCTAGTTCTAAAACTTTACTATCATAGAAGACAAGCAAATGTTCGCATTTGAGAAAGTGGAACCAGAGCGGCTCCATGAGGCTGTACTAAGGCACAGTGGCGCTTTGAGCTAAATGCTAACATGCTCAAAATGACAATGTTAAAATGCTGATGTCTAGCAGTGCGTTAGCCATGTTCACCATCGTACCTTAGCAAGTTATGCTAATTACTTTTAACACACACCCTGTGTATTGTAAGGAAGAGTATTACGGCCAGGAATAAGGAAAAATAAGGACGATTTTTTTGTTTCCTTTGCATTTGGAGAATAAAGTCGAAATACCATTTTGAGAATTAAGTTTAAAGCTTGGAGCTAAATGCTAACATGCTAAAGTTTGGCAGTACTTTTATCACATTTCACTGTGTACTGTGCTGAAGGCATTCGGCAAAACGAGAACAATGAAAGGAGGAAGATTTATAAAATGTAATTTGCATTTTCGAAAATAGACAAACTTTCAGTATTAGTGCCAGACATAAAATAAATCAAGACAGTTGTTTATTTTTTGTCTTTTGATAACGTCGAGAGAGAATGAAGCTGAAATAAAGTTTAAGAGTTGAACTTTTGAGAATAAATAACTACTAGCATTAGCGCATTTACTGAATCTTTTACTTTATTCTCATTGACTCATATATATATATATATATGTATATATATGTATATATATATATATATATATGTATATATATATATGTATATATATACGTATATATATATATATACGTATATATATATACGTATATATATATATGTATATATATGTATATATATATACGTATATATATATATACGTATATATATATATGTATATACATATATATATATATGTGTGTATATATATATATACGTATATGTATATATACGTATATATATATATGTGTATATATGTATGTATATATATATATGTATATATATATATGTATATACACATACATACACATATATATATATATACTTATATTCATAACTTTTCCTCGCTAGGCCTTGCCTTAACACTCCAGTATTGATTATGTGACTGCCATAATAATATCACCTCTACTCACATTAAGTCCAGAAAACGAGACGCTCGACACAAAGCTTCTCAGTTAGCATTAGATCTTTATTTCTCATGTCACTTTGAAAGCTTACAAGGAGCTTACATTTAACTTGGGAATCCTCAAATGACACAAGCAAAGATTATATACAGTACTATAAACTGTCAGCTATGATAAAGGAGACCAAATGTACACATTTTGTAGTTATTTCCGTAGCATATGTTTTTCTGTAAGGTATAGATATTTATTTTTTTGCCGGAGGCAGGCGCCCGTATCCATAAAGCATTCCATATTTCCATCTTTGCAGTTATAAAAATATCAGGTATTTCTTTCGATCCCTGTGTTGACAAGTGCGTCTTGATGCAACTCCTCAACATTATTGCTGCATTAGCACAGTAGTAAATTCTGGAACTCTTAAGTAAACATATATAGTAAAACATGGCTATTAGCAACTTTTATCGTTGTGTTTTTTTTCTTACAGGCTTCTTTAAATACTCGACACACTTTCAAAGTGCAAAAACAAACCAACTGATCTGACAATAAAAAAATAATACAACAAAAAAGGTGCAAATCATACTACAAAACATCTGGTGAGAGCTTAAAAAGAGACATGGCACTTCTAGCGTGGCGTGGAAGTGAGAAACGGAAAAGTCCGGGATGGCGTTGGCGACAGCAGCTTGGCTTGTCCTTAAATACGTTTGGCCACGAGCAACTCCCTCGCCTCCACTTAAAAACAAATAAAAGTAATGCAAAGGAGAAATTCAGAGCCAATAACAAATAATACTTCACATGATATCGGCGCTCATTGTGGTTCCCCTTTGTAAATGTCCCGGGCTCCACTCGACGCCGAACCACCTCCATTCTTTGTCCTAAACAATTTCAAAACTGACTCGTCTAAAACACAAGCACAGGTAGTCGTTCTTCCCCCCCCCCCCCGACTACAAAAAAAGGAACATTTTCTGCCTCTAAACAAAGTACGCTTAGTATCGTAGTTAGTCTGGTGATTCAAAATGGAAGATTGGAACTCGGTCACTTGGAGAGAGAAAAAAAAAACAAAACACTGATGAATACTGAGCTCAACGAGCGGGAGGAACGAAAACCCGAGATGAAATGCCGGATGTGTGTGTATCTCAAAAAGGCAAGGCATTTCCTGTTTCGCTCTGGTTTTTTTTTCTTTTTAAATATCTACTTTTAAACATCCGTCAATATCTACAAAACGCGCGTTACCATTTTGTACACAGTGATCCATCTTTCCCCGCAATGACGACTTGTAATCATGTACAGCATGGCGACACCCCCCCCCCCCCCCCCCCCCCCACTGCCTCGAAGTCCACTTAAAGCGCTTTACCTGAGGTTTCATTAAGAATGCTGCAAATTTGCCTTAACAGGGAGTCTTACATACGCACGCACGCACGCACGCACGCACACACACACACACACACACACACACACACACACACACACACACACACACACACACACACACACACACACACACACACACACACACACACACACACACACAAACGCACTAGCACACTAAGATAATATCCCTGCAGGTTCATCAAGCATGCTTTGTCAGAGGTTCTGGGGATATGACGCCTGCATTGAGAGGGGGCAATGAAGTCTTGGATTTCGGGGTGGGGGTGGGGGGGGGATTTTTCCGGCTCCTCATCCAGCAGATTCCATGCGGAGACTCCGCGGCGGGAGGCTGGAGTAGTCCAGCGCGCACGCAGAGCCCAGAGTCCGATTAAAACCTTTGAGTCTCGTCCCGTTGCGGGCGATCCCGCTGCCCCCCCCCCCCTCAACTTCTCCTCTCGTCAGTGGCTGCAAGAAGCTCCCCAGGGTTCTGCTGTAAGCCTCCGCTTTGGATTTCAGCCCCCCCTTACACACACACGCACACACACACACGCACACAAATACACACGCACACACACACACAGGGAGGTCAAACGTGGTCGGCTGGTGTTGAATGTCTCGACCCTCTGACCTGGCTGTGGTGTTGGGGGGGCCGGTGGGGGGCCGGTGGGGGGCCTGGGAGAGCAGGGCCGGGACAGAGAGCCGGTTTCTAGGGGGAGGAGGAGGACGTCCTGCTTGTGGAGAAACTGAGAGAAAAAGGAAAGGTACGTTATTGTCTTGTACAGTTTCAGAATAATAACTAATCTAGAATCCACGATAAAGGATTGTGAGGCGTTACCTCTGGAGCCTGTGGACCATGTGAGCCACCAGGGAGTCGGAGATGCCGGGGTAGGCCTCCTCGGCCAGCAGGATGGCCTCCCTCAGCTCATCCAGGACCATGGGGTTCCCGTTCACCTGCTCCTGTCTCGCCTTCAGCTGGGAGCGAGGAGAGAGGAGAGAGGAGAGAAGGCAGAGGTTTGGTTGGCACCGATTTCCAAATGGAACACTTAAGTGACCTTTGTGGCTGCTGGTTCTTCGGACGGAGCTCCTTACCTCAGCTAATGCCGGAGAGATGACGGTGGCCAGGCTCTGTGAATAAGGCCTCTTTGGAATGTCTTTCGTCTGCGGAAAGGGGAGGAGACGAGAGAAGGGGGGGGGAGAGAGAGAGAGAGAGAGAGAGCGCGGAGGGAAATTAAAGTAGTGCAGCTTCACCTTAGGGGGGTAATCTATTAAAATCAGGGCGGCGTGTTTCCCTAAATAACATCACAGGTTAGTCCTTGTGAAACGGTGCACATGTAGTGGGCTGAAGTTCATCTGATCCGGTAACTTTAAAAAAGGTTGCTTTGATGTAAAAAAAAAGAAAAGAAAAGAAAATACACTTATTTACCGGTTTCAATGGGGACCTTTTTGTCCTTAACGAGCTGAGTGTCTGTATTTTGGCTACACTTTATTACAGACGTATTAAAAGGAGCTGAGGCTGAACAAGCCAAAGATGCCCCTCGCGATGCTCAGTGACGTTTTTGAAGCTCTCACCTGGTCTGCCGCCCCCGACTGCCCCTCCCCGTTCTGCAGCTTCTTGGGGTCCTTCTCTCGGATGGTGAAGATCCAGTCGTCGCTGCCAAAGTCGTTCCCGCCCGACGCCTGGCCGTCCTGCTCCCTGATTGGACGAGACATTAAAAGAGGCGTTGGACGTTTATCGGGGTGAGCGATGAGGCGGTGCGCGTCGACAGCGGCGTCAAACTTACGAGTCGGACTCATCCGAACTGGACTCCGTGGTTCTCGACTGCTCTGCCTTCCACCTCTTGTACTTGTCCACCAGCTCGGTCAGGTAGGAGGTCTTTTTCGCGTGGCGCACGATCAGCTTGTGCTTCAGCAGCTCTTTGGCGGTCGGCCTCTTTAGGGAAACAAGAGGGAAGCAGGTGAGATGAGCCTGCCAGACCAAAAGACTGCACTTGTTTTTGGTTTGTGTTTCACGTGAGACGGCTACTCACGAAGCTGGGCTCTTTGTTGAGGCAGGCCTCGACGAACTCCTTGAGCGGCTTGCTGTAGGTGCCCTCCAGCGTGGGCGGGGTGTTCTTTGGGATGAGGAATAAGACCTTCATGGGGTGGAGCTCCGAGTGGGGGGGCTCACCTTTCGCCAGCTCGATGGCCGTGATGCCCAGCGACCAGATGTCGGCCTGCAAAAGCACGGAGAGACAAACTCTACGGGGTTATTCCGGTTGTTTAGGTGCGGTAAGATTTATTCCCGCTCCGCTTTAGTCGGATCCGTTTGATGCACTCGTCTGTGAGCCTCACCTTGGAGTCGTACGCCGACTGTCTGATGACCTCGGGGGCCATCCAGAAAGGCGTGCCGACGAAGGTGTTGCGTTTGATCTGGGTGTCGGTGAGCTGCCCCGCCACGCCGAAATCCGCCAGCTTCACCTCCCCCTGCTCGGACAGCAGCACGTTGGCAGCTGTGTGGGGGGGGGGAGGACAGACGGAAGGATGACGTGATGCAGCTCGAAATACACACACACACACACACACACACACACACACACACACACACACACACACACACACACACACACACACACACACACACACACACACACACACACACACCATCGGACGCCTCTGTCAACACCATTTATCTGCATCGCCAATTTATTTCAGAAGCCTTTTAGCGAAGCGCTGCAGCGTTCGCCTCAATCCCCCCGATGCAACACAACCTCGATAATGAATGGAACCCATAAGTGGTCGTCGATACCATTAAGGCGCTACGTGATATTTGCGTGTGCTCAGTCCGCCCGCGGCTACCTTTGATGTCCCTGTGGATCTTCTTCTCAGAGTGCAGATACTCCAGGCCCTTGAGGATCTCCCTCAGGATGGTGGCGATCTGGGTCTCGTCCAGCGCTCCGGGCTCCATCTTTAGAGGGCGAGCAAACAGAAAGCGTGAGCGGTGGGCCTCAGGGCGGATGAATATGTGGGGGAAACGAGCGGACGTGCTCCATCACACAGCAAAGGTATCTGATGAATAAGGGGACTATTTAAACACGCGGAGGGTTCGAGGGTGTCGGAACGCGTCGACGTGCACTTACCAAATCTAACGCAGAGCCTCCCCCTAAATACTCCATGATGATCCATAGCTTTGTGTCCTGGAACAGTGGGGACAGAAAGAAGAGAAGCGAGTGAGCAAAAGAGACACCGCTCGCTTATGAGGGGGGGGGGGGGGGGGGGGGGGGGCGTTCATTGGGAGGTGTAAACAAGTCATGGTGACACTATGAGCGCTTAGTGGGATGTCGTCTGAGGCCAAATCCCCTTTTTAATTCAGGATTAATCAAGGAAAAGGTGGGCAGAGGAAGGGAAATCCTTCCATCCCATTTGCTCACTTCCTGCATATTCTAGACTGTGACCAAGTACCAGCATCACCTTGAGGTACGAGCCGTAGTACTTGGTGACGAAGGGGCTGTCGCACTGGCTCAGCACGGTGATCTCCTGCTGGATGTCCTCGATCTCGTCCTCCGCCTCTTCCAGGTCGATGGTCTTGATGGCCACCACTTTCTGGGTGCGATTGTCGATGCCTTTGAACACCTCGCCGAACGAGCCCTTGCCGATGCGCTCCAGCTTGGTGAACAGCTCCTCCGGGTCGGCCTTGGTGCTCTGTCGGTGACGGGAAAAGGGGGAACAAAGCAGGGGGGGTGGGGGGGAAAGGGAAGGCGGATTGAAACAACAAAAAAGGAAAGAAAGAAAGAAAAAAAAAGGAAAGAAAGAAAAGGGAATGTTTGAAAAGAACTGAATGCTGGGGGAGTAAATAGGAAACACCAGCAGGGTGCCATTCTTACAGGATACATTAATTCACTCGTTGCAACACCTTGTTTGTGTACACACAGAGAGAGAGAGGAGAATGAAAGGGAAAGAGTGTAGCAGTTGGATAACAGGCACGTTAAAAAGAATTGAAATAACAAAATTAAAATAACATTTCAGTCCTCTACAGCCGGCTGCACCTTTGGGGTTTGTTGACGTATTTATTTTTGGTGCCGTTTTCTGCATTAATCGATGAAATTATTAGTTTCCGGCAGATTCTTAACAAAAATTACAAACCAAATAAAAAAATCAATCAAAATAAGTCATGTAAGACCACTTTTCTCAGCATTTTCATACACAGCAGCCCTGGTGTAACTGATTTAGTTCTCTAATCATGAACCTCCGAAAGACAAGGTGAGCAACTACATACCAATACACTAAAAACTAAAAAAAAAAAGAAAGAATCAAAATCAGTGATGAAGCCAGCGTGGGAGTGTAATGTACAACGATATGCAGATAACCGCTTTATGTATACGACGGTGGACACTGGGCTTTGGACAGATTGGGTGCTGTAGATGTAAAACCAGCCAGGAAAAAAAAAAAAACACAATATCACTGTTACAGCCAAAAATGACTGTCGGCACTCTGAGACATAATTATAACTCCTCTTGAGGAGATAAGGACAGGAGGGACCAATCGAGCGCCGTTGCACGATCTCAAGCGCTCGCACGAAAATAGGCTTCGCTCTCGTCGGTGGCGGCACACTGTAGCAGCGCGTGTATCAGAAAAAAAGAAACCCTACTTAAACGCTGCAGGAAGTGAACCCTACAGAGGCTGTGTGGGAAACACAAGAGCAGAGCGCTGACAAAAAACAACTTCCTATTGTGACCTCTTCAGAGCACAGACCGGGTCAAGATGCCCGTTTTCAGAGAAAAATGAAAGAGCTGCGTTCCAATTGTGTCACCATATGAGGAAAGACATTTATTTAAGAAACTAAAAACAGTGATTCCGCTCATGGAAAGTGTGGGACGGAGGCGATAAAGTGATGAGTCATATCGTGTTACAACAGTACAATGTTTTATTTGGGAACAAGGGTTTGAATTGGAATAAGAGCTTTTTATGCCAGATTTAAAAACTGGTAGACTCGACTCAAAATATTCTAACATTTTGCAGCACAATTCAGCTGACAAGCTAAATCTTTGCACTTGTCTCCGTGTGCTTTCAGAACAATCGTCACCTGACTTCTTCACGATTTAATACGATTTACTGTGCTCTAAATGGACTCAGGTCTTTGTTGTGTGCCCAAAAATCCCAGCAGTTTGTCTGCCCCCTGAAGCATCCTCTCCTAGATTCAGAGACTGCATGCATTTACAGTTTACATCAGGAGCAGTTATCTCCTCTAGTTATCTACCTTTAGGCGAATTCCTAAAGATAGCAGCAGAGGCTAGAACGAGGCGCGCGTGCTTCGTGGTTTCTTTGAAGAGGGGACCTCAAGTCATGGCTGAATTATCGGAACGTTGCGTTCAATGCGTATCCTTCTGTTAAGATGTGGCATTCAGTGGCAGAGGGACGATATACTAATGACGCCATAGCAGAGTTGCAAATTAGCTTTAGGCTATTATGTCGCATACACATTATAGTTTCTATCATGGACTTATGTTTAGGTTGTTTCATATTTGTATGTCTGCTCTGCTATTCCTTCTGACCATTGCAGCATTAATATAGGTGCATTATGAGCTTTGAAAGGGTTTCCGTCCTCGAGAGAGTGAGGGTTTTTTTTACGAGGTGAAAGTTAACGTTACCCAAGATGCCCCAAAAGTCACCGGGTGGAAGCGGGGTCGTTCCGCGTGCCGTGCACAAAACCCGCAGCGGGGAGTCAAAAAGAAGTGTACATTTTGTTCTGGCAGTGACCTCGACTACTTAAGAGAGAATTCAAAAGACGTGTGTCTTACCTGCATCCCTGGCAGGTTACCCTGAACAGGAGAGTGGGCCATGGTGCTGCCGGCTGGATTTGCGCCTCGTCCAACAACGCAGGGCTGGTGTCTCCTCGGCTCGACTTATGTTTACAGTCCCGGCTGTGGTACCGTGAACGTCAGCAATCCTCCCGGACACCTGGTCACACGGGCACCGCTGAGAACCGCCTCGGGTACGGGTATGAAGAGAGAAAAACGCCCCCCCACACACCCTTTCTTGTGCGGTAGCGACACCAAGTCATCCAAAAACAGCTGAGCAAGCTAACAGACGTCTGCTAATGCTAACTCTGGAGCTGCAAAGCAAGAAATCCGCAATGTTAGTTCGCTAACCAGCTGGCTAAGCGCTAACTGGTGCGTTAAATCGGATTTTCCCACTTGGGGGAAGTTATCCCGCTGCAGCACATTTCTAATTCTCAGAAGAAGCGACGACTATTTATTTAAAAATGACCTGACTGTCACTTACAGAACGCGTATTCTCTCGCTAACGGTGTTGTCAGCTAGCTAACATGGTTAGCTCGTTAGCTAGCTAGCCAACGCAGACAACCCGACCAACGTCTGTCAGTGAGCTGGCTCGGAGCGCGGTTTGTCCGCATGCCGCAAATGTCACCCACGGAACGGAGCCTCGAATACACCGATAACCCAGCGGTTGTATCTTTGCGCTACCTTGCCTTCAAGCAGCTCGACAGGTCGGGCATCTGCAGCAAGGATTGCTCGCCTGTGTTTTTGTTTCCTCCCTCACTTTCGTCCCGTACTCTCGGCCATCTTGTCGGTGCTTGTGACGCCTGGCTGGGCGGATCCGGATCCGGATCAACAACAACGTTTCTCCCTCGCCGGTGTTGATGCCAGGTGGACGAACCGAGGGTCCCCCCCCCCCCCCAAAAAAAAAAAAAAAAGTTTGTTGAGCCGGTGGTACTTCGAGAGATATTAGACCGTTTTGATGTGGCTGTGGAGCTCAGAATCCCGTCTGAGAAAACTCAAGTTGGTCATTGGGATCTGGTGATTTTGGTCCAGATAGCCCGAGAACGTGCTATTAATAAGATAATTCATAAACCACTTTTACATAGCTATATTCTGTATAGAAATAGAACTACTGATTAAATCACTTTTCAGTTATCCAAATGACCACAGGAAAGATTGGGACATGTGTCCCCTGCCCTTGACTTGCAGGTAATCGCACTATAATCGCACTAAAATCCACTTTTTTTATATTAAAACCTGCGTTAATCCTGTAACAACACACTCACATCCGCGGTCCTCTTTGATACTAATGTAATGGCATTACCGTGCGAGCAAATCACACTAATGACTCTCCGACCAATGCCGTTTGCAGCGCTAATTGAGTCCAATTTCGGCGTTTCGCGTGTTTCGCCACAGGAGGGCGCCAGTGCACCAACTTCACCACCAGCAGCAGCAGCAGCATCCTTGTGTAATCCGGGTGCTGATGCCGGCCCACCGTCGCGTGCTGTCTGCAGCGAGACGGAATGACGGGTCTTGCCAGCGCATTACCGCAGCCGGTGTTATTTGTTGTCGCCAAGAACATTTGATGCCATGTCGTAGCTTAGTGATGAACATCAGATTGTGACCATAGAGATGGTTCAACCTGTTCCAACAAAGGGGCCTTGCGTGGCGCAGGCGAGTGGTTGAGAACCTGGACATGGGTCGCATACATGACACAAAGAGATCATATAGAAATAGTTTGAATCGTATAAGATAATTAAATAATGGAGATACACTATGGATTAATTCACAATTGCCCTTATTAAAATAATTTTAATTGAAGAGGCGACACTCGTTTAGAAACTACATCCGCGTGCGTCTGTTTGTGTGGCTATTTATGAAGGAATAACCGTCGCAAATGAATTCCTGGATAAAAAAAAAAGCGCGCGCGCGTATCGGCTCCGCGTCTCTCTCTCGCTCTCACACACACACACACACACACACACACCCGCGTGCGCCTCATCGTCCGGGGATCGAACGCGTGCGATAATAGGAAGCGCTGCCTCCCTCCTTCATGCGTAAATGATGCGGGGCAGGACGGGAATGCTGCGCTACTTCCATTTGACAAAACCCGGCCGGTGAATGTGAGGCGGTGGTGGTGGTTTTGGGGGGGGCGAGAATAGGAAAACGCACAAATAATACAAGAGGAAGAGAGAGAGAGAGAGAGAGAGAGAGAGAGAGAGAGAGAGACAGAGAGAGACAGAGAGAGAGGAGAAGCCGTCTTCAAGCAGCGTTTGGCAGAAGCGGAGCAGCGCGTCACGACTCGCCTGTCGAGGAGCCGAGGAGAAAAAAAAGATGGACATCACGGATCAAGGAGCTCAAATGGAGCCGCTCTTACCCACGGTGAGTACACACGCTATTGTGTTTACGTTCACTTTCACCGCGTGCATCTAAGCTGAACCGGACTGTTTGGTCGTGACTTCCCTTTAGAATGAAACAGTTAGGGGATGAAACGTCACAGCAATGCGTGATTTCATATCCACTATTTTCAAAATGACCCACATTTTGAGCGCTTTTTATTCATTTTTGTTTTACCGCTGTATAACGTTGCGCACCGCGAATATGCACTCTTCGCCACGAACGCCTACGCCTTCACACAAAAGGCACCCGTGCCGCATCCGTACAGGTTGGCACAGTGTTACGCGGCAGAGCTGCGGTTATTCCCGTCACTGTCTGCATCAATATGTCGCCTTTCAGCCAAATCATATGCGACCCAGTTTTGAATTCTCCTGTATGAAACCGGCTGTTGCTTTACGAGTACATGTCCTGCGGGTTCCAAGATGGTTCACCGAGGGAGGTGTGTGGCTCACCAGCTCTCCATCTTAACACGAGGAGCGTCACCTGGATTATTACGATGTATTATTCATAAACCCGTTTGGCCTTTTTGTGTTAGGCTACGCACTTTTTTTAGAGAAGTGTTTTTATAGAAAGTAATCAGATTATTTTACATTGTGTGCACTAAATCCCCATCCATCAGAAGTGAGGTGGAGAGCTGGCGGTGGAGTGCGGCAGGGAGAACGTAATAAGGGGTCCAATCTCTGTGTGTGTGTGTGTGTGTGTGTGTGTGTGTGTGTGTGTGTGTGTGTGTGTGTGTGTGTGTGTGTGTGTGTGTGTGTGTGTGTGTCCCGGAGCCCACTTGCAGAGGAGGGCTCCGTGGGGGGCCTCAAACGTAACACGTCGAGCCACTTGAAGGCAGAGCCTGCGTCTCTGCGGTCAGCCTCATTAGCATTCAGGTGAGACTGTGCCGAGGAGAAGAAGAAGAGATGGAATGTATTGCTCTGTGCTGGAGGCGAATCAATACGCTCCTCGTGTGCTCTATTTGTGGACGTGTTAAACACGAGGTCTTAGTTTTCCGGAGCTCACGGCGTTTACAGTACAGTGGAGCCGGATGGGGTTGATGTGGCGTGGAGGGGGGCGGCTGCTCTGCCCCCCTCCTCGCTGCAGACTCGATGCGGACGCTTCCCTGTCGTCGTAACTCACTGCTGCTTCCTCATGTCCCTCCGCCATGCGCAGCGAGTGAATGCGTTGTCATGGTTTCGCCATGATGCGTATGAGTATGTGAGGTGTTAGTGTGATGAAGACACCTCGGTACAAAACATGACAAGTACAAACACAATGCTATTGTACTCCATCTTTACACTTTACAGGATCGCCTCGCTATGGACGCTTGCATGTATGACATGTGGTAACGCGTCCACGTGCCCTGCTTTTGTCCTGTTCACTTATTTCTTTTTTGTGTTATTACTTGCAGGAGCAAAGTTCCCAAGAATCTAAAGATGTGGTGAGTACATCTCTCGTTCTCTTCATCTGGAATGAGGAAGAAAAAAAAAAATAAGTTCCATTGATTTGCCCAGTTATGACAGCGGTTACTCAGTCCGACACACTTGTTAGAGCAATGATTCTCAACTGGTGGGTCGCGGACCCGTTTTCAGTGGGTCGCGGGCCTTTGCCTGAATAAAATAGAAAGAAAAAAAAATCCTGTGCTTTTATTTTGAAGGGGATTTTGAATGCAGCGGAGTTATTCACACTCCTTAACAGTATTTTGCGTTAATGCCTTGTAATGCTAATAGACACCGATTTCACAGTAGAGAAGAACACCCACACAGTTTGTTGTCATATGCTAATTGAGCGAAATGCAAGTATGACACCGACTACATGAGATATGGATTTGCACCATATTTACATTAAATACATTTTAGAAGTTAAAAATTTGCGTCGTGGCTTGTCATTAAGGGGTGATGGTGGGTCCCGCAGCCAGACCAGTTGAGAACCACTGTGTTAGAGAACAATAAATCAAGACTAAAGAATAAAAGGTGAGGTCACAAAGTGTGCAGTGCATGTCGTTAGAAGAGAGAGAGAGAGAGAGAGAGAGAGAGAGAGAGAGAGACACTGTCGGACTGACATTCATCAGGGTGGCACAAACAGGATTCCAAATGCTGCTGGGTTGTTCAAAAGGTTTGCCATGTTTCTAATATATACTTTATAAGGTGATAATATGACAATGTTGTGTTTGTCATGTTAAGTCAGCGGTCTAGTTGGGCACCTTGTATCATTTCAGATATGGATGACCTACTTAAAGCGTGTAGCATTTCAGGGGATCTATTCGTAGAAATGGAATATAATATTCTAAATATGTTGGTGTATAATCACCTGAACCAAGAACCGTTTTCTTCAGGTAAGAATGAGCCCTCCTCAGCTACATACGGAGTCCGCCATGTTCCTACGGTGGCCCAGAACGGACAAACCAAACACCGACTCTACAACAGTAAAAATACTGCAGCAGCAATAAAACACATCACGGGGGACATTTTACTGAAGAATGAGTACTTTTAATATTTGTTGATATTACCTCTGAACTTTAACTTGCAATGGAGTATTTTCACATTGTAACTATTATACTTTTTTTTAAAGTAAAAATAAACGTCTTAATACTTCGTCCACCACTGAAGAAGTAATACAAGTTTTTTAAAGTAAACGATTAGGCAGATTTCCTGCAGGCTGCTCTACTTTCCTGATGGCTCTGATGTGATCACAAATTGCTGCTAATCCATGTTTTCTATAATCTGTAATCTACAGTAATGTTGCACAGCTGTATTTGGTTTGTAACTTTCATTAGCCGGCTTGTTTAGCAGATGTTGTGTATTTTTAGACCACAATTGTCACACGTGTCGCTCTGCATCTGGCAGCCACGCCGGGCACATAAATAATAATAGATCCCGGGAATTAAGTGCAATTGCTTTGTAGGAGCTCACTGGAATGTGAGTGTAAGGACACAATTGAGCCGGTCGTGGAGAAGAGTTTTGGATGCATGTCATCTGCTCCGAGAAAATATCGCTTACGCAACCGCGGGCCGTGAGCCAGACTGAGGACAAGACCGAGCACAAAGTGTCTGCCGGTGGCAGCGACGGTGGATCCTCCACTTAATAGAACTTCACGTGTTCCCTCTAGGACTTCTGCTTTCCTTAATGTTGCGAGGATGCATTGCTATTTGCCACCTTTGTTGTAGCAGAAGTAAAAAGCTAACGCTAGGCTGTAAACAGGCTAGCTCACGGTAGCATGAGCGCGGGTGTAAACACAGCGAGGCTGTAAACTAGTGAGGAGGTTTTGTAGTGTCATGGAGCCACTTGGTAGCATCCAACATTAAGATCTCTGATACTCGTGTTTAACCACAGACTTTATTTCTGGCATCTAACCAAAAACACATTAAACAACATTTCGGGATGAGGGAACAAGAAGTGCAATAAATGCTGACTCATTCCTGCATCAGTCAATTATTAGCCTGTCAATTCAAATAATCTGATGAAATACACACATTAATTGGTAAACAGGTGTTATAAGAGCTTCCCCACCACGGCCTGGAAGCTGGTTAACACACGCTGACGTCACGGAGTTAGATCTCTCTGCTGGTCTTCCCCTGTGAACCACTTCTTGACCTAAACTCCCGGTCCTGGATCTGACTTGGACTTGAGTGTCCCGGTCCTAATTACAACCGTGACGTAACAGCGGGTCGTCTGCCAGTGCTGTCCGGTCAAGGGGCCGGCTGATTGGCCGGGGCGGGGGGGGGGGAGCGGACAGAGGCTTGTTCTTTCAAGCGTGGTGTCCGCGGTCCGACTGTGCGGGCAGGAAGCCCTCTCTCCCAGGAGTCTGTGCTCCCCTCCACGGTTAATTATAGCAGAGGTGGAGAGGGAGGTGGAGAGGGCATGGAGGTACGGAGCTGGGTGGAGGATGTGAGAGACAGATGGTGAGATGAGGAGAGAGAGGCATCTAGAAAATTAGATCGTAGCGGGATTTCTCCGTCTAGTGTTCACCTGTGAGTGTTACACGTGTCGGATGTTGATGCCATAAACCACAAAAGACAGCGTTACTGTAATTTGACAGGCGGTGCTGCAGAAACCGTTGTTCGTCCGTTTCTAGCACACTGTGCCTCGGATCACAGTTTTTCCGCTGACGATGCACTACAGCCGGAGAGCAGCTTCTTCGCCGCAGGTAGCTCGTGCAGACACGCGCTCAGACACGGGCGCTTAAAGATGCGCATCCTGGGTTCAGCAAGACTGCGACGCCGACCCGGATCGCTCGCTTCTTGCAAGGTGTGTGGCGACCATGCCAGGTGCGACGGGGCTGCGTGAAGGATGCCGTTATTTGACTCCCTGCGACCCAAGGCTTCTCATAGGTAACAGAGCCACAGAGCTACAAGGCTCAGCGGAGCAGAAGCATCCGTGATGTCAGAGCGCTAATCTCTCCGGGGGGGGGGGGGGGGGGGGGATTGGCGGATGGACGTTTGTCAGATACATTTGATGCAGCCCTGGATGAAAGCAGTCGGGAGGCAGAGTCGGAGCTGTGTTGAGCTCCCGGCTTTTGTTTCTATGTTGTCTTCTTGGTGGGCTTTTTCGGAGTGAGGTTTTCATACGGGAAGAGAGTCCGAGGAGAGAGTGTCCGAGGAGAGAGCATCTGAGGAGGAGAGAGCGTCTGAGGAGAGAGCGTCCGAGGAGAGAGCGTCCGAGGAGAGAGCATCTGAGGAGAGAGCGTCCGAGGAGAGAGCGTCCGAGGAGAGAGGAGAGGGTTTTTTCGACGGACAGCCCAACAGTTGATCTTCGTCTCCGCTATTCTCTCTGACTTTCACACACGATCACAAGAGTCCAGAGCGGGGCTCAGGCCCTGAGCCCTTAGTCTCTCGTCTTACCATTGCCGCAAAGCACAAGGGGAGTTAGCGGGCATCCTGCCCCCGACCTCACAGGAGGCACACCATGCTCTCTGTGGACCACAATAGAGGATTTATTAATCAGGTAGGTCACTCTGATCTTGCACTCAAAGGATTCAAGCTGTGAGAGGGCGAGCGTTTCATCGACTTTGCTGTCAAACTGGAATTAGTGAGCCATCGCTGAGGTGACCAAATATTTGCAAAACACTACAAAAGCTTGCATTCGATCGCTCTGTTTTCCTGCACAATGTCGATGCGTGTCTAGTTGACGGGCAGCGGGAGGCTTGCCTCCAGTGCCAGCAGAGAGATGCCAGTTGTGCTGATGTGCATGCGAAAGGTCCCGGGGAGGTTGGCTGACAGATGGGACTGTCATTTCTGGGGCAAGAGAGGAGCTTATACCCGCTGTACTGACCCTGGTGATCTGTGAGGGAGAGGAAACGGGCGAACAAAAGCCAGGAGCCGGTGGGTTTGTCTGCGTCTGAGCACGTATACATCGATTCTTCCTGGTGTTCCTTTTTTTTTGTGTGCTTTTAGGACATGCAGAAAGTTTCCCTTACCTGCTGGTTTAATTCGAAGCAGATTTGAACTTGCTGTTTTTGGAGGGCAGCGCTCCCACTTCTCATCTCCCCATGTCCGACAAGGTTAAAGAGAAGTGACGATGCAGAGATGTTCCCAGCGTGCGCACCATGTTCTTTCCCCTGGATGCTGCCGATGCTGACCCTGCTGCCATTGCCACGGTAACCGCGGCCATCTGTGGGGATGAAAACCATGACAACAGAAGCTGTCGGCCAATCGCGGGGCTCGTACAGCAACTGTTAATCCGTCTCCCCTCTTAGCTAGCTACGAGCTATAGAATCACTCCGGCTCTTAGCTCGGATTGACAGTAAATAGACAGATTTTCATTAAGACCCAGTCTTATGGGTTTGGTATGAAACGCCACCTGCTTGGCTTTTTTTTCCTGTGCCTTCTGTGGAGAATGTACGCAACGCACTACATCTGGCACGATGTTCCAGAGTACACCTCACGGCCTAGATCTGGAGGTGTAGTAACGGAAACATTCTTCATCCCTGCTGTTGTCAGAGCCTCAGGAGAGCATCCCAGAAGAACAGAGAAATGAGGTCACATGTGTGCTTCCCTGAGAGCAGCGTGATAATGTACACATGTTCCTGGAGAGAGAGAATCAATAGGTCTGTTATATATATATATATATTTAGAATGGAATATAAGATCTCAGACCAGTTGTTTTATGGCTAGTTACGTATGAAAGATAACATCACTGGACAGTTGATGCCCAGCGAGTGTTGCATTCACTGACGTTATTTTTTTTTTTCCACAACGTCTTTTCATTCCCAAATATTTCTTTGTATAACATGGAGTCAGGAGTTCACTTGCATCCAACAAATGACCACAAAGTGGGTCTTCAAAGGAAACCCACTAGTGTGTATGTTTGTTTAATATGTGGGCTTCAGGGCTCCGCCGGCTCGAGCGCGTCGTCGTAGCGCGGCTCGTTGGCTGCGCTTCCTTTTTGATGCTGCATATGACGTCATCGGGGTCAATTCATTAGACTTAAAGCTCCCTCTAGAGCCACAGGAGACCTTATCATGGCCTATGTCGCTCTCCCCATGACGAGTAAGCTTTACGTGTAAAATTGGTGAAGCGCTCCTTCAAATGAAAACACCGTGAAAGGTCATTAAAAGTAGCCTCCAACAATTCCTACACTGATTCAAACGGCTTCAATCCACAAAGTCGGTCTCCCATTGATTATCAGGACAGCCCCCCCCCCTGTGTTGACAGAAGTGGCAGTAGTTGGCCGCCCGGTGATCCCGAGTACACGCAGGCTTTTGTTGGCCCTTTTTCGGGTCAATCACTCGATCCTCCTCGGGCGACGTTTAACAATGTCAGGCATGAAAGTCATTAGGAAGAGTGGTCGGGACACGGACCGCACATGTAGCAGCCCAGCAAAGTGGAATCAGGTGGATGAACTGGTAGAGAGTGTAATGTATCAGGAAGGCCCCCGTCTGGAAATGCAATTTCAAAGTGCAGATTGATTAACTGGTAGAACGGTGCCTGTTGCATCCTTTCCCACACACATACACCCAGCTTGTTTATGACCATGACAACTAATGTCAACCCGTGGGAAACCTGTTGGAAACACGTAACTCTAGATCCAGTACTTCCACAGACACCTGGGGACACCGGTGGGAATCACCTTCTTACTCCGAGCGGCGGGGTCGTGTACACGATCACACACTTTTCTGCCAAAGTTGGAACAGATTTGGTCTTTACACATGAGAGGTTTCTGTATTTCTTCTCCGTTTGGGTTTTGGACACAGGTTTGAAGTGGGAGGGGTCACACACTGTACCTCCCTGCACCAATCAGGATTCAGCAACGTTGAAGTTGTGGTTTTATCTTTTAATTGTTGCTTATTTAGCTCATGAAATACGTTGAAGAAAAGTTTTACGGGTCTTTCATTAAGTTTATTTGTCGAGTTTGAATTCATTATTCATGTTTAAAGGCATTGTCATGTCTGTTTTACTCATGCGTAACAGGAGCAAGAGCAATATAGCATCTGTCTGAAGATGGCTAACATTAGCCGCCGTAAGCTACCGGTCATACCAGACCAAGTAAGGCGGTGACGGCAAAAGTGAACGTTTCATTGTTTATGAATTTAACTTTTCATCTATAAGAAGGAGATTATGTTCCTTCTTGTTCTCAAAAGTATTGTTTAATACTAGATGTTTCTCCTGATACATTATGATTAATTCATGAATGTAACTGACCACCTATACTGTAAATACATCCATATCAGTGCAGGGTATTGACTTTGAACCTATATGCTCCACTCATCAACAGATATCGGCATTGAATCGAAATCAGATAGAATCTAAAGTCAAGTACTTCAAGGTCATGATACTGCACGAATGCTCACACACACACACACACACACACACACACACACACACACACACACGAACACACGCCCTCTTAACACAGTGTGACATTCGAACATCCCCTGGTCCTCGGTTGGTGTCCGGGGCCCGAAGCCTTTTGCTCCTCTTCCAGCCCCCCCGTGTGCGCTCGCTCAAGCACACGGCTCCGCCCCATCACACCACTGCCTGCAGAGGGACTGTGTGTGTGCCTTAGCGGGCCCTATGCATGATGGTGTGTACAGTGCATGTGCAGCCTGCATTGCTGCAGATGTGATTGCGTGTATGAGTGCACAGAAAGAAATCAATAACCAGTGATGGAAAGAGGCTTATGGTGAAGCTTCGTGTGGGGACGAACGTGGACATGATGTGTTCATGCTATGTTGGCGTGTTTCTATTCATCATGCCGGTCACATGTCTACCCCTCCTCCACCTCTCGCATCCCGACTCCCCTGAAGAGTCTCGGTCACGTGCTCAGCCCCCCCCCCCCCCCACCAAGCCTTCATCAGCAACCAGCGGACCAACCGGAGAAGCGGCTCATTTAATTCTCTCCGCCACGCAGGGCCCTCCATCACTGATCCCACGGTCAGAGACAAGGTTTTATCCCGCCGTAAAGGCCGGCAGATTAATCTCAACCCAGATTGGTGAGCAGAGATGCGACTCTCGCGGCTGGTCTGGGGTCAGCATCATGAGGCAGAGAAACCGGTGTCTATAAATAGACAGGCGGGAGATTCTGGCTCATAGGGAGCAAGCTTTGTGCGGGACGGAGCAGAGAGGAGCATAGCATCCGAATATTTATCAGGAAATGCACATAGGCTGGGTTTGAAACTGTCATCGGATAGGTAGGCCAGAAAACTATGGTATTTACATTTGTTAGTGTGTTAAATGGCATCCAGTGCTCAATCCCAGTTTGTCCACATTCCAATGTAGCTAGAAGGCCTACAGCAGGAAAAAAAATCCTCATCCTCTTGCCATCAGATACTCATACTGGGGCTTTTTGAAATGGCATACTAGCTGTATTTAGATGTGTGTAGTTGTCATGGGTTCGGGGACAGGGAGACACAGTGTGTGACTGAGACGGAGGGAGTTTCCCTGGAGTCCCTGTAGGGGCCAAACCCCCCTGCTCCTCTCCCAGGATTATGAAATTTGATTCATTTTGTGTTGATTTTGGCGGTCCATGTGAAGCGGTACCCAGCACCTGAGTCCCTTTTAGAAAACCTCTCATTTAACTGCAGTCTGCCCAGTGCAGCTAATTTGTCTTTTATTTAGTTCTTTTAGCCACTCTGGCATCGGGTTGTCACCTCTCTGTCTGGAGTGCTGATCACGTGGTTCCTCTCACAGTAGATATTGAGTGATCAGTCTGAGGAGGATTAGAGCGGAGTGAATCGGAACGCAGACGCACGGGCAATGACAAAGTTAGCACATGAGGAGAACGCCCGAGCATTTCAGATTACCATTAAGCATCTGTCAGAGGAAAACCAGGGAAGTCAGTCTGCACGGACTCGGTGATGAGTCCTCATCTGGGCCCGTGTTTGCGCGCTTGCGTGTCTACGAGAACACTGGCTCTGTTCACGTCCCTCTGTACAGTAAGCCCGCCGTGTCAGCACTCCAGCATCTGTCCACACACTCCTTTCATGGTTCGGCTTGTCTCTCACGTGGTTGTCCATATGTGTGTGTGTGTGTGTGTGTGTGTGTGTGTGTCTTGTACCACCAGTGTTCTTGCTTAATCTCCCAGGATCAGAGATCGGTGGCCGGCATCGGCCACCTGCAGCTTGTAGAGCTGGACATTTTTATTTGATCACTTCTAATGGCGAGTTTAACGCAAAGGTCAGATACAGCCTTAAAGAGACATGCACCACCCAGTGACATCATCATCAAGTTAAAGTCACTCCTGAGTTCATTTTAAAGCAATTAAAAAAAACCAACCATCAACACAATATGTGGTCCTATAGAAGAAGGGCTCGGGCTAGTTGGAGAACTACTGTAGCTGACGAGCTAATAGCTAACGAGCTAGCAGGCTGGGAACATGCTAGTGCTAGTAAGTCTAGTTTCACGTTCAAAAGGGATGTCGACCCTTTTTTCTTTAAGTATATATTTATGAATAATTAATGGAGATGGACTCAGGGGTTCCTTTAACCTTTTCGATAATGATAACTGATTGCATGTATATTTAAGCTTGTGTCTGATTCACAAAAAAGTCATGTGATGAAATTAAATAATTTGAGTTTAATGCTTGATAATCCTCTTGTGAGAAAAAAAGCACTTAATGTTTGGTGTGCATTCATCAGAGAACCTCTACTGATTCTCCAGTGCTACATGTTAGCATTAAGCTGGATTTTTGTCATTATTGTTTTGTTTCATTTTTAAAACATTTCCTAAAAGCCTCTTGTTGTACCTGGTCCATTAACATGACATGAAGGGCATCTTTGTCAGAATACACAGGCAGGCGGTGTAAGATTGGAAACATAATGGGGTTTAAGCTAAAATCAGATTAGATTAGATAGAACTGTATTAATCCCCCCAAGGAAATTCTTGTGCCAGAGATTTATCAAAGATTACAACAGAAGAATGAGAAAAAACAATGAGAGTACAAATATAAACCATAGAGGGATGAATATTAAGTTCATAAGAAGAAATACTGACACCAGTGCAAAACAGAATCACAATAAGAAAAATAGTCAAACGTCATATATATACATATATAATAGTATGTGTATATATAGTATGTGTAGTCTGATGTGCTGGACTTCAGACGGTGAATTTTACACTCAAAGTAGATGCCAGACTCTAGACCAGTGTAGCTTGGCTTGGGCAGACTCTCTCTTACAGTAATCTCTTAAGCTTACTTAAGGGACATGTCCAACTGTGGATCTTTTTTCCAACGTCCAAAACGTAATGTGGTTTTAGCTCATTGTTCCTCCATTCCTGCTTGAGCTTCAGTAGTAGTGGGTAGGCTTATGGATGGCAGCAGGATAGATAATGAGGCAGCTAAATAGTGACAACAGGGGCCTGTGTGCTCTGGACAACAAGGAAACTCAGACAACAATAATGTTAATAACTGCTGCTAGAACACTAAAGTCAGGGCCTGCGGCAAAGTCACGGAGGGCGTCTAGAGTGCACATGATGTAAACACAACACACACACACACACACTTGGGTTTGGGAGAGAGAGAGAGTCAGGAGAGGAGGGAGAAGGTTATGGAGTCACCATAATTGTTCATGACCCGGAGGTATTGACGTGCGGCCGGAACAACCAGGAAGCCATCTCTCTATTCCAAGGCTAAAACTGTCGATATCACTGTCCACTGGCTTTAATGACCTGGACACATGCGGCCTCTTGTTATTACTTAATCATTTTGAGTTGATAGGTGTTGATTGGGAAGCTGTTGTTCCACTCATAAAGCTAACAGGGTATCAGCTAAAGTATCTGATTGGTGGGGACATACGGGCACGCAGTGGTGTTTTTTTTTTTTTTTTACAGCTGTGTTCCTGTGTGAACATTTTGGTTTTACATGGTAAGATTGCCGTCCTCAAATGAAAACACCACGAATTACAAGCCAGTGTTTTCATGAAATATTAAAAGGCAGAGCAGGCATTCAAAGACCCGTCCCGGTTTAATTTTTTTTCTTCGTTTTTCAAGGTCAGGAGCTATTCATAGCACAGAGTAAACCAGCAAAGCGCCATGTCGCATACATTAGCACCGGTCCTCGATCCCCCACCTCTCTACGCATCCAGCATCTGCTGTTGCTGGATGAGTATCCAGCCAGAAGGTGTGGGCGGAGGAACATTTCCATGATTTAAGGCTCACGCACAATGATGCATGGTTACGATGCTGAGTCTGTGTGCGTTCTCATTTCAGGACACGTCTTCCAAATAGGCTTACTCGGAGCATTTCGATGAAATATGGGTTTTGGTTCAGCGAGGCTCCTTCTGAAGGACCGCATGTCTCATGTGGCAATGGGGAACGTGAAAAATCACTCACATTAATTATTAACGCTGATTAAGTGGCGTCATGACGTCCACCTTAGTGCTCATCATGTTCTTCTTTTTATGTGTGTGTGTGTGTGTGTGTGTGAATCTGATATGAGTATAACATTATAAAATGTGGGTGTGACACGCTAACTGTTCATCCTCCTCGTGTGTGTGTGTGTGTGTGTGTGTGTGTGTGTGTGTGTGTGTGTGTGTGTGTCTCTTTCAGAGAGCCGATGAGGAGGCAGTGGTGGACCGTGGGGGCACGCGCTCCATGCTCAACACCAACTTTGAGAAGGAAGAACTAGAAGGTAACGGCCATAAGTGATCATTAACATTTAAAATGACAAAGAAATGTTTTTAGTGGTGACGATAAAACTAAAATAGGCACTCCAGTGATTCATCATTTCATTTCCATAACGTTAAGGGACTTGCAAGTGACAGATTGCAAGTCAAACACATCAAAATACAAAAAAAGGCTATTGTTGGCATTCTTTGTATCTTTGGACCCGTTTTGTCGTCCGGAGGTGTATTTTATTTCTCTTTGTAGTCGAGCTTAATTGATGGGATGTTACGATATATTTCCAGACTTTTATAGCTGTAAACTCGTCTTACATAGCAGAATTACTGACAGCAGAGCTTACTAATGGCAGACAACTTGTCTGTGCACCTGTCTACATCATTGCAAATGGATATTAGGTTTTGATGTGAGTCCCGCAGCATCAAAGAGCGAGGGCTTCATTCTCTGCTCGTGTGTTTGCGTCAGCCTTTCGTCCATCGTAAAAGAGACGGAGAGGCCTCTGCATTTCTGCACCGACAGCGTGCAGAATTGACAGTCGCTTACAAAAAACAGGGTTACTGAGTGTTTTACTTGGCTAGATAATTAACAGAATTCCTCTCAAATCTATAAAACTGATTACAAATAATCTGGAGTTTACTGATCCAGATGTTGTGGGATCTCACATTTTGAAGTCTATATGAATGAGAAAATATGACAACTAGCTTTCCCTTTTGCAAACTAACGTTACGACCCAACCAACACCAGACCCATGCCGCGTAGCTAAACAACAGCTAGCTGGCTAACCTTAGCGTAGCATAGGTTACAGTTAGCTAGTTGGCCTTGCATCGGTCTTGGCCAGTAGAAAGCAACTGTTAGTTAGACACCTTTGCTTTGGACCGTTACATCTTTTATTTTGAGCTAAAATCAACACTACTACTCCTAATCTGAGCATCATGGATAACGTTAGCTGGAGAAGTCATTTGGCAAGCTAGCCAACTCACGCATCAACTATTATTTTTACTAATACTTCTTTTTGCCAGCTTGACCACGACATTTTTGTCTAAGTCCAAAAAAGTATAGTGCAGAATATATATATATATATATGAATAAAAGAAAAATGAAATCTTTCTTTTAGAGAACTGCTTCCCCCGTCAGTATCCTCTGTATTTTTGTTGCCATGCAACGTTTGCCGAGCCAGCCGGCAAAGATGTCACTCTTTGATTGTGACGCTGCCGGTGAGACGGTGCTTTCATCTCAAGGACCCTCATCCTCGGCTGATGGTTGCCCGTAATGACGAGCTCTCTGTCTGATGCTGTGCGTCAGCGGCACACAGGAGGAGATGGAGGTCCTCTGAAGTTATCTCGCTGACGCCTCTCTGCCCCAACGCTCACCTCACCTCATTCTCATACACTCTCACATCTGGAATTTCTATGGGATCCTAGATTGGTTTACATGTTACAATTTCAGTTATGTTAGATGGTTATGAAATACGCAACAGCAGGGGATTTAAAGGATAGGTCTGGGATCAAAATATTAGTATTGTAGTCTTTAAAACCCCTTCAAGTGGGAGAGGTCATAGCCCAGTAACTGCATCTACGAGAATACATTTAGAACAGCGATTGTGCTGCAACGTCAGAGCCGCATAGCCAGAGCCAGTGGGAAAGAGAAGGCACAGCACCCAGCCAATCAGAGCTGCTTAAATTCTGAGGCCAAGTACAGCAGTACATACATGAATACACACACAACAACGTCTTCAGGATATGAAAACACCAAAACTCAGCACGTCACACACCGCTGCATGAATTCAAGCCTTGGCTGATGGAACAAAATAAGAGAAAAGACATTGTTTGACATCAGCAGTAGTTCAGGCCTAGAGGACGCAAGCTATTTATGTCCTCCACTCATGAGTCTTGACTCATGAACCCTAAAGCTTTAGTGCTCCGTTCCTATGATTTCCTCATATACCGTGTTGTTCCTGACTGCTTGAATGTGCATTTTATTGTGAAATTTGCTTTATGTGCAAAGTTCCCCTGCTTCTGACATGCATAATTCACACGACGCTAACAGCGACTTGCTCTGGGTGAATGCGCCTTCAGACGACACGCTGACAGAGTCAAATACGCTCTCAAACTGCAAATACGTTGTGACATACAGTTAACTTTACCTCTGTCCTGAAACCCTGTTGGAGGAAGGCATTGACTGTGATGTCAGTGTGCTCTTACTGTAGGTGATTCATTTAATGACTGCGCATTGCTCGAATCTGATTTGTACGCTGTGATGTGATTAGTCTGCAAAGCAAGTGAAACGTTAAGGCATTCATGTGGGATACTTTCCCCTCAGACTAAATGAAACAGTGGGTCCGGCAATAATAAACAGCTCATTTATTTATGAACCTGCATAAATGGCTTAACTTTAGCGAGGATTTAACTTTGAAAGAAAGGTTTTTTTCTACAATAGATAAGATTCAAGGGCTTCGGTTTGGTGAACAGAACGCTATGAAGTCACAGGTTCTCGGTAGAATGTGACTGAACAAGACAAGAGAACAAAATGTATTATGATCCCTTTATGATCGCTCTTTGTGCTTTCATCACGGTAAAACCAATTTATTGCCCTCTGATGGATCCCAGTGTGTAGCTCTCAAGCATCAAATTGCCCTCAGAGTTGCGTTATGCCGGACGCCGTGGCGCCTCATATGTTGTCCGTGTCCGGCTGCTGAGGCGAGGGCCCGGTGGCTCGGCCGCGACGAAGGAGGGGAAAGTCAGCTTGCATTATCTCCGCGCTGACCCTGTGGATGCACGCATCGGAGAGAGCGCTCGCGTCGTACAACATCCTCTCACAATCCCAGTCTCTTTATTTGTCCCATATTGATTAAAAATAGAAAAAAAACTCCCTAATTGTGAAAGTCATCCAATTTCAAAATTGATTTCCAGCATCAGAGAGGACAAGAGCTCCTTATTTGCGCGCAGGCACAGCGGGGCTAGCAGTTCATTTGCTAAGTGCTGCTTCTCTGGTTCCACTCTAACTGACTACACGCTCCTGCCTGGTGTTCCCATAGTTGACTTTCAGTGTTCTGACTCAGTCACGCCCAATCTCATTGCTCTCATTGCCAATATTGCAAGCTCTGAAAGCCTACCTTACTCCTAGCCACACGATACCTTGTGTGAGTTATGAGGGCTACCTCTGCTTCTTTCTTTCAGTGAGCCAGTGGTATGCTTCATTCTTTTTTTCTTTTTTGGGGGGAAAAGAGATGACATTAGATAATGCACAGTAGCATTTTTATCTACTTTACTGATTCGAAATGTGAGGAACATTCTGAGGAAGGCCTTGAAACCTTTATTTGACACAAATGTCCACTTGGACTCGAGGATGACCAGATTGCAATTTTATGGTCAAATGGTCTTGGCTATAACTAAAGAATTCTTACGCTAATTATGACAATTTCATGGCATTTGTACAGACATGGATATACACTGCAACATGAAGTAAGTCAGGTCGAAGAAAACACGAGTTGTGAAAAGCGGACCGAAGAATCTAACGTGTGCTGCATGTTGTCTCCAGGTCACCGCACTCTGTACATCGGGGTTCACGTTCCCCTGGGCAGGAGGTCGCACAGACGTCACCGTCACCACGGACACAGACACAGGAAGAGGTCCAAGGAGAGGGACTCTACAGCTGATGATGGAAGAGAATCCCCCTCGCACAGTAGGTCTTCAAAATGCACTGAAGCTAACTCCAGCTTCAGTTCACTCCGAACCAGTTCTGCATCGTATTTTATTTCTTTTTCAAATTTTGTCGCATGCTCTCCTTCCTCCTTTTTCCATGTCCACCTGTCCTCCGCCTGTCCCCCTGGCTGCAGCAGACACACCAGCTCAGAGGGTGCAGTTTCTGTTGGGGACAGAGGATGGCGACGAGGAGCACATCCCCCACGCCCTGTTCACCGAGCTGGACGAAATCTGCCTCAGGGAGGGCGAGGACGCCGAATGGAAGGAGACAGCCAGGTACACCGCTGCGCTGTGTTGGGACCGTAAATGTATTTATGATGTCTTTATGTACTTACCGCGTTGTGTTTTTAATCCGCGCAGGTGGCTAAAGTTTGAGGAGGATGTCGAGGATGGCGGTGAGCGGTGGAGTAAACCCTACGTAGCCACTCTGTCTCTGCACAGTCTCTTCGAGCTCCGCAGCTGCATCATGAACGGCACCGTGATGCTGGACATGAGGGCCAACTCGCTGGAGGAGATCGCAGGTGACCACTCGGGACTGGACAATATCCTGGGGTCTTGTGTGTCCCATTGGTTAAAACTAAAATCTGTTTGTGCCACATCTGAGCAAACAAAAATGATGTGGCGTTCCCCAAGGCTCCATTCTCAGCCCTCTTCTTTTCAACAATTACTAGAATATTGAAAAGAACTAAATATATTAACATTCTTATGCAGACAACACACATATTTACTTAAAAGAAGACTGATTTAGGATTGCAAGTCTATAACATTGTCGGTTTTGTCTTTTAACAAAAGGCTCCACACCCCCAGATTTGGTTCATTTTCAAACTTGTAGCCTTCAGCCGGAACCAACGCTGACCCATTACTTGAGGCAATTAATCTGAATGTTTTTACAGCTCCTTCTGCAGCCATAGAAGGCTTTATGCACCATATATACAGTATATAGTCCTGTAAACAGACGTTGATGTGTCAAATTTGTGCCATTTCCCTTTTTAACAATATCACTAATTGACTATTGTCAGAATGAATTGCCTTGTGCTATTTATATGTCTTGTCTTAGCATTGCACTGTCGCTGACTGGTGCTACACAAGCAAACTAAAGTTACCATTTTTAAATTTGCAGCAGGGCAGAGTCCGGGTCAACAAGGCTGACATTACAACGTGTGACCAAAAGGCCACCCAGGAAAACCGTGCTTTAGTTTTTGAGGGCAGCCAAAGAGAGAGTTCATCTGATCGTGAACTTAACCTGGTTTGGTGCGATTAAATCAGCAGCAGCGGGTCGTTTTTTTGTCGGAATAATCAGCTTAGCAATCGCTGGCCGCCACGCAGCGGCATCAGGAGTAGCCTTTGTGAATTTCAAATGTGTTAAAAGAGTAATGTGGAAACCTATTTTTGTGTGTATTTTTACTTCTCAGACATGGTTCTGGATCAGCACGAGTTGTCGGGCCCAGTAGGTCAGGATGCCAGGAAGAGGATCCGCGAGGCCCTGCTCAAACAGCACCACCACCAAAACCACAAGAAACTGGCCAACCGCATTCCTATCGTACGCTCCTTCGCTGATATTGGCAAGAAGCAGTCCGAGCCTCATTCCATGGACAAGAATGGTGAGCAAACGGGCCAACCCTAGACCCTGAATGTTGTTGTATGTGAATATATAGGGCATTTAGGTATACTTTTGTAATCCTTTGCATGCATTTTTCCAAAGTCTGTCCATCTGTGACTTACTGTTTTACTGCTGTTTGATATCTCATTTTCTCCTTTCTCGTTTGTGTTTCTCCGTGTTTGTGTACGTGTTTGTTGTCGTCTGCTGGGTTTTGCATGCCTGTGTGCACGTGTGTCATTCACTCAACCAGTAAACGGCCTCTATTATCAACCCGTAAAACCTCCCAAGTGTTTGCCCGAGCTCCCCAACAATACACCATCCAGAGAGGCCCTTTCCCGCGTGGCGTGGCCGCGGTGCGTGTGTCGCGCGTCATGTCTTTCCACCCCTCCATCACCTTTGAGCTCCTCCAGCAGCCGCGGCCACATGACCCCAGACACGCCCTTTGGCAATACCAGCACCAAGCGCCTTAGTGTTCTTCAGGCGGTTGCGCAAGGCTACTGTCCCATCGCACATGACGACACAGAGCAGGAAATCTGCACAGGCAACCAGAGCGCCTCGGCTGATGCTCTAAACACTAAAAGCCCAGAGATATTAGAAGCAATAGAATAAAAAGGAACTCATTAAAGCGGAGAGCATCATCACGAGAGGTTAGAAATGGGTTTTGTGCGGTCAAGAAGAGAGAAAAAAGCTCTGCATTCTACTCACAGTCGTGATGCTTCTTAAGCTGCTCTATTTTTGAAACTCTAAAGTGAGGCAATTAAAAGAAAAGTAGATGGTTTGAAGTATGCAGAAGCTTTTCTGTACCTTTAACAACTTTGAGTCAGTGGTAGCAATCCTGCAGAAACAGGGCATGTGCAGTGTACTGTCATGATTATGCTCTCCACTTCTTGTCATTGTCAACAATGTGTTCAATGACTAGAAACCATAGAAGATCTGTGACTCATGTTCTTCACTCATAACAGTGACTAATTGCTAATAGCGGTTAGCTAACTGCTTTAAATCCATGGTGTAACTGCATAACACAAAACCTAATCTTCATTTTGTTGCCTATAGGATTGTTAAGAAATAGTTCTACATTTGTATTCACTTTCTTGCACACAGTTAGTTGAACCACCCCTGTGTGTTTACGGTAAATATGAAGCTGCTTAGCTTAGCATAGCATAGCATAGCATAACGACTGGAAAAAGGTGGAAACAGGCTTTGTCCACGGGTAATAAAACAAGGTCAACACTTTAAGTCTAGTTTGTTTGATTTGTATAATAAGGTAAGTGTAAAACTAACTATTTGGGGTTTGACAATGGGGGTTATTATTTATGCTGAGCTCAGCTAACCAGCTACTGCCACCGGCTTCACTTTGCAAGTGGAATCGATTTTCTCATCGTAACGTACGGCAAGTGAGTACATGAATTTGCCAAAATATCCCTTCAAAGGAATATTTCGACATTTTGGGTTAGACAAGAAGATTGATATCATTCTCATGTCTGTATGCTAAAATATGAAGCTACAGGCAGCAGCCCAAGTTATCTTAGCTTATCGCAACAGCTGGAAACAGCTAGTCTGGCTCTGTCCGATGGGGAGCTTTAGAGATGCTGTTCGGAGGATTTGTTACCAGATTTTGTTACAAAGCCGGGCTAGCTGTTTCCAGGTAGCTAAGCTAAGCTAACCCGCTGCTGGCTTTACTGTAGCTTCATATTGAACCGACAGCTTAGTATCAATCTTCTCATCTAACTATCTGCAAGAGAGCGTATAAGAGTATTCCCTTGACACGTTAGTTTTAGTAGCAACACTCCTTGTGACATTTTGAGCAAGCCACATTTTTGGCGTTTCCTTTTGCTGGGATTTGCTCAAACAGCTGCAACTGGTGCATTCACATCACAAACTGCTTGAGATCTAAATTTAAAAGGAGCAATCTTTGACTTTGTTTCCGCCAAACTAAAACAACAAAAGCATTTTAAATGGAAAACTATTTGTTGATGCACTTAATGGAAGTTAAAGATTGTACCTCATTTAGTTTACTTCACTTGATTTGGAGAAATAATGTTTATGTTCTTGCTAAAATCACTGCACCACTGAGCATCTCTCAGATTAATATTAATCTAACTCACCAGGTACACTCTGAAACAAGGTACAATATTATCTTTTGTCACGAGGGCTGAACCTTTTCACCAGTAAAGGTACAGCGGCCAAAACAAAAGGGTCCACTATTGTATCATATTTTTCAGAGAATGTAACCGTACCCTCTAGTCACTCACTGGAGACCTTTGTCTTTGTGTGGGAAAGTAGTGTTGTGATAGGCCGAGCCTCCGTGAAAATTGACATGATGTTGGTTTCCTGCTCTGCCCGACAGGCCAAACGGTCTCCCCCCAGTCCCAGCCGGCTAACAATGAGGGCAAACAGGACGTCAGCCGAGAAAACAGCGCCGTCGACTTCAGCAAGGTGAGCAACCGGACCCACCGCTGGTCCCGCTGTTTATCTACGGCCACTGATAGCTGGACACATAACTAGTGCTGTATGTTTAACCAAGGTTGGGTTACGTGTGAAATGGCCACCTTGCCCTGGGAAACTGACTGGAATTCAACAGGATAAAGCTTGTTTTCTTTTGTTGTGTTGACCATCAGATTCGGATCGAGCCAGTGTTTTGGATATAGATGATTTACTGTAATAACCACTTTCAATCTGTCTTTTAGCTAGAAGCAGAGCATTTATACTCATCTTTTGTGCTGTTTTGGTTTCCCTCTGTCTCACAGATTGACCTCCACTTCATGAAGAAGATCCCTCCTGGTGCTGAGGCGTCTAACGTCCTGGTAGGGGAGCTGGAATTCCTAGAGCGCCCCGTGGTGGCCTTCGTCCGCCTGGCTCCTGCTGTGCTGCTCAATGGCCTGGCTGAGGTTCCCATCACCACCAGGTCATACACAAACTGCTGGAAAAGCCCCCTGGTTGCCTCTGCCTCTCTTTCTCTCTGTCAACTGTTTCAAATCTGGATAGATAAGCTGATAATCCCCTCAATGCTTCATTAGAAATGGATTTGACTTTGACTCAAACCTGCTTTCCTTTGTGTTACACAGGTTTCTTTTCATCCTGCTTGGCCCTCTGGGAAAAGGTCCACAGTATCATGAAATTGGCCGGTCTATTGCTACCCTGATGACAGATGAGGTGAGGCCCAAGTACAACATTATTAAGGTTCAAATTGGGGTGGAGGACGTAGTCCGGTCTTTTTCTCCAGTAAAATAGTAATAGCTTAAAATACTAGCTTATTCCTTTTTTATAAGAAAAGTGTAATATATATAATGATAAAAGAGATGTTTTACACCGAACAATGCGTCACGTTTGTGTCAACGAGACAAAATAATTGTTATATATGTAGTTAATGGAGCAGAGAAACTATCCCATCAATCAAAAGTCCACCTACCAACTGACCCGCCCTTCGACCTCTGTTAAAAGCCGGAGGAGCCTTTGGGGATCAGCAGACATGACAACAGTGACAGGATTTCCCACAGTGCAGCAATGAGCTGATGTTACTGAACATCATCAGAGCCAGATGTTGCCTTTTTTTTTTCGTTGGCAGCATTCCTCTGGGATGTATGAAAATAGAAGTGTATGGATGTCAGCCCAATTCATCGTATATGGGAATGAATTGTTCCCATCACTCTTATTTGTTTTTCAGCCAACAACAATCCTATTCTGTAGTCCGTGAAAATAATGGAATGCTGAATAGGCTATTTCACATTGTCGTGCTAATGTTATGTATGGAGATAGTAATAATCCTCTGGTGTATGACTTTCTGTAAATCCATTGAAATGTACTCCGTGACTCAGTGTAGTAGTACGGAAGCCCTGAGAGGCAAGTGAAGACAAAAAAATGATTTGTTTGTGTTTGTTGTTGTCGTACTCATTTCGGCCACACGAGGCAGAAGTGCACCACTACCCCATGTTTGTGGCATTCATGTTTTCTTCCAGGTGATTTTTAATTTCTCCACGCGCTCTAAACACAAGGCTCATATATTGTGTGTTAGCAAGTTATGTAAATTAAACTCACGTGGGGTAGTGGTGCACTTCAGCCTCTTGTGGCCGAAATGAGTATTACAACAACAAACACTGAAAAATGACTTTCTTTTGAATCACCTTTAGATCAGAATTACAAAATCGATCACTACAATTTTGTTGCTCCACAGATTTTCCATGACGTCGCTTACAAGGCCAAAGACAGGAATGACCTGGTGGCGGGCATCGATGAGTTTCTGGACCAGGTGACGGTGTTACCCCCCGGAGAGTGGGACCCCTCCATCAGAATAGAGCCTCCCAAAAACGTGCCGTCTCAGGTAAACCGTTGACATAACGAACGTTTTTCATTCCTCTCCACTGCCGCCACTCAAAAGGCTCAACCACTAAGCTAAACCGTTTGAGAGTTTGACGGTGTCTGTATCACCGTTCTTTCATAACATGCCCAGCAACCCCCCCCCCGCATCACACTGCCTGCTGAGAAATATTGAAGCATCTGCGCTCTCCTCTAATCTCGACTGCGTTGCGCTCTGTGCTTTGATGCCGCTCCCCAGGGCTCTGCTCTCAATCCTCTCCAAAACATTCTCTATTTTTCCTCCATTAGTTATTTCGGTCCACTTTGAAAATCCGCCATCTTGTTTGGGAGAGCTACCGATCAGAAAGTTGCTCCAGATGATGACAAAAAGTCTTTTCCCCATTGTCATTAGACTCGTGTGGTGGCTTAATGACATACCACTGTGCAATTACATGCTGATGCACGATTCATGCATAAGACAACAATCATTCGGTATTTAAGTTTGGTTACGTTGGAATAACATCTGGTGTCGACAAATGTCTGACTCAGACGCTTATTGTTGTCATGATGGTGGCCAGCAGCAGACAGTTTACTGACAGTGATCTTGACGACACAGGAAAAGCGGAAGATTCCCCCCCTCCCCAACGGAGTGACAGATCTCGGAGAGTCGGAGGACCACGGCGGACACGGCGGCCCTGAGCTGCAGCGCACCGGGAGGTAAGTGCTAGATAGAGACAAGCGTGATACGTCTTTGTCCCCGTCTCCCTGTCGCCTGTTAGCTCTCTCGCTGTCCCCAAACTATATATTTAGCCTTTCTGAAGAGGCAGACTACCCTGCTGGCCCATTATCATTCATCACACTTCAACTCCTCAAAGACCTGTTGTTTGACTTTCAAGTCATGAGGTTAGATACTCCGGCACACTCACATTGCAACATTTTCACAATTTGCCTCGTGCGAGTACATTTACTTAAGTGCTTAACTTAAAAACAGTTTTTTCTTTTTACTTCATCCTCATTAAATTGATCTGACAGCAGAAGTAACGGGTTACTTTTAAGATTATGTGCATTAATTAGCATTTTTCTGAAAATTCAATCAAGGTTTGCTCTACGTTTGGATGACACCAAAGAGACCTTTCCCTTCAATTTCTCACATGGTTTCATTTAAATAACTGTTTCGAGGCCCAATGAGCTTCAACTATCCAAAATTTAAAAGCAAAGCAATAATTGGAGAAAATGTCATGACCCTAAAGATTTATCTTGTGCTCCTTTAGAGGGCCCCGAGCCCTATGTTGGAGATCACTGGACTAAACTATCTAACTGTATATAAAATAGATGAAACCAGCTCCACCTCGAGAAGCTACATAATAAAATGCTGATGCATCAGTATCAACAATCTAATTATGTCACATGGACCATTTCGGCAACAACCAATACTTTTGATACTTAAGTATATTTAGCTGGTAATACTTTTACATAAGTGTAATGAAGCATATTTACATTGTTGTATCGGAGTTTGTTTAATCATTTTTCCTGGTTCGCCTCTTTTTGTCATCATTGATGGTTTGACGAGGGGAATATTAATAGTTACAAAAAGGGATTAAACATCACGTTGTCATCACCCAATGACAAGCAGGGGATTGTGGATGCGGTGGCATTCTGCAGTGCAGAAGCTCAGTCTCAGTTATCAACCTCCTCCTCCTCCACCACCACCACCACCACCACCACCTCCTCCCGGGACACGGCATCGGTGCCTCAGACCGAAATAAGCATACCGTCCCACCCGCTGTTGCCATAGCAACCGCCTCCAGCTGGCTCGCCGCGGCTCGCTGCAGCAGAAAAGCTCGCTCGCTCGCTCTGGCTCAGAGTCACTCAAATGGAAGCATGAGTCGACAAATGTGCACACACTTACATTGGTAAAAGCACGACGCTTCGTTGAGTAAGTTGGATGAAAACATCGATGCGCTGCGCTGCGATGGTTTTGTTCACATGATGTTTGTGGTCCCAGAATAGCACATGTGCGCTTTATTTTTGCGGGCGATTCTTTTCATAAAATCCGCTTTTCGCCACAGGTTATTCGGCGGCTTCTTCATGGACATCAAGCGAAAGGCTCCTCACTACATTTCCGACTTCACAGACGCCATCAGCCTGCAGTGTCTGGCCTCGTTCCTCTTCCTCTACTGCGCCTGCATGTCGCCGGTCATCACCTTCGGAGGACTCCTGGGCGAGGCCACAGAGGGACGAGTGGTAAGAGGCGACATCTTTACTGCTCCCGAGACACGACCGCACGTCATTTGTCTGTAACTGATTTTTTGTTGCGAACTTCATCACCCAGTCCTTGCACAGGCATTGACGTCATATTCATGAGAAGTGAGTTTTGAAACAGTTGAGAAACAACCAAAGTCTAAATAGATGGACGTGACTCAGAACACGAGCTCTTGTTCAACAGCATCAAACGGTTGCCGCGTCTCGCTCAAAGGCACCTTGAAACTAGTTGCTGAGTGAAGCGAACACACAGCCTCCCTTGAATTTCTGATGTTGCTCCACTAATCTCCATAAACCTCTTTTTCATCACCAGCTGATATGGTACAATAAGCTTGCGCCGTGTTTTTTTTTTATCCATGCTAGCGGTGAGGCTTAAGGGATGACAATGTCCGTCAGTTGGTTGGTCGTTTCACCACTTTGGTCCAGATTGAAATATCTCAGCAACTATTAGATGGATTGCCACTACATTTCATGCAGACATTCGTGGTCCCCAGAGGACGAATCCTAACGTGGCTGTGGTGGTCCCTGACCCGATTTAGGGTCTCCATAAGGTTGATATTTGTGTTTTGTCATTTTATAATCTTACTTGCGTTTTAGAGCAGAATTGCGATTCATTAGCTTAGCGTCGCTAGCTTAATCATCCTTTACTTCCATTTGGATTTTTAGAAATTTGCAATAATACAAATTTCAAATTGGATTTGGAATGAGGTTTTTCTTACTTCTGGAACTAAACCCAGAAGTAAAACATCAGCATGATTGCATCGTCATTGTGAGCACGATGCCATGCTAGCGTTAGCAATTAGCTCAAAGTGCTGCGGTGTTTGTGCAAAATGTGTATCTGAGAGAAGTAACAATGTATTTTTCCTGTGTTCCCAGAGTGCTATCGAGTCCCTGTTTGGGGCTTCCATGACTGGAATAGCTTACTCTATTTTTGCCGGTCAGCCCCTCACCATCCTGGGCAGCACTGGGCCTGTTCTTGTCTTTGAGAAAATCCTCTTCAAGTTCTGCAAGTAGGTTGTCTTCTTGTTCTCTTTTTTTTCCAGTAAAAATTGTGTTTTGTTCCAGCAGAATATTTCAGTGTTGATGGTGGATGTGTGTGCTTCCTGCATGAGTGGGGATGTCATATCTAATGGCTTCTCCCCCTCACTCCCGTGTGTGTGTGTGTGTGTGTGTGTGTGTGTGTGTGTGTGTGTGTGTGTGTGTGTGTGTGTGTGTGTGTGTGTGTGTCTCGTCTCTCTCAGGGAGTACGGCCTCTCCTACCTCTCCCTGAGGGCCTGTATTGGCCTGTGGACAGCCTTCTTGTGTCTACTGCTGGTGGCCACGGACGCCAGCTCGCTTGTCTGTTACATCACGCGCTTCACCGAGGAAGCTTTCGCTGCGCTGATCTGCATCATCTTCATCTATGAGGCCCTGGAGAAGCTGCTCCACCTGGGGGTGCACTACCCCATCAATAAAAACAACGACCTGCAGAAACTCACACAGTACTCGTAAGTGCTCTTTTCAAATCCACAAGTGCTGCTTTTTTGTTGGGTTTGGTTTTGAATGACCTGCACCCACAAATTAAATACATTTGGAAAAAGTAGCAGTAGCTTTGAACCTTTAACTGGTTATGAAACCGTCTCAATGTAATACTAATGCCTCTCTATGACCTGTAACTAACAGAGACCATCAGGGAGAAGGTTGGCTAGTTCTATATTGTGATTCTTTATGCTTGTTGTCGGTGCCACCGGGTCGGATTCCAGTGAAATAAGACGTAATCATGCAGGTTCATCAGAAACTCCCTCAGCTCAGACTCCAGCAGGCCAAGGCCATATTGCTGGGCACCTTGGAGGGAAGGGAGGCACGGGAGAACCAGAACCAGGACTGAGAGGGGAAGACCCCGCTGCAGTAAAATTAGAGGTTTTCTAAAGGGACTCTGGTGCTTGAAAACACTCCCTCTCATGTCCGCAGGGACCGTCAAAATCAACACAAAATAAGAGTTCCGAATAGTGGCTTTCGATGTCCACTCTAACCCGTGAAGCACTGATGTCATCATCATTGTTGCATACACAGTGTACCCAACATTTACACACACACACACACACATGCTCAAATGTTTTGCTGCAACATCAAACAGCAGATGGTGCAGTGGTATAGTAGACACGCTGTCCATTTTTTTTTTTTTCTTCTCGTAAAGGGTTTTGCTTTACGGTGAATAATCCCATGTTGAGTGTGTGTCAGTAACATCATGCATTATCCACATAAGCTGGCTGGTGGCTACGTCGGGCCAAGAGCTCCTTCTGTGGTTTTCTATTCCGCTGTAGTGGACAGCAGGCTGTGCTGACATTTAGTTTTGTAAAATGCCGGCACAATCAGTGATTTTGATGTCACGTTGATGGCTGAACACTGAAAGTGGTGTGTAATGCCCGTTATTTTCTCGATCATTAAATTAGTCGTTTAGTCTCTAAAATGTCAGATTTTAGAAGTTGACAACAGTGAATTTTAGCTTCAGATCTTTGGAGAAGTACAGTATGTACCTCGATAGATGTCTCTTAATTACTGAGAATCGTACATATTTAGGAAATGAAAGTCAAACTGCTTGTTTTTGTCTTTGTGAATGAATGTATTTCTATTTAGCTGTCAGTATATTCACCTTGTTCTCTTATAAGTATTTAAGAAAACTAACTAAATATCCACCTTAGGTGTGCGTGTGTGGAGCCCATGAACCCCAGCAACGAGACCTTGCAGTACTGGGATAAGAACAACATCACAGCCTCCCAGGTCAACTGGACCATGCTGGAGGTCAAGGTAAGGCACCCTTGACATTTGGAGAGAAATAGCTGTACATAGGTGGCATTTAAATAAGGGTCACCTAAGGCCTTGAGATGCTTCGATCTTGCGTTCAAGTAGACTTCTAATCATGGTAAACATTCCAAAGAAGATCTAGATGCTAATTCTAAACCCAGCCTTCAAGTAACACACCCTCAAAATTAGTTGTGGATATTTCTTGCAGTCTCTGGCACCGCGTCGTGTCTCCCACACTTCGCTTCATCTGGAAGCGTCATAAGTCTAGGCGGGGATTAAGAACGTGTGGGCAGAGCATTTCACGGGATTTAGCCGTGCAGAATGAGCATGGAGATGAAGTGTGAAGAGTGGATTCTCTCGCAGTCAGACACAAATAAGTCGTGCCAGTGGCGACACTCCCACATACGCTTGAATGGCCGCAAATAGTTAGATAGACACGGGAGGCCTCTGGGATTGTATGGAAATAGATGAATCATACTATTTAGATATTGAAAGCATAGAGCGCTGAGTACAAGATGAACGTACCAGATTGTTCAGACCACTGACACCGACATCCATCATCGCCATTATATCCACCGACCAACGTGATTATTATTACCACCATCTTCATCGTCATCATCGCCGTGTCCTCTGGTGCCAGTAGGAGTGCGAGATGTTCCACGGGGAGTTCGAGGGCAGCGCCTGCGGCCCCCACGGCCCCTACGTCCCCGACGTCCTCTTCTGGTGCGTCGTCCTCTTCTTCTCCACCGTCTTCATGTCCGCCTTCCTCAAGGAGTTCAAGACGAGCCGCTACTTCCCCACTAAGGTACGTACCCAAATAACACACACACACACACACACACACACACACACACACACAGGCCTAAAAAGACTACAAAGAGACACAAAATATCTACAAAGAGATGCTAAACAAAAAAAAAGAGATGCAAAGAGACATGAAACAACCACAAAGAGACGCAAATAAACAAAAAGAGACACAAAAGGACCACTAAGAAACGCAAAAACGTCAACAAAGATGTGCAAAAACGTCCAAAAATATGGCTCTTCGAATGGCGGACCATGTCTGTGCCCAGGAACCCATTGTCTTCATAAGTTCTTTCTCTCTTATTTTTAGATTCAGTGTGATTTACACTTACAGAGGATTTCATGATGTTACCATTATCTTTTTAAATCTCTGTATCACTTGTGGAGTACACACTCTTTTAGGCTTCCTGTTTGACACGGTTTTACAGTCTTCCATTTACTCCTCTATGAGTTATGGGACTGCAGTTTGTCCACACGGCTCTGCTTCTGTCTTGTGTCGCTTTAGTTTATGCTGCCATCTATTGGATGATTCACGTCGCAGCAAAAATCCTTCGGCCTGTGTGGCCGCTCTAAGCTCTATGTGTGCAATTTCTATGATTTATCATTGGGATGACACTCGTGAGCGAATGTGTGGCGTGATGCTGGCACACTAATCTGTAGTTTACCAGCGCCACCTTGTGGCGATGAATGCTACAAAGATCGGCAGCAGTTTCTTTTTTGATAATTCCCAGTAAATAAAGTTTAAATGAGGAATATTTCAATTCAACAGAGGTTTTTGTCAGAGAATGACTGCACTATATTGTGCCTTCTCATCGCCTCCGTCCTGCAAATTGATCTCAGTGCGCCATCTGGAAGGATTACTCAATTCCTAAAATGCATCTCGAGAAAAGAGGAGGCTGGCTGGAGGAGCAATGGGCGAGGATGCACAGGCGTATCCTTCACGGAAATCTTTTCGGCACCCATCACATGAAAAGAGGCGTGACACATTCTTGTCATGTCTTTTATTAATTGCCTATTTCCTCGACTCCTAATATATTCATATTAGAATATCTAAATTTAGATTAGCTAGGAGCTATCTGTACATACAGTTATTTATTACATCAAGTATTTGAACTGGGAACGTTAGCGTCTGAGGGGCAGATTTGGACCAAAGGAGAGTAGAGAGGCACGTGACCCCGCTGACCCTGACAGTTCAGAGTCAGACGAACCTTTCAGTTCTGAAGAGGAGTAAAGGAGTAAAGACGTTAGCAGGCAGCCACTGTATATACGAGGTGGCTCTTATATTGTTACGTGGTTGGTGTCTGTGTTCCCTCCAGGTGCGGGCCATCATCAGTGACTTCGCTGTCTTCATCACCATCCTGACTATGGTTTTGGTAGATTACGCCTTGGGGATCCCCTCACCTAAATTGCAGGTCCCCAGCAAGTTCAAAGTAAGTCCACTTGACAGCCGCTGTGTGCATCTGTTACATATATACATTTTACTTTAGATCCTGAAATCCTGAAAATCTACGTCAAAGCCACGTCAGTAGTTTGTAGGAAATCCAACGTATTCGTCTTCGCTCACAAGCTCATTTCTGCTTTTCCTTTCTCTGTCCCCAGCCGACCAGGGACGATCGTGGCTGGCTCATAAACCCCGTGGGGCCCAACCCCTGGTGGACCACCATCATCACCTTCCTCCCCGCTCTGCTCTGCACCATCCTCATCTTCATGGACCAGCAGATCACGGCCGTCATTATCAACAGGAAGGAGCACAAACTAAAGGTATTTCAAGACCTTCATTTCAAATCACAAAGTCACAAAAATAACCAGACTCTGCTGTATCTAAACCCCACTCTCCTTGTCCGGCGCCCTGCAGAAAGGCTGCGGCTACCACCTGGACCTGTTCGTGGTGGGGGTGATGCTGGGCGTGTGCTCGGTGATGGGCCTGCCATGGTTCGTGGCGGCCACGGTGCTCTCCATCTCCCACGTGAACAGCCTGAAGCTGGAGTCGGAGTGCTCGGCCCCCGGCGAGCAGCCCAAGTTCCTGGGCATCCGAGAGCAGCGCTTCACCGGCCTCATGATCTTCACCCTGATGGGCTGCTCCGTCTTCATGACGTCCGTGCTAAAGGTCAGGGGATGACCGGCAAAATATACACCCACGCAGTCATTTTAACCCTTTCTGTTCATTTTATATATTTGTATATGTATCTGTGTGTCTCCAGTTTATCCCCATGCCTGTGCTGTACGGAGTCTTTCTGTACATGGGGGCTTCCTCACTCAGAGGCATCCAGGTGAGCTCAGATTCCTGCCTGCTGGTATTTCATTAGAAGAGTTAATGGAGAAAAAGATGCAGGATGAATTCTTGAATTGTTCGTATCTGTGCAGTTCTTTGACCGTCTGAGGCTGTTCAGCATGCCGGCCAAACATCAGCCGGACTTCATCTACCTTCGTCACGTCCCGCTGAGGAAGGTGCACCTCTTTACCATCGTCCAGCTCAGCTGCTTGGTCCTGCTCTGGGTCATCAAGACCTCCAAGGCCGCCATCGTCTTCCCCATGATGGTAACCGGGTTGCATTTTCTCGTTAATGTGCTTAACGCGTATGATTGGTTGATAACTGTCTGTGTGCGCTGCGTCAGGTCTTGGCCCTGGTGTTCATTCGTAAGCTGCTGGACCTCATCTTCACCAAGAGGGAGCTGAGTTGGCTGGACGACCTGATGCCAGAGTGGAAGAAGAAGAAACTGGAGGATGCTGAAGAAGAGGTGCAGTGATAGACCACCATTCTGAGGACTTAAAGTTCCCACCATTGTGGTGGCAAAGCTGCTATTCAAGCAGTGGTTCAGATGTTCTCTTTTGTCTCTTTCTCCAGGAGGAGCACAGTATTATTGCCGAGGAAGAAGGCATTGTACAAGTGCCACTGGAGGGACACTACAAGTAAATCATTTTGATCTTTAATCAGGTGCCCAAGCGTCCTTCAAAAGCAATTTTGTCAGCGGTGAAATATTCACGTAAACGGCTACAAATGCATACCACTCTGTAGGCTAAGTATGAAGCTACAGAGACAGCTAGCTTACACCCAGCAGAGCATTAGCCACAAAAACAGTGTAGCACATAACACCTCATGAAAACCACAAGTTGTCCTTCACTTTTCTGTCTGTGTATGGATTAAATATGCGTGATTTTATGTTGGTAACTGAGCTTTAAAGAAGCTGGTAGATTGATTTTGCTACCTTTAGGCAGAGCCAGGCTAGCCGTTTACCCGTTTCCTGTCTTTATGCTGAGCTAAGCTAACAGTCTTCTGGCTCTGGATTCATTTTAAGATATGAGAAGTGATATCACTCCTCTCATCTAACTCTCTGCAAGAAAGTGGATAAACTTATTTCCCAAAATGTTCAACAGTTGCTTTAAGAATCACACAACGGGTAGTTTGATGCCAGCGGCTCCGGTTGTTCTCAAAGCCTTTTATCCTCAAGTGTGCGTGTTTCTTTGCAGAAAACTTCCCATGCAAAGTGGAGTAATCACTGTTGTCCCTCTGCGTGTGATTTTGAAGGTGTGACCCGGCCACGGTGAACATCACCGACGAGATGTCTAAAGGATCTTTCGGGGGGGTGTGGAAGAGCGTCAGCCCTGGTGAGAGCACGAAGAAGGAGCCAAGCGCTAAAAGGTTGGTCCAGATCAGAACCAGATCAGTATCTCTGATGATACCACCTCGGGGATTCCAATGTATTTTTAAGGGGGTCAGAAAAAGGTTATAATGGTGTCTTTGGGTGTAAGAGCACGCAGTGGCAGGTGTTTATTCTTGAAATCGAGTGGAAATGGAACATTTACTTCTTATTTTTCCAGGAAACTGAGGCGCTAATGTGTTTAGATAAAAATGGTTTATCTAAGAGCAGCCCTGCCCTCACAGATGTCCCACAGAGTAGACTAACATAGTGTCTCCCGCTTGCCTCTCTCATTCCATTCCAACCCATAGCTCCCCTTCCTAACCTCCCAGAAGCTGATATCCCAAAGGTGAGTTGTTCCCAGACGCTGTCGGCATGGAGAGTCTTGTCCTGTGTCTTCTGTTTACTGCTGTTTGTTGCATGGTGAAAGCGGTGTAGGTCTGTGCTGCACGTCACGACTCCATGTTGGGAGAAGATTACTGAATAACTAGAGAGATAAATCAAATGAATGTTGGTGGATCGACTACGCTGCATGGCCTGAGTGTGCACGATACGTCAACGACACATTTTGATGATGTCCTTTGCATGTTGTAAAAGTAGTAAAAGAAGTAGCTCTATGTGTCACTGAGCAGTAGACCAACTGTATATTTCAATATCACAAGATATTGAAGTGGTAGAGCAAACTGCTATTAAAGGGACAGGTCACCCCAAAACAAAAAATACATACGTTTCCTCTCACCTATAGTACAGTTTATCAATCTATATTGTTTTGGTGTGAGTTGCCGAGTGTTGGAGATATCACCACGTCTCTCTACAGATGAGATAATCCACAGACCTCGTTGTGAGGCACTTTCATAGGAACTATTTCCTCTCTTCCGAACTACACCCCGCCAAGCGTATCACGGTGCAGAGGGAAGCGTGCGTCTTTACCCGATACTGCTAGCGCACCACTGAGCTAGTTAGCTATCTCCAACACTCACACCAAAATCAATCTAGATTGATAGATAGATTTTTGATTTTGGGGTGAACTGTCCCTTTAAGTTTAGAGATGCCTATTTGCATGCTGTGTGATCTGGATTGATTGATTAATTGTCAGCCTGTTGACAAAGCATTTGCACTCTGCACTTCACTTCACGTTAACAAAATCTAGTCCATGTAAATGAACACCAATACATTTTCTCTGTTTAGTATTTTGCTTGGTTTCATTTCTTTTCCTTCTTTTTTTTTCCCGTGCAGTTGTGGCGGCGAAAAGCGACACAAGCGGCGGAGGCATGACAAGAGCTTGGACAGGGAGACGAGTTTGTGATGACATATACTGACGGTGTCACTGTGCTGTCGATGAGTAAATCAAAAACCCCCCAAAAAAAACGTTACCGTGCCACACTCAACCACCTTTGTACTGTGCTACACTGTGTTTTTGTCATGTAAGTCTGTGTGCAAGTTATGTAAAACAAAGAAGTTGTTAGAAACAGTATTAACACGAGGAACTGAGACACTTTTGTGTTTTTTCTATGTATATCAGTGTTTGGTGATACCAGCAACAGAAGGAAGCCGGAATTATATGACACTTACAGTAACTGCTGTTTCAATGGGCCAATTAAGTACAAATTTTAAACAATTTTTAAATCTACTTTATTTGTATTTTGTATGTTTTTATATTTTTCCAACAACAGCGAGTTGTCCTTTAAGAAACCTGCCACAGCAAACTGCTAATGTGTGGATTTTGTGTGCAGCATTTAATGCCGCAATTGACTTTGATGCACCTCACTATAGAAAACCTAAAAAGTAGATATTTGCCAATACTAATCTATTTCACTGGTACCCAAATGAGTTGGATATATAGCGAATCTAGTAGTAATTTTTTGAAAGTATTAAATATACATTTTCTATATTCTGTATATCTAAATGTTTTTGTGACAGTGACAGCTCATATCACTCCAGAGTCCTCTCTATTGCCATTTTACAAATAAATGTCTCTCCTCCAGTCAAGCATTCCCCCAAAAACCAGTTAAAGGAATAGTTTGACATTCTGGGAAATACACTTATTAGTTTTCTGTTAGACGAGAAGACCGATACGTCTCTCGTGTCTGTACGCTAAAATATGAAGCTAGAGCGAGCAGCCGGCTAGGTTAGCTTAGCATAAAGAATGAAAACGGTGGAACAGCTAGCCCGGCTCTGCCCAAAATGTAACAAAATCCGCCAGAACCTCATAATTTACTTTATATCTCGTGTTCTAATCTGTACAAAAAAGGCGATAAGTGAAAACGCCATGTTTTGGTTTTGCCGTTTCTTGGCCGGGAGCTAGCGATAGCTTCATTTTTAGCATACGGACACGGGAGAGGTTTTCGTCTTCTCATCTAACTCACGGCAATAAGCATATTAACCTAAATACTTTATTCCTTTGTGGGCAGCATACAGCTTATTGGGAAACATTTCAAGCAATCTAGCAATTTCAGAATAGGTTGGCAATTTTCAGTACCTCTAGCTACTTGGCCTTGGCTTTTTAGAAACCCATCCAGTTCGCCAACGCTGAACTAGGGTGACCGGACAGAAAGCTCTTCTATGTTTTCCACCTGCATCAGTCTGTCATCTCGTCAGTAAGTGTCATCCATCGACATGTGATCTCCTATCCAAATGACCCTCATTGTGTTAGCATCTGAAGCTAATTGTTTTTAAAAAAAAAGACCTGCATGACGGGGGAACAGACTTGACTGTCTCGCTGCAGCACCAATGGTTTCTTCTAGAGATGCAATAATAGGCTACCTTTTTTCTGGGAAGGGCAACATGTAATAAACGGTAAAGAGTCTTAACAATGTACAATACATAGTATATTTTATTCATGTAAAATGTTACTAATATATTACTAATATGAAGTCAGTGTTGAAGGCAGGCTTTTGTCGTAGATGTTCTTTTTCCCATTGTCTAAGTGATGGTTCTTAGTTGAGTAGAGAAACTAATAAGTGGTCAGAATTATATCAATATCAAATGTTTTGACCACTTCTGTGCAAAATTCTGCCTTAAATTTGGTAGCGATAGCTGTACACTTTCTGATTTGTTTCATGAGAACGAGAGTGTGGGTGACTGAGAGCATAAATAAAGATCTTAAACAAGCCCTGCTAAGATGATGTGGTACTTTATTGATCCTTGTACTTGTCCACAGGGAGGTCAGAGGTCAGCTAGTGAGACATATTCTCACTGTACTGCTATATATTTATATATATATGTACATAACATTGCACCGTCCTGTTTTGCCCCTGAGTTAATCTATTCAATGCTTCCTTGTTTCGAACTCTGACCTCAGCAGGAGCTCTGGAGATGGGGGGGGTGAAGCTCATCTAGCCTTATGGCAGAAGGTCACGTCTGTATCTCTGACCCATGATGCTGCCGTTGATGCTCCCAGAGAGACCACCATCCTTTTTCCCCAGAAATAGTGGGAGGAGTCAGTGAGTTTGCACCTCCTGAAGGCCTGTTTTGAATTGTGTTGTGTGGCTTTCCACTAGACTAGAACAGACTAGATTTTACATAAAAGGACTGCGGATTTGGAATCAATAAATGTAGAAATAATTAATATACATTGATATGTTTGATGCAATGTTTTTTTCCCCCTCCAGTCCATTCTGGTGAACCCATTATCTCAGGGAAACCTGGGGAGGAACTTCTTCCAATTTGTCACAAGTGTCCACTCGGACTCCGGGATGAACTGATCTTGGTAGTCAAAGGTCACTGTGGCGTCTTTCTATGGTTTTAAGATATAAAATATACAGTACCTGTGAGCTGTTTTGAACAATTATTGAAAATACAAGATCACACATTATCAGTGATTATAATGTCTATCTAGAAATAATCCCACAAACGCACAATGAAAAACTTTATTTTGCAGAGCGGATAAATAGTATGCAATTAAAACCAACTACGCTACACGTGTTTATAGGCCTACCTGAGATTTCACTTTTTGTGTTCTTATATAAATATAGAAAATAATTTAAATTTGTAGAAAAAAGTGTGCCCTCGATTCCTTGTCTTCTCTCTGGTGCACCGTGAAAACTATGGAAGAGTCGTAGTTTGTTTTTTTTGGTGTGTGTCTTTGCGTCACGAACGGTACGTAAAAAAAAAAAAAGAAAAAAAAAAACACTTACAAATTTAAATATAGTGTTGACGTCACAACATGCAAAGCGGTATGGCTTTCTATTCCTCCTGTTTATGGCTTTACGGAGGCGAGTCCTCGAGGAGTGTCTCATTGGTCCGCTTGCCTTTTCTTACTGCAAAAGAGAGAAAAACCACAATCACGCCGAGTCGAGCATTTCTAGGCAGTTATCGGCTCAGCCGTGCGACCGGGTTTTTACCTTTCCCCTGACGGCTTGGAGGTCATGACCCAGAGTAAATATTCCTTGGCAGCCATGGAGTCCAGCACCTTGTTCACATCACTGGTGAAGCTCCCATCTACATGCCTCCTGCTGAACGCTTCGCCCCGCCTGTCCGTTTCAGATCTGAGTATGTACACAGGCACACAATGTAAACACTGGCCAATAAGGGCCGGCGGCCCCGCAATGTGGAAAAACCCGCCAATCCAACTGCCATATGGCACGCGGTGCAGTTTTCACCAAGAAATTTGTCTCGCCCTTTGTTCCCCGAGAAGTGAATACATTGTGTCGCTCTGATCGTCCCGTGATTCGTTCGGCGTCCGCTTGCACAGAGTGTTTGCTTCAAAACGAATCATTTCACACAATCGTCACAGGGGTTGTAACATATCAATCAACACAGTGCAAGAAGTTCATGTGATTTATTTGAGCACAACCACGAGGAACATGAAGGGGAAAAAACAAAAGGAAAGGAAAAGGAGGCACAAGAAGCAGTTGATTAGCTCTTTTGTCTCTCTGTCTCTCTCGTCACGGTGGAATCAGACACAGGCCGTTAGGAGCGTTTGGTACTGTAGGAGGAGGAGAGGGAGGAAAGGTCAGCCTACTCTCTTCTGACTTTCCCGGACTTGAGCTTGGCGACAAAATCTTTGATGGCCTGGTCCTTGAGGTACGAGCTCACATCGCTGGTGAAGGTCCCATCCGCGTGGCGCTTTTCTTCACCACTGCAGGGACACACAGAGACACTCAGTGAGGGAAATGTTGAATATTATTTCACTGAAATATATCAATTTTATGCTACTTTACACTACTCTTTCGAGGGTCATATTGTACTTTTCAGTCCACTACATTTATCTGCGACCACCTAGTGACTCTTCTGATTACGTTTGACATAAAAAAACAAACATATAAAGCATTTTTAAAGAATGAACCAGTCGTCTCTAACCTTTGTTGTCTATAGGCTATTGGCCTTTTGGCTACTATCCAATATTTCACATCAAAAAAATATTAGGGAAAAGTAAAAACAAAAAGAATCTATATTTGAGTATTTTTACACTGTTGTTAAAACTCTGCCCTTTAAAGTCGATGGTAGCACCCTGAGCTTGAATCTAACCAGTGTTTCATTGGCTTAACAAGTCAAATCGTTTCACAATACAAATTCTTGTGGTGACTTTTGGAACGGATCCCACACTGACCCGCTCCTCTTGTTGTTCATCAGCCACCGAACGAAGTCCTGCGCCTTCCTGTCCTCCAGGTATTTGCTGTAGTCGTTTGAGAAGGTCCCCTCCGAATGTCTCTTGGTGTTCGACAGCTCCCTCGCCTCCTCCACTAACGTGTCGTCTGCCTCGAAGCTACAGCGCAGCAGGGAGAGCCCAGTTTGAGTTTTACACCAGTCCCGTATGAACATTTCACATGACCAAAATATATGAAATAAATATGTTATCGTGTTTATTTTAAAGTACACTTATTCAAGGTAATAAAACGCAGCATCTGTATCTTCCAAAAAAACTTTCACCATTTCATATGTATATTTTGTTTTTTTTGACAAATGTAAATAACCACATTTACTGCACCATAATTCTTGAGAAGAAAATATTGTAATTCTTCAAGTGTCTTTTTGCCTATTATCCTCTTTACTTGGGATAAATGTTCTATTTGAATAAAGCGTCTTTTAGTACGACTGTCCCCATCGTTTTGCAGATTTTGGATCATCGTGTCTGAAGTTTGGCCACAAATGATTTGGCCTCTTTGGGACCTCATACGCGTCACATCACTCAGGCTATCTTATGAGTGTTGCTATTTGGGATTTAATCAAAAAATAAAACCAGTATTTTGATTGTGATTCAGTCAGATTTGAACACTGTTTCTTCTATTCCTGCAGGAAATAGGTAGGACATTTTTAACGCAAAGAAAAGTAACGAGAACCTGTGGTCCTGAGAATAAAACAAAATCTCATCTGTTTCAAAGGGATTTCTGTACCGTGAGCCGTCATCAGCTTCCTGCAGAGGAACCTGCCAGCTGCTCTGGACAAAGCCGAGGACCAGAAGGATACCAGCCAGGGAGTGGATGCTTTTCATGGTTATAACCTACACCACAGAACAGCACACACACACACACACACACACACACACACACACACACACACACACACACACACACACACACACACACGTAAAGAAAGAGCTTGCATATTGGATCACAATGCTAAAGTGTTTCCACCGTTGCAAACAAAACCCGGCTCACCTTTTCTTCTCTCTTTCCAAAGAACGGTGCTGGTAGTTCCGCTGCTTGTTCCTGGTGTTTGTCTCTGGCCGTCCTCTCTTACTTTGTGCTCTTATATACTGTAACAGGAGGAAGGAGGACGGGTCTGCTCAGGTGGGCCCATTTCGCCACTCCGCCAGGTCCACCTGTTACTCTCAACCCATTAGACACACGGGCCCCGAATCAACAAGCGGAGCGTTTGCTCAGAGGGGAAAGACGCCGTTCATGCGTGACGCCAGCTGGTACTTTGGTGTCAAGATCAAACACACGCAGCTCATCCTGTTAAGCAGAGAGTAGGGAAGATGCTTTAATGTGCTACTGTGTCATCATGGTGGGAAGAGATATGTGTGCTGTCATATCTGGGAGGCGAGTCAGTATTTGTGGGTTCTTTCCGATCAAATTGGGATATTGAGCTTTGCATCAGTGGCAGTTATCTCTATTTTACAAGGGCCATTGTTTGATAAGAGTGATGCTCTATAAAAATAAATGTTCACTTGTTACTGTAAGACTTTCACATAGGCTGCAGTCCCCGATGTATTTTATCTGTTGGAAAAGAAATATTAGCATAGTGGCGAGGCTTTTTCAATTATTATTTCCAAAATTTCCCAGAGAACCGAAGTTTTGTTCAATACAGTAAAGAGTACTGAGGTCGACTGTCAGAAATGTAACTTATTTACCCTTCTCCTTTGTCTAACGGGCTATTATTCCCCACAAGACTAAAGGCCTTTGTTTTTTTTGTCCGAAATTGACTTACGTTTACGACAACCTCAAGTTGTGTCAAGTTTACACGCAGACTTTTCGGAACATGTTCACTTTTCTGTTGGTTTTTTTGGCATTCGTCAAAAGCTTTTCAAGAGTTGTTTGTCTACTCAGAGCCACCGTACACGCAAACATCATCATCATCATCCAAAAAATGGCTTTTGTCTCCGTTTGTCCCTTTGTCCCTCCTCTTCGTCCTCATCCTCACGTCCTCGTTGCCATTTTCCTTCCCTCCTTTCCCCATTGCCTGACTGCCACACCCATCTACACACCTGCAATCACTTCATCTGCTCTGCAGTTACCTGGCCTTCTCCCCAGCTGCCTCCTCACCTGCATCTCATTGTCTCATTCACACATATGCCGGTCCACTTCCTTTGTCAGGTCATACGTATTTGGTGTGCAAAAAGGGTCCAGCAATGCTAGCAGCTCTGTGAGGCTGTAGACTACTTGCTAAGTGCTATAGCATGCTAACATGCTAATTTTAGGTAGACTGTTCCTCCATATTGACCATCTTTGTTTGGTAAGCGTTTGCTAATAATTAGCGCTAAACACAAAGTGCCAATAGTTTTGCTGGTGTTTGGTCATGAACTGAAGTACAACATGCTCACATGCTCAACTCTGGTGAACACACTAAACATTAGCATGTTAACATTGTCACTGTGAGCATGTTAGCGTACTGACATTAGCATTTAGCTTAAAGCACCACTGTGCTAAGTATTACTCACCGACCTGCTAGCATTGACGCTAAACAATGAACGCTATCATTGTTATGCTGGTTTTCCCTTGAACTGAATGAAGAACATATTTCAAACAGAGTTGTCATTATTTCATTATTATTTGACAAAACAATCAGACATTGGCATACATTTGGTAAAACTGTATAAAAGTACTGTGGTGCAAAAGGTTTCTGTGTACAACCTAATACAACAGGAACTCTTCATGTACAAGTACAGTAGTACGAGTACACTTTCATATTATCATGTCTATGTTGTTCCCCAAGTCAAATAACAACCTCTTTAAAACTTAAATCAACCAAACAAAACACAATTTCAAAAATGAATCACATTTTTCATGTCTGTGTTACAAGTAGAAATGTAAGTTAAAATGTACAGAGAAGCTTTTTATTCTGACTGAATATATGCAAGACAAAATTTCTCAGACACAGAATTATATTATGACATGGACCATTTTGTACTTTTCTGGTGTTTGGAGCACTAATAATCAAGCCTGCATTTACAAGATTTTGTCCCCACTGTGTTTGTTATTCACATGAGGCAATGTAAAGAGATCCAGTGGACCTCATGCAAAGCACCTCTGTAGAAAGTGACTCATGTGTGTGTAGACGTGTTGGTAGGCCGAGCCGCCGAGCCCATGATCCTTGTCCGTGTACCACTGACGGACGCAAAAAAAAAAAAAAGTATTACTTTACTTTATGACACTAAGCCGCACTCTGCCAGTCATTGGATTTTCCACATTACTCACCATCGCCTCAAAGTCCACCTGCTCGTCCACCAGAGCTTCAGAGATCTCGGCTGCCTGCTGGAAATGAACATTGTCTAGAAAACACAACAACAGAAAAGATCAGGGGGGTCACTGATTTCCCAAAACAGCTGGGCATTGTAGTTGTTTAGCAGTGCTCCTTAAATAAGAGGAAATGGGGCATTTGTTGGGGACTATATTCTTCTGCGGATTTAAAAATACATGGTATTTACGGGGGTAATGACTCAACAATGTGGCTCTCTGATGTGTTTTTAATAGTTTTTGAACAATGAGGCAGAAGAGTAAGATTGATCAGGTTACTATAGATATCAGATTTATCCTTTACAGCAAAATATACCGAAGGATTTCACCGAGTGTCTTCATGTAATCAATGGCACCTCATGACGACACTCGGCTCACTTGTGCCAGAAAGCTCGACCGTGATTGACTATTATCCAGCCTTGTCCTTGAACTTACACTTGTGAAATTGACTTTGTCGCTCTACTGTTATGTTTGTTCTGTGTTATGAAATAAAGCAACAAAATATCAATGGAGTTTCTTAAAGATGACTTATCTCCTTTATACTTTTTTAGATTGCACTGATGAGGGAACTTCTCAGTCTTCAGCAGGAAAACCAGATCCCATCTCAGATCAACCTCATTTTGGAGCGGAGCAAAAATAGTCTGAGAGAACGGTGAGTTGCTGAGACAGACGGTCCATCACTGCACCTTGAACTACGCTCACGTCACACTCGTATTACTCTGATGATGTAGAGAGTGACAGTGAAAATGAAATATAACTTAAATCGTTAATAGATAAATAACCCTGCATAACTCACCGTCAGCCGTTCCATGAACCAGAAGATACTGCACTGAATGGAAATTCTTGGCCCTGGCAGTTACTGTAGAATTCTGCACACAATCAGACTTGTGGTTAGTGGTGACCACAGGCAACGGAGACAATGGTGATATCGCTGAGTGGGAAACTCACAGCGTAAGCCAGAGGATTCTCTGAGGGCTCCATCATGTAGCGCTCCGTGTAGATGGAATCTGGAATGAACGGACAGATTGTTGCCGATATTGTGCGTCGTACAGCGAGTGTGTTTGGTCTGAGGAGGTTGTAAGCACGAAGGACTTACCATAATATTCCCATTTGGACACTGGAGCGACCGCCATTCCACATTTGAACACTCCGCTTCCAGATCCCAAGGCCATTGACGTCACGTATCCACCATAAGACTGTGGCAGAAAGACGGCTCATAACTGCAGCTGACTTTTGTGGTCTAGGAAAAGTGTTTCAATACAAAGTCTTGACAACTTACCCAGCCCCAAATAGCAATTCTGTCTTTGTCAATGAAGCCCATTTTGATGAATTCCCTAAAATACAAAAAAGAGAGAATTATCTCAACACGGGGCAGTAATTAAAAAGGATGTCGACTGGCCTTCTGCTCATCACCGTCACTCTGTGATGCTCGTGATAGTTCCTGTGTGTGTGTGTGTGTGTGTGTGTGTGTGTGTGTGTGTGTGTGTGTGTCTGTGTACACCCGATAGCAATTCAACCACAGAAACACGTCAAATCCAGTTTGATCGAGCTTTCCTGGGAAACGGAGGGTGAAGCTGTTTGTTCGAGCGGGGAGACGCATTGACTTGTCTAAACCGGTCCTCGCTTTCCTTACCTGGCTGCTGTTATCTGATCTTCCACCTCATGGGTTCCCAGACCTTTGTAGATTGCGTGCATTAACTTGTCGCCCTGGTAACCGCTTCCTCTTCCGTCAAAGCTGGCGACGATGACTTTCTCAGTGCTGGCCAGGTAGGTGGACCAGCTCACCCTGTAGACGTAGTCTGCTTTCTGACTGCAGGGACCGGCATACCTGGAAGGTTGGGCAAACATTTAGTATCAGCTTATGAACTGTCCATTGAAAAGCATTTATAATTAAATGTTCGTCCTTTATTTTTGATAAATTCTTACACATCTATTAGTAAAGGGTACTTCTTGGATTCATCAAAACCTGGAGGCAAAAACATCTGGTACCAGAGATCTGTCAAAAACAATAATTATTAGTGGTGAGTTGAAAACATACTTATACGCATATTTGCAACCGTGGGTTGGATGAGAAGATTAATACCACTCTCATATTTGTACATTAAACACGACGCTACCTCAAGTTGCCGGTTAGCTTAGCGTAGCACAAAGAGTGGAAACAGAGGGAAACAGCTGGCCAGTCTACCCATCTGCAGCTCTTTGTTTGACTCGTATTTCGGGATTGTCGAATCCACTTACTGTATCCTCCGAGTGTGATGGGGCGGCGACGCATAGTAGGCATTTGGATGTCAGCTATCAGGCTGCTAAATGCTTGATTGTCCTCCAAAACATCGAGCACTACAAATTAAAACAAGTATAGACGTCTCATTAGAATAACATTTTCTCCTTCTTGAGATTATTTCAGATTTTATTTCAAATGTCTGGATCACCTTTATCATTCCTGTTATCCATGAGAGAATGGTAAGGAATGCCAGGACCTGCGCGTAAAAATGACAACAATAGTATAAGCTATTATTGTATATCATATAGTCTGTATACATAATAATGATAATAATCTCTCTCTGTTTTCTGCAATACACCACTGTATGTATTATTGAAAAATCAGAAAGATACGACAGTATAACTGACCACTGCAGCTCATACGGTAGAAGGAGGCATTGTGGCTGAAGTAGGCTGAGTTATACTGACAGTCTTTGCCACGTAAGCCACAAGTCAGACACTTGGACCCTTGTGTGGTCCACCTGAGACACACACACACACACACACACACTCACTTTAAGTCTGAAGAAATGCTTTGTATCAAATATGATGAAATAACCAACAAACATATTAAAATTGTCAACTAAAAACCCTTACTTGTAAACGTTCCTTCCTCCTGGCTTGTTGCCCTCTTCATTACTTGAATAATATCTGAGGAATGAATGTTTTTTTTTTACAGAATAGAAGAAGCTGTACAGTCATGCAGTGTGTATACAGTGTCTTGTGCACGCGTATACAGCTGTATGCAGATGACACGGCAACTTACACACTGTCTGCAGTTACTTTCAGAATGTCAATGACTTCCCATTCTCCAAAGGTGATTGCTGTAGCTTTGCTCTGCATGATGAGTCAGAGCAGAATGCGGGTGGGTGGTAACATGCTACAGAAAAACAATGAATACTGCACAATATGGGTGATATTGTGCAATTCTCAAAAAAGAGCAATTTGACGTTGTTATACTGGACTGCTGACTAAAATAAATCATTCAGCCTACCTCAACCACATGATGGATGTGCTTGTACCCTTCGGGGTTGCTCTTCAACAGGTAATAGTTGTTCTTGTCATTGTCAAAAACTGGTTCTGATGGAGAGAACTAAGAAGAACAGATGTGTAAATCTAAGAAAACAAAATATAGTATATACAGTTTTACTTAAAAGGAAAGGTTTGGTAATATCTGAAAGTAGCTGGGCACTGTAGTTTGTGTCATCAAATTACTCAAAGGAGGAAGAGGAAGTGGTGCAGTTGTTGGGGACTATTTTCAGCAGCGGAATAATCCACATTTAGTGCTTTAGTGAGTATTTGGGTAAGCAGGGGGGTGAATGTGGGATTGAGTCAAAATAAAGTACAGTGTGTGTGTGTTCATGGTAAGTTTTTGGACAACTATGGAGCGTAAAGGCACAGGTGAAGAAGAAATATCAGGCTTTAACACACACAAGATATAAATAATATCCTTTAACTGTGCACTGGACATACCCTTCCAATCCAACCATCGACACTCTTCACCTCCAGGTGCTGTAAAAAGAAATACACTTTTTTTTATTGTTTTTATAGCTGCAGTAAACTAGATTTTATTACAACACACAAGCCTTATCAGTCTTCGCTAAAAGAGATGTTGCGACACGGAACAAAATTTGATAAACCGTTCAGCTAACAAGGGAAATTTCCAAGTGGCAAGGCTTAGCAAGCAAAAAAGAAAAGAAACGCTCAAGATTCAGTATCGTTAAATATAGAAGTAGGTCCTGCTATATTCTAGGTGGTTAAAAGGATAACTTATTCAAGTCTGTCGTAAAACAATACGCTGCGCGTCATGTCCCTCCTGTCCATACATTGGAATGCATTTTTAGTCATGCTAGCAGGGCGGCTCTATAGATAGTAATGTCCGCTGGTCCACCACTTTAGTCCAGACTAAAATATCTCAAGAACTACTGATGGATTCTGGTAAAATGTTGTACAAACATCTGTGGTCCTCAGAGGGTGAAGCCTCAGCTGTACTTTGTGTTTAGTGCTCAGCAAATGTTAGCATGTTAACAAACTAAGATAGTGAATGAGATAAACAGTGGTTAGCAGTTGACATGAAGGCAATTAAGACCGAACAAACAACCTTTAGCGTATCCTCCCTTTCAGTAAAAAATGTTGTAAAAAATGTTGCTCTGAGCTTCTATTGAAATGTTGACATGGTTTGGGCTTGCATAGTATCTCTGTGTAACACCAGTGTCCAATGACATGATATATAATGTAGGAAAACAATAATACTATCTTGTTTTACCTCATCAGGAGCCCAGCTGACTCCAGTAAAATTGTAGATCTGAAGGAGGAGGTGGTTTTGTACTCTCTTCAGCCATTGGACAGCAAGACGTTCATCTGTTGCCCAAGTAACAGTCGCCAAGTAGTGCTCACTATGGGGCAACAAACAAATATTTCAGCTTGTTTTTGTTTCTGATTTACTTCCCTATGATAATAATAATAGAGAGGCCGATTCATTACCTCGAGTTGAAGAAGCCTGGAATAACAACCTCAGCGATTTCTGTTGTGTTGTCAGTGTCCACAACAAACAGCCTCACAGTAGGGTTGGGAGTACCGGGCTGCACAACAAAAGGATGTAAGATACACACGTTGATTGAACACAATGATCCCAGTACAAGCTTGTTAGAGTCAGACAAGCCGTGGACGGATGTCCCACCTTTGGATATGGAATGGAAACAGTGCTGGGGTACTGGTTCTCGCCATACCAGGAGTACTCTATGGTGTGGACGTCTGTGTCGTTGGTCTCAACGTAAGCCACGTACTTTCCTCCGGGGGACCACCAGAGGCCCTGATTGGATGAGAACATCTCCTCTGTAAGGGGGAAAGCGTGAAGCTGCGTTAGGGTTCAGGACTTCCATGGGGGTCGGGGTTCAATTCCCACTACCAACACTTGAGCTGTTGTTTTATCTACTGCAGTTGAACAAAAATATGAATCTTATATTGGGTAATTATTCAATCTTACAACTTATAAAAATGCCTTGTCATCAAACAAAATGATGGAGAAGCAAGGATTTCAATTTATATTCAAATATATACAGTATTTGTGCAGTACAAATACATACAAGTATACATCTGAAGATACATGATATCTTAAGTTTTTTGTTATTAGGTTAACGTGACTACGGAAGTGGCATTACTTAAGTATGGAAGTTGCGTGACATATAAGTCAATGTTGACTTCTGGTTTCACACAGGACACGAACAGAGGTCTCCTGGGTGAAAGTCCAGTTTTTTTAAACCCCGCCCTCTTCTGTCCTGGCTCAGTATTTCGTGGTTTGCATACGAATCGATTATATGCGAATTCTAGTGCATTGCTTTTTGTAGTTTTCGTATAGCTATGAACAGTGTATCAGAACAACTGGAACGGAGTAAATCATTGTCATCTGAGAGTCAAAGGTGAAAATCTCTTACTTTGGTGGAACAATAAACAGTTTTCACAAGTAGAAAAGGTTAGAAACCACTGGGAGAAGTATGAAGTAGCGTAAAATGGAAGTACACAAAAGTAGTGCTCAAGTACTTACCTTCCACTCCTGATGTTTTGTGTGTTTGTATCCTACCAGTCTTATGATAGTTTGAATAAAAGTACTTAGGGTGATTTAGACCCCGTTTACACCTGATATTAGATACATAACCTGCGGATCAGATGTCATTATCCAGTATCCAGATACAGATCACATGTTAAGACCAGGTGGAAATTGGGTGTTGTAGTGTTGACATGAATTCTCTGTGTGACATCACGTGCCACTTACCCTCATACACCCAGTCCGGGATCCCATTCAAAATCAGATTCTCTTTGCCATTGTCAGTGACTTGCTTCGGGGGCGACCTAGGGCTGGTCTTTATATACACATTATTTTTCCAAACATAGGCCTGAAAATACAATAAAAACAGAAATACGCGGGTTTAAAAAAAAAAGGCCAACCCAGTTTGAAGCCTTTTTGCTCTGCTCAAGTGTTTGGGAAAGGTCGATCACCTCATCCGTCACCAACCTTCAAAGCCAAACTGTCTCTCAAAGTTAGGCACATAACAGCAATCATTTACGCGTCCAAGCTTACCAATTTGTTCCCCTCAGGAGCCCAGGCAAAGTACTGGACCTCTCCAGGAATTTCAGAGGGTGATAAAAATGTTCTGAGATGAAGGGGGGGGGGGGGGGGACAGATTTGTGAAACCGTAATGAGCCGTACCATTATTGTTATTTTTATTTCAGAAGAAATATTCTAAAATAATCTACTTGGCATGTTAAACATGGACCATTTGGTGGATGCTTTTAACTGACGTGCATTGCATTATTATAAGTGTATGAATGAACCACATACTTTCAGAATTAGGGTACTTACTGTAATTCCCGGTCATAGAGTGAATATGTAGCAGTAAAAGAATGCCGCCACAGCTAATGGGACAAAACAACAACAACACTGTAGTGTGAACAGTTTAAATATGCGTCCGATTTATGTGAATAAAAGCTTATTGTACCTTGGAACGATTGCTCATGAATGCAACATATTTGAGGTCAGCGGACGGCTGGTAATCATAAGCGTCCTTTTCGCTCTGTATCGGGGAAAATAAAACTTTTGTGCTCATGGCCTCACAGACAAGAATGCGACTGTTTTCATGCCGATTTCATGCGGTTGCACAAAAGAAGACGACTTACGAACTTGTCTCTGCTCAAGAACTCCGAGGACCTTCCTGTGACCACGTTCTGCAGGAAGACTGAGCCCTCGGTCTTCTTCAGATACTCATGATCTGTGAAAGATGAGGGTGGGGGGATAGAATCGAATATTTGACTTAAAACGGAGGACAAGCATGCAAATCCCAAAACACATCGGCATAGACTATATATATAAGAAGTGGATGAATTCGCTGTGTCGTCACCTCTTTGTTTGTGGACTACACTTTTGAAGCCTCAAATTCATCATTTTGGACCGTCGCCATCTTGGTTTTTTTTTTTGCAACCAGAAGTGACAGGTGAGGGTGGAGTACAACCCAACGCCGGGCAACGCAGAAGTGCCAAAAACCGCAGTTCTTCAAACGACAACCTCGCTCCAAAAGCGAGTCAACCCCCACAGACCCCCATGTGTCATGACTCACACGTTTATATCATATCAAGGCTTGAAGTTGGGCATAATTTAGGGCCTGGCCGCTTTAAGTAACAGGTGGGTGTCGTCTCGGGTTGCTGGCTGCTAACTGTCTGCTCTGCCGCCCACTTTGAGCTTCATAACACTAGCACTTCCACGGAGGCTTCACTTTTCAGAAGTCGCCGCCACAGGGGGGGCCGGAGGGGGGGCCGGGGGGGGGGGGGGCTTCCGCAAAGACGCCAAAGGTTCGGGGCGGCGTTATCGGCTGTAACGATCACATGTATTACACGGCTGGTCTGCTGTTTAAACAACGTACAGAGAATTTCTGATTACATCACAGAGGGAGAGAGACTTCTCTGCTCAGGTAGACATTACTCCACTATATCTTGACATAGATTATAGTCATTTGCTGTTGCATACATTTGCATTTGTATAGATAACCTCTAAGTTTTAAATAAACATAAACTCGTAGTGACATCATTGCTTAATGGTGAGCAACAATAATTCTGCATTAATTCAAAGCATCACAAGTTAAAGCGGTTCGTCAACAAATGGGAACATTGTTGGTTTGATCCCCGGTTCTCCCTGCCATCGGTGTGTGAATGGGTGAATGTTCTCATGTAGTGTGAAGCCCTTTGAATGGTCGGAATGCCAAAAAAGGTGCTATACAAATGCAAGTCCATTAACATTTACCATAAAGTCGTGGGGCAATAATTGAGACACACATGAATCAATCTACGTGAATTAGTAACTAGAATGAAGGAGGATCTTGTAGCTGACTGATAATAAAGCATCCTCTAGGACACATTTATAGCCGTGTGGCTGTAATCAGTGTCATCATGTTCCACCTCCACTTTATCACTCCTTTCCATGGGTGTAATCCTCCCACCTGAGATCCACCTCATGCTGAAGGACTTTGGTTTCAGTGAACTGTTGAAGACATCCTCCAGTGTGAAGGATCTGATGTTGTTGTTCCCCTCCTGCTTCTCTGAAAAAACAACGACACATTGGCAGGGACTTGAAGGTCACATGTTACAGATATGATATTATACACACGCATATCCGGTCATCATCATAAAGGAAGGAAGGAACGTGCCGTAATGAAATGGAAAGTCCCGGGGTTATTTATGGGAACTGTCATATGTGTGCTGAGTGAAAATGAAACTATTTAAAGGCGCGCACGTGTTGTATCAGAGAAACACCCCGAAGTAGTGTTTTATTCTGAAATGGAAACATAAATTGCTTGACATGTACTCAGGCTTATTTAGCAGCGGTGCCATTTCAAACAGATCATGCGTAATGACGCGCGCGTAATGCGACTAAACGGCGCGCCGCACCACAACAGAAAGAAAACAACAGCGCGCTGATCCCAAACATGTGAATCATTTAAATAGCAGAACGACTCACCTTTCAAGAATATAGCCGTGGGTACCGCTATGAGAGTGACGACCACCGCCACCCCGAACACTCCGAGGAGCACCTTGCCGATGGAAACCTGCGCAGAGTGGAGCGGACCAAAAAGTCAGAAATGCTCCCCCGGACATTAACACCTGATGTGTGAGTATTAACGAAACCACCAACCATCGTTTCTGCGCTGAGGTGAAAGTGTGCGACCGATATCACCGTCCGAATCACAAGCCCGTCGGTGCGCGCGCGCGCGCGGAGCAGCCTGCACGTTTGAGTTATGGGACGCTGGCTTTTGCTCGGTAAATATTATCTCAACTGAAGTTTCAAAGGTGGGGACAATAAATGCGCAGCGGAGCGAAGTTCGCCAGAATTCATGCCGGTGGAGTTTGAGGAAGTCAGCGGCTGCTTTTAAGGCCGTTCCCCCAAACTGTCCACTATTCCATCCATGTGTCCTAAGCATTAATACGGCCATCTATTTGAGAATGTGTCCAAAATACAGACTATTCTACTCCTAAACTGCGGTTCAGATAAGTTGCACTTTTGTTCAAAACTGCAACATAATACGTTTTTAACAAATGCATGATTGTTGTCGAACAGGGACTTTTTGAATTGTGTTTACTGAGTAAAGAGCTGGCAGATCCTGGTACAGCACGAGTCCTGGCTGTGACTCGTGATAATCCAGCTGGTCATACAGGCAAACAGTTCCTCCTTAAGAAATGCAGACCAAAGGAAAACTAAAACTCTATGTGGGTACAGAAAATACATCTTTGAAAACCAATGAATATGCAGAGTATAAGGGATGCCATTGGTCCAGGTCAGGGTTAAACCGATTCATATAGAGTAATATAATACGATACAATCATGGCAGTGTCAGGGTCAGTGAAGGACATTCGTTATTTTGGTTATTCAGCATTGCTATATTCATGATTTGGAGAACTAAAGGGCTACACCTTTGCTCCACTGCTTTTAGCCACGCTAGTGCCAAGGCTCCAGGGGTGGCAGCGTGGGGCGGAAATACTGACTGAAACATCTCCGCTACTCCATTCATCCATTGCCCAGAAATTAGGTACATACATTCACGGTCCCCAGAGGACGAATCATCCCACAGACTTTTCACGACGTCGGCATTTGTGAATTTGAGTTAACTGTCAATTGATAAATGAAGAAGTTGGGTCCAGACATGTATTCACGTCCCCCACTAAATGACTTGTAGTTTGTGATCATAAGGTCAAACTTCCAATGTGTCCAGTGCTTCGTGCTAATTTTATGCTAGCATGCTAACATGCTATATATGGTGGACGTGCTAAACAGTCCGCCATATTTTTTTCCTACTGTGGTGAAGGCTTGACCCGCCCTACTCTGCCTCTGATTGGCTCACCCACATAGTCCAACCCTTAGGCTAACCAATCTCACTGCACACGCCTAAAGCTAACCCTAACCCAACCAAAGAAGACTACGAGTATTAGCCAATCAGAGGCGGTTGAGGGCGGGTCATGCCTTTGCCCCAATATAGTCCTAGCCCTAGCCCAGTATCAGTTGACGTCACATGACTGCACCGATGACTGCCGATGACTGATAACAGCTGTACAGATGGGACGAAGGCTAATAAACCGACAGTCATAAACGCCATACGCTGTATCATCATTAATAGCTTTCCTGTTTCGGTGTAGTTCCCGAGAGCAGCGTGAGAACTATGTCACCGACCACGGGACACAAGGGTGAAAACTCAAAGGAGCGTATTTGATCAGAATAATACGATATTTGAACAAGACGGCGTCGAGCACACTCTGGTTCGGCAGGGGGACTAAAAATAAAGTAAATCAAAGTTTTCCCACTTTGCATCTACTGCATACGTGCTGACCAGTCGCAGTCAATGCTAAAAGGCCCTTAAAAGCTTCACAAATATAAAGCGGAGCCTTTATGGGGAATAGACATCATATTGTGCACTTGTCTGGCCCCCCCCCCCCCCCCCCCCCACCCTCCGGACATCCTCAGCAAACAAATACAGTGGATGTCATCCCTAATGCAGCACGGCTTGTTTGAAGAGCGTTACCTCATAGATGCCTTCCATTTACCCAACACTACTGAGCCCAACTAAAACCGTTTATAGGTGTCACTTTAACCACATGTGGGCTTATTGGACAGATATCGTGTTGGTGAGAGAGAGAGAGAGAGAGATAGAGAGAGAGAGAGAGAGAGAAAACGCGAAGACACATTTGTGAGAGTTGTGATTTAAACGCCATTTAAATGTCTCTATACAGTTGTTTCCACAAACAATAAAAAAGTAGAAAAAAAGGAAACATGTCAAAAGTGTATAAAGTTTAGACAGAAATAAATCAACAAACCAAAAGTATTTGATTTTAAAATTACAGAAGATACAACAAGAACGAGGCCTCAAACTATCAGTTATTATTGATTAACCTGCTGATTATATTTAGCATTAATGAAAAAAAGCCCATCACAAGTTCTGAAAGTGACTTCAAATGTCTTTTTTTGGGTGATCAACATTCCAATCTTTAAATATATATACAAACACTGGGTATTTGCACTTGAACGTCTGAACCACCTCTGAGGAAAATGCCCAGTGTTTATTCACAGGGATAAACACAGACGCTGGGTTTGGATTTCAACAGATGTGCCCGGCGTAAGTGTCGGTACGGTAATTGCATTCTTGGCTCGAGGTTGAAAAGCGTCGGAGTTTGGAAGTTATTGTCTGGGGGAACTGTGAGGGGGGAAAAGCGCTGCGGTCAGAAACGGGTCAGCGAATGTCTTCTGTTAACATCCGTCTGCCGGTATCTGCTGAATGTACTGCGGCAGCTTATGTGGTGTTTTTACACTGTGGCACTGTTACTTTAACAATGAGGTGGAAGAGGTACTCAGATCCTTTACTTAAGTCAAAGTTTCAACACAACAATGTAAAAGTCCTGCGCTCAACATCCCACTTAAAGGGACAGTGTGTGGGATTTGGGGGCATCCGGTGGTGTGGTTGCAGATTGCAACCGGCTGAAGACCACTTCGCTCGAATCAAATGAAGGTATCAAAGAATGATATTTAAAAAATACGTGGTTCTCACACGAAAACACATCATTAAACTATGTTTGCTGTCTGTTAATGGTACGAATAGAAGAGTGCCAATACGCTCAAGTAAGGAACATATGACGGTAGACCATAGCAGCAGAGAAAGAGAGTCAAAAGGCAGACAGACGTCTTGGGGGTGTCTGGACCCTCCCCTCAGAAGAAGAGAAGTACCACCAGAGCCCCGTTACATTGCCCCGGGTTACATCTCAATACATTCTTCACGTTTGGCAGATTAGAACAATATTGTGACGTCCAGGAAGACATTTGTGAACGAAAAAGTGCAGATTTATCTCATCGCTTGTTTTCACAACATGAATTTCTGGGAGATCAATTCACATTGTCACATTTAAAGCCTGTCTGATAAAACTATGTAGGTATTTCACATTATTCAGCTCAAACATCGACACGTTATCAGAGGCATTGCAACATATTTACCTTCATAGCTGCCAGTGTATGCCCTCGTGAGCCCGCGGCACTATCAGGCCCTCAGCGCCGTTCACACTGGCACTAATCTGACTGTTGCAGCAGTGTGCGTTAGCGTCACCTCCCACCGCAGATGTGCGGTTCAGTTAGAGCCGTGAGACGGAGCTGAGCAGGAAGCTTTGGCATCCTCTGCACCTTCACACTACATTTCCTCTGAGTTTTACTGAAGGGTCAAATACAGTGCAGACGTGGCTCCTCAAGTCGCCTCCAGGGCTCACCTTGCAGCTGCCGATACGTTTGATATCACAGTCGACTTGTGTTTGATTTCACACATGCTCTGTGAGCGTGTTTTTTGTCATCTTCAAGGTCGATGAAGCAGACAACTGACTGAAATAAGAGCTGTGACACCGTTTACACAAACAAGTTGGTAAACTCTTCAAGTGAAGGCGTGGACTGGCCGTCCACCTCAAGGTGTTATTGTAAGTCTTTATAGCTTGAGCACTTGGTGTGGAAGGTAGTTTGCACACAGACTATTGTCAGTGGACGTAGCTAAACAAAGTAAATATAATAAAGCTAAAACAAATAAATAAAGCAGCTACCTGCCGGACAAATTGACATTTACAGTGCGAGAAGAGATCCTTCCTTCCTTCCTTCCTTCCTTCCTTCCTTCCTTCCTTCCTTCCTTCCTATGTGCCAAAGCGTACGGAAAATCCTGAAATAAAAAAGCCAAGAAGAAGAAGAAGAAGAAGAGAGAGTTTTTATTATTATTATTATTATTATTATAATTATTCCTTATGAATGTCACCTTTAAAGTAAAATGGCCTCATATGTTTGTTTCATTTCGTTTGATTCCACTTGTTGTTCCTCTAATCTCCCTGCTTTACCTGAAGTTAGAGAAATAAGATGCACTTTTGTTTTTTGTTTCGATAAGGTCCCAAAAGCACCACCTCGTGGTGACAGGAAGCCATGCATCACAGACATTTATTTTTTCCTTAAATGTAAACTAGATGTCCGAGCTATATGAAGTTATAAGCCGTTGTAGAGTCTATTTCTGCAATTAAAATGTCATAAAACCAATTTCAACACCGACAACATCGAAATGAAGAACACTATTTAAAAGCACTGGGGAAGTGGAGACTCTTTAATTGTATGGTAATTAGGAATGTTCTAACGTTACCCAAGTTACCAAAATATAACATTTAGGACACAGTTACATTTTGTTTTAAGATTTATGATGAATTTATAATTGAATATATGAGTTGTAACTTTTAAATCTTTTAGTTCTCAACCATTTTGACCATCAACTGAGGGTGGTTTAACGTTACGAGGAGTATTTAAATGCAGCACCAAAACAAGTATACAACTGATGGGCGGGTCTTGCTCTACAGCTCCTCACCCATTGGCTATCTGCGCCATCAGTCAACGCACTTCCGCCAGCTTTCTGCGGACCGGATGTGATGTAGCAACTTTTCAGACGTATCGGAAGTTACAACCGTGTAGCAGAGGACGCCGTGTACAGCGCCAAGCAGCCCGAAAAGATACTAAACTTGTGACAGTTTGCCCCGTTTCACCAAATGGCTTATCCAGGATACGGCGGGGTGAGTAAATTACGAGTAACTGTGATTTTTAAAGAGATAAACGAGCTACGTTGGTTAGCAAAAATGCTAGCCCGCGGCTCCTGTCTCGGTGTATTTCCGATAATTAGCCACAAGCTGTTCTGTTCCCCCCTTTAGCACGGTAGATACCCGCACGTCATTTACACACAATAGGGCAGATTTTTCAATTTAATTTGGGAGTAAAGAGCCACACTGGCATTTCCAGTTTATTCGAAATTGACTTCCGGGATGAAAATTCCTCAACATTCAAGTGGACTAAGCAGAACCAGCCCACCTCTACTACTACTACTACTACTACTACTACTACTGTAGCGCTACGTGTGAGCAAGGAGGCTTGACCTACAGTGTGGTATCAAACTGTCTTTAAACGCCTAGACACTGTGTTTGTAATGTAATGAGTTTAATGTAATGGTTACAGAAGTCTTCCCTTGTGTAGTGACATGTTGTGGGTGACTCTGGACATCCTTAATTGATGACAGGAACCATAGACGCACCCTGTTCTATTTTTATCCTGTTGTGTGGAGAGTCACTTACAAAGTATGTACTGTTTGATGCAGTACGAGTTCAAATTGATTGTTCAATCATTACTTCAGCATTGCACCTTGAACTCTGTCGCTCATAGATCTTCAGGGGATTGTGGGTCAGAGTAGTCTGAAAAGCATTGCACGCAGTATGTATTGGAGCACGCCAAGTCCTCCTCTGGCATATTAAATAGCACAGTAGTATGGGTGTTGGTACGTACAGTGAGTGTTGTAGAGTAGGGACCACAACCCTTCATTGCCCTGTTTAAAGGCAGCCAACGGCAGGCCTCTAGAGGTGACGGGGTCAGCGCTGCTTCACACACCTTGTCATGACTAAGATTACTCGGGAGAAAAGAATGTCTGTTCTTTACACATAGAAACACGCTAGATCAGGCCGTATTGGATATTTCCCATGGGTTTTGTTTACCGTATCAATACATGCTGTTTGGGATAGTCTTCATAACAAAATCTTTAATAAAGAATAATACAGTAAACCATTCAAAGCGAGAAGCACATGTTGCGGTCCGCATTTAAATTGTTTCATTTCCTTTCTGAAACTGAGAGAAAAAAATGAAACATTTTCACGAAAGGTTAACTTGCGAGTTTGAATATTTCGAATTGGGTTTAGATTTAGTTCTTCATTAACTTTCAAACTTGCAGTGTTCCCCTGCTCAGCAAGATTGTGACTCCATTCACAACTCCTCAAAGTTTTCTCCAAAAGAATTCAGATGTTGCTGCCGATGGATGGAAAATGTAATTACGCAAGTTTAACATGAATAAATCGTACATTTCTACCTCTTTGTGTTAAACTTAAATTTCAATCGGTTGGTACATTTTCCAAACTCCATTATCTTTTAAAACCTTGACTCTTCTTTGTTGCCGTCCTCTGCCACAGCTCCTTTATTAGAGTACGGGGGACTGGAGCGCATCCTGAAGTTAGCACACCTCTGTATTGACTCGATGTTTGAATCTGTTCTCAGCCTCAGTACGGGGGTCCGATGCCAGGCATGCCAGCTCAGGGGATGCCCATGCAAGGGATGCCCGGAGGGCACATGGGAGGCCCCATGCCGGGGCACATGGGGGGGCCGATGGGAGGCGCCCCGGCCCAGGGAGGATACGGCGCCTACGGGGGAGGCTATCCGGGCACATACGGCGCCCCTCCCCCGGCTGCCAACGACCCGATGTGGAGTTACTTCACAGCCATAGCGGGCCAGGTGAGCGAGGACGAACTTCTTTCACACACACTGTGTACATGTAGCCTTTATACGAGCCACAGTTTTCACTTTCACTTCACAAGTTTAGACAGGAACGGACTTCCTGTCATTGCAGTTACTTCAGGTTTCACCATGAGCTCAGTAACATCTGGCCCAACTTGATTCCGAGCAGTAGAAGTCTTTTACTTTGTTTTTGATGTGTTTTCATGTAATAATAGAACCTTTAAAGATTTTGAACGTTACGTCTTAGTTCTGATAGTTAGTTGAAATGGCCTTGATATCGGCGGAGGAAAAACAATCAACGATCCCCATTTTCACACTACTCTATCACCACTTAGCTTCTTTCTGGCATGTCATATATATATATATATATTTTTATATATATATATATATATATATATATATATTTTTTTTTTTATATATATATATATATATATTTTATATATATATATATATATATATATATATATTTTATATATATTTTATATATATATATATATTATATATATATATATATATATATATATATATATATATATATATTTATTAGGGGTGTAACGGTTCACAAAATTCTCGGTTCAATCCGTTTCGGTACGTTTTCAGGACGGCCAAAAAAAAGCAGAAATGCCAAATCCTCGCTGGGGAGACTCTGAAGGGGGCGTGTCTGATTTGATTCTCTGTTTGGGCTTTTTGTTTTCTTTTCCAAAGCATGAATTATGGTCTGGAGAAATGGGCTGGTGAAGGAGTAGTGTCACGGGGCTCAATAGCATTAAGCATGTAGTAGTCCCGTTTGAATCAGGAGGGAACAGATACCGAAACGCTGCCGGCAGTTTGTAACGAATATTACATGACTATTGACGCACACTGGGCGTGATGGTGACGGTGTAAACAGGAAGTAGATTGGTTGCTTAGTTAAAAAAAAATACGACAGAGTAATAAAATAGTCTTTAATAATGAAAGGAAAACTTTCCTTTTCATGGAACTTTTTAGAAGTTTTACTTTTCAGACTTAGTTACAGCGCTGCGGGTCTCTCTCTCTCTCTCTCTCTCTCTCTCTCTCTCTCTCTCTCTCTCTCTCTCTCTCTCTCTCTCTCTCTCTCTCTCTCTCCCTCTCTCTCTTTCTCTCACGCCGCTCACTGATCGCTCCATCAACAGCTGCTTCCTCCACAGTCATGACGACTTTAACTGAACAACAGCTGCTAGTAAAGACAACACGGTCAACAACGCCTGTCATCAGTTGTTCATGTTGAATTAACCTGGTAGTCGTTTGTGAACATCCGGTCACGTGATAGGAACGTGGCGAATCAGGGAAGGACGTCGGGTGGGTTGCCATGTTTGAGCGCAGTAGCTCCACCGATTTCAGCTATATTTTATTTTTCAAAAGCAATTTAATATTATTCAAACGTATTGTTTGGTTTGTAATGCGTGCCGAACGGTTCGATACAAATACGTATATCGTTACACCCCTAATATATATATATATATATCTAAAAATGAATGAATGAATGAATGATGAGGTGAGATGCAGATGAAAGATGAGGAGAGCCTCCTGGGTGTGCTCTGTTGACCTAAGCCGTTTGCTTGCTTTCCTCATTTGTTTCTCTTCTCGTGCGCCGATTCGCTTAAACTGAACAGCCAATCAGAGGGATTGAACACGCTGAGTCCAGTGAAAAGCTGCTGACAGAATGTGGCACACACACACACACACACACACACACACACACACACACACACACACACACACACACACACACACACACACACACACACACACACACCGTAAGAACAATGACAACAGCAGACCGTCAGCTCCTTTTTAAAGGAATAGTTCACCCTGAAACAATCTAATCTGTGCATGGTGCTCTCCTCCTCCTCAGGCTCTCTATGGTGCGACGTTTGACATCGAATGGCGTTGAGCAGAACCCATATCAGCACAGATGGCCCAATTCCTTTACAATCCATACATTCTTTGTTGAGCAAAATAGTTGCGACTTCCCTGCGCCTGCAATAGATAAGAGAAGACACTTGGAATATGCTGCAAAGCACTTTTCAGAGAGACGTTTTGAACCTCTTTTGCCGTCGTTGGTTCAGATTCTGGTCGTATCCGATTATTTTGGGGGCGCTCCGCTCTCTTCCACGTCATTCAACAGAAACCCTTTTCTGGGACATTAGAGAGCCTAAAACGATAAGTACTATAAGCAATTTATATTAGTTCTTTGGCTGAAGTATTTGTAAAGGAGACCCCTTCACTTTTGAACACTCCCAGTTTGTCTCTGTCTTTCCATTGAGCGTAGCATATACAGCACACACACTGTTTCTCTCTTCACGCCTCACCGACTGTCCCTTCCTGCTCTTCACAGGACGGGGAGATCGATGCAGAGGAGCTCCAGAGGTGTCTGACCCAGTCTGGTTTCACCGGCAGCTACTCTCGTAAGTTCCTCCCTCTCCTTTAGTATCGCTGCGGCGGGGCCGGTGCGTAAAGCAGTATTTATGCGACGCAGCCGGGGCACAAAGGTCCAAAGGGAGGCGGCTTTAAAGGCAAGTTTATTTGTGTAGCACATTTCAACAACAAGGTAATTCAAAGTGCTTCACATGAAACCATTAAAACATAAGGCAAAAGAAAAGGAGATTTCAAAACAATTAAGAACATAAAATGCAGGAAATGTATTAATATCCTTGAATCAGGTTAAATTCAAGGCAGCAGACTTAAACAAAATGTTGTTGTTGTTGTGATGCTGGTTTTTGCAACCACGCAATGCATTCTGGGTAGCATGCCCGTTTGTTTCCCCAAAGTTGCAACGTGAGAGCTCTGACTTGATGAGCTCACTTCCTGTCCCGGTGCTCGTGGGTAACGTAGTCCACGTTGTTGCTCAATGGGGATTCCCCCGAGAGGAAGCGAAGCGCATCGTCACGGTGACACTGATGCTTTTTTTCCTCGTCAACCAAACCAATATTTACACTACATTCATATTGGAGGAGCAGATCTGCACATGGCACCAATTGTTCTGGTTAAACCAGTTTGACGGTGAAGTTACCCTTCAGTTAGTCGCACACTTGACACAGAGAGCGTTCCGCCGCGTCGGCTGATCGGATCCTTCTTAAAGGAGCAGAGTGTAGGATTTAGTAAAAACCCTTCCCTTTCCAAGTGTTTAGGAGAACTACGGTGGCCTTTAAGTAACGAAAAAACACAAAAGGGCAGGGGTTGTTAACCTTTTTGACCTCGGGGCCCAACTTTTCAAGTACAAAGTGGCCCGGGGCCCATTCAAATATTGACAGTGTATTGGTTTAACTAATTGATGTCACTCTTAGTTTGATTTGTATTCAATAACAAAATCAAAATCACTTGGAGTTTAACAAGCAAAAACCTTGTCAAATAAACGACACGATACAATATGATCATCACGTGTATGAAAAGCTGCATAATCAACAAGACGCCCAACAGGCTAACAGTTCATGGAACAAATGTAAAGGCTCAAGTCAGGCTTATGAACACGATTTTACTACCGAAAAAAGGGAGGGACTCTCCAAAGCAACTGAGATAAATAAATAATATGTGGTAGTAAAATATCTATTCAAAGTAATAAGTTTCAAATGAGATCAACTGTAAATAGAATTTAAATGAAGTGCCAATGAAAATCTAGCCTTATAATCTGTGAATGATATGCTTCAGCAGTCTTGGCAGAACCAGAAGTTGTTCTTCATATCTGTGACAAATGAACAATAACAACCATAACAACAGTCCACACCCCGGGCTCTCGGCTCTGCTCTGTACTTAAAGAAGTCAGGATTGTCCATTTAGACTCCTGGGGGGTTTGGCACCACTTTAGTCTTCATTTTTAGTTTGAAGTTAGTACTGGGCAACGATTTAAAATTTGGAATCGCATGATTTTCTGCAATTAATCGCATCATGCGCAAAATTCAATAGTGAATTCAAAAGTAACGTATTGCGCACTTTCATTTAAAGACTACTGCTATATGAACAAAAGAAGTCACACAAGCAGCTGTTCACCGCTCGGTTCTTGTGTTAAAAATGTCCGCTTAATAATAATAATAATAGTAAAAAAAAGAACAGCGTTAATGCGCGATAAAATAATTGTCGGCGTTAATGAATTAATGCTTTAATAACGCGTTAACTTGCCCAGCACTATTTGAAATACTTGTCCATAACTTTCGCTACAGGCTAGCGGCTAGCCGAGTGTCTTCTTCTTCTGCTTATTGGAGCTTGTTAAACAGCTGACTGACGCATTACCGCCGCCAAGTGGTGGGAAGTTATATTGTAAGTGAGCGTGTCATGGATGACAGTAACGTCTCTGGTGTCTTCAATTGATAACCTATGGGGTCTCGCGGCCCACGCACGGTGAAGAGTCACTGCTGGAGCCCGTGTTTGGTTGCTCCGTCCTGGGCTTCTGTAGAGATGAAGGACACATCGCGGCCGGTCTGTTGAACTTAACCAACACGCTTGTTTATCTTCACAGCGTTCAGCCTGGAGACGTGCAGGATCATGATCGCAATGCTGGACGTATCCTTTCTGTTCCGCCATCGGCCAGTCTGAGCCGGAAGTGACACGGTGACTGTTGACGTTGAGGTTTAACCACCTCCTCCTATTGTTGTCCTATTTAAGACGCGTGCCCAGTAGGTGTGGCGTTCCACTTTGCCCCGGGCTAACCAGCTGTCCTCCTCATTCCACGCGCTACTAGTTCTTAACCCGAGCGTCTCCAGAGGGACTTTACAGGGAAGATGGGCTTCAACGAGTTCAAGGACCTCTTCACGGCTCTGAGCGGCTGGAAGCAGAACTTCATGATGTTTGACCAGGACCGGAGCGGAACGGTGGAGCCGCACGAGATGACGCAGGCGGTCAACGCCATGGGTGAGAGCGCTAACAGTCTAACCCCACTACTACTAATAAGTGTAATAAGCTTACATTTATTGCGCAATATTTGACAGGACGTGTGCGTTTGAACTGCAGCTCCTGAGCCGATTAGATAAATATACATTTGAAACGTTCAGTAAATGAGGTGTTGAAATGAGTCTGACTTTATTCCCCCCCCCCTCCTCTACATCAGGCTACCGCATCAGTCCTCAGGCCCTGAACGTCATCATCAAGCGCTACAACAAAGGAGGGAGGATCTTCTTCGACGACTACGTGGCCTGCTGCGTCAAACTGCGAGCTCTCACAGGTAGGACACCCACAGCCGGGGATCCGGCGACCCCGCCGCGCTCGGGTCCATTCCGCCTGTAATCCCCGTCGTTGTCTCTGAAGAGCCGCGACGTTCCGCTCGGCTCGCCGGACAAACCGGCGTTGCGAAGCGAGCTCTGTTGAAACCGTGCCGCTCTTCCCGTTGCAGAGAACTTCAGACGGAGAGACACCATGCACCAGGGGTCCGTCAGCTTCCAGTACGACGAAGTGAGTTTGACTTTTTGAACACGTTTCCTTATATTTGATCATTTAACAGAACATTGATCTTCACAGTGCTCAATGTGTCGTACCTTTGTTACTGTGAAGTTTGCATGTAGAATGAATGTCTTTTAAAGGGATGGATTGGAAGCTTTTCAGTGTGTTTGTATGAGGTCCAATTTGAGCTTTGCAGAACATTGAAATTGCTGGTCTACCGCTGCCTCCATTGAATCACCACAGTCTCTGTCCAGGCGAGGTCACACGACGGCTGGAATTCCCCGTCAGGACGGGCCGTTTGACCCTCTGTCTCTGTCTCTCCACAGTTCATCCTGTGCACAATGGCCATCTAAGCTCTGCGCGCCCAACGAGCCGATCGCCTCGCGGGAACGCAAAGGGAGGCCAGTATGTTTGACTGAGCGGCCGAGAGCCGCACCGGGAAAGTACTCATTGCTTGTAATGCTTGCTGTAACGCTTTAGTCTTGTTTGTTGCACAGGGATGTGTCGGGTGTACACACATGCATATATATCGATATATATTCAGTATGTATCCACATCAGAGGGGGATCGAATACACAGCGTCTATAAAGCCCTTATGTGTAGGTTTTCAAAATAACAGGCAGACACACCGATGTGCTGCAGGAGAATTGGATAAATGCTGTAAACGGGAACACATGGAGGCTTTAAAGAACGTTTGAGAGTCAGTGAAAAATGAATAAGCAGTTTTAGATCTATCTTGTAGTCATTTAGAAGGAAGAGCTACCGTGAGGACGTCCTGACCTGCGAGACACCTACTGTGCCATTTTAATATCCGAATGTACGGCCAAATATACGAAAGTACTTGTTAGCAACCGCAGCGTCCCGATGAAATGTTAACATGTCGATTTGCTTTTTACACTGAACTTCTTTGTCATTATTCGTTGTAATATTTTGTTGTGCACTTGTTTCATAAAACGTTTAGACGGTAGATGTTTAAGTTGATAAGAAGCCAAAGTGACTGTGAGCCACTCTGAGACCTCACTAATGACAGTGAGACTATACGTATGTGTTGATGTCGCAGTACAAACACACCGCAGCAGAGAGGTCAACCTGTGCACACACTCGACATTGTAGTAAAGATCATATTTTGTTACTCACAATAAACACTTTCTAATCAGTATGCATTCTGTTTATTAATCCAAGTGCCCCCCCCCCCCCGTCTATTTACACAATAGATATTTAAATATAGCGAAGAACAGAAACATTCAAATTAGCTGTTAAGTGTTGCATTTTATAAAATACAGTGGCAAACATAAAAAAGAAACCAACCAAATGCATCAAAACAATTGTGAACGAACGGCACAAGATTTCAAAAGTGACATTTCGATCCGGTACAGCAAGTTTAGTAATTAGTGCAAAAGTTAGCAAATCCCACGAAAGTTCAGCAGACTGTCGAGCAACTTTTGTTCTCCACCCCGTGCTGCTGGAGAAAGAAAGCTTATCAGAGGAAAGGCCCGCGTCGCCCCGTGGAGGGTTCTTTTGGCTCCACGGCGACCAGCGTTTGTCATTTGACGTCTCGGGGCTTCAGATGACAGTAAAGAGTCTGAGTGGAACAAGCTGGATAGACTCAGCGAAGAGGATGTCGAGATGATTGGAAAATCAGTGTGCGGCGTTAAAGACGAGCCGCGGAGCGCCCGTCACCGAAGTGTCGCTACATAGAGAGGCTGTGCGTTCACACCAACGAGGTACAGGGGGGGGAAAAGAATGCAATCAATCCGCGTCACACAGCCGATCCAGACCTTTTACAGTGTAATGGCGTGCGGCGGCCTCCGTGCGATACACGAGCTCGTGTTTGAATTGGCGTCGTCACGCACCCTACAGCGTGGACAAGCAGGCTTCTAAAGATAAGGCCGGAGGACTGGTGACAACCTTGTAGTTATTGTAACGATGCTTTGTAGAGATTTATTTACAAAAATGTTGTTTTGAAGAAGACAACGGAAGACCTAAAGCATGCAACCGGGAACTAACGCGTGGGATAGTTGAGCTGTGAAGAAGAGTCAGGACGTGGCTTCCCGTGTGGAGTTCACCTTCAATAAGAGGAGACATCCTGTCAAATTTGGGGGATGTAATAGTCCAACTTGAGTAAGTCGAATGTAATTGTTCCCGAAAGATGGAAAATGTACTCGCTTGTCAGTCCGAGAATACGAAGGTTAACACGCAACTGACGGCACTACATCCCCGAAATGTCGACGGTGCCTAATGTGATGCACTTTTCGGACAAACCGTGGACTCACCTAGAAAGGAAGTCGTATCTAAGCTTAGACAAGTTATCGTTATAGCAAGCAAGCCTCAGTCGGACGAGCTGTAAGAGTTACAGCGTGTCCGATAAAGGATAGAGAAAGTGGGGCCAGATGGAAACGCTCAAGTGATTGCAAGAGGAGGGGTTTGCACTGCTGGACGGCAATGAGCAATCAGGGGCGCCAGGAGCACAAAAGGAACCCCCCAACCTGGAAGCGTCAGCTTTCGAGCGTCGGCCGAACGAAGGCGAGGGCGACTTAGTCAAGGTCCGACTTGGCTGGGGGGCGGGGGGCTTGCTGGCTGCTGCTTCTTCTTCTTCTTGTTGTTGTCGGGGAGCCTTCTTCTCTACAACTACTCTATGGACTCCTTACAAACAAATGGGTGCTCACCCACAGAAGTCTGGGTCTTGGCCTCTTCAGCTGTCATGCGCCTAAGGATCTATTTGCTAATGGACTCTCTCTGCGTCTTCCTTGCACATTTGCACAAGGTAATTCTTATCCTCGTCTCCCTCCACTAACGAGGTCCTCTAACTTGTTAGCCCTTGGAACCACCATGTGCTCCCTTCGGCCGCATGCACCTGAAGTTACTCTGTCGAGTCACTATGCTTTCCCACGCCTTTCTAGATTGCCAAAGTTTGCCCCTCTGACGTCTAACCCTTCAGACGAGATCCTTTCCCCGACACTCGACCGTACTGTCTCCACCACAACAGCCTCTTTGGACCCCGGCGATCTGGGTTCCAAGTTGCTCCTTCGACGGAGAGGGCCCTGCGTGACAGACTGTTGTTCTCGGCAAACATTTCAAGCCTTGCGCATTCCTGCTCTACTACGTCGGGAGGATTCGCCCCTTCCTCGCTGACCAGACGGCGCAGTGTCTCCCGCAACTCTCTACTTGCCGGAGCCCCGACGTCGGCCGCCGCGGCTCGCCTGCTGTTCGATCGCCCCGACTTCTCCCACGCAACTTGCCTCCTCCGTTCTCTACACTGGCTCCCTGTAAGAGCTCCCATCCGGGGCAGTGAACGGACCAGCTCCTATCTCCAAGCCCCACACAACCACTTCTAAGCAAGTAGTTGCCCCGTTGCTCAGAGGTCCCGCGCCTGTTTTCTGTCCTGGCCCCACAGTGGTGGAAGCACTGTGTTCCCCCCCCCCCCCCCCACACTGACATCAGTCACTGCTACCCTGAGCCTCCAGCTTTGGGTATTCCTATGCTGCTAAACAGACTGTTCAACAAAGTCTCCTTGTATAACATGCAATGACAAATAAAGACATCTAATCTATTACTTTGACTCTGGGTTATGCTCTTAGACGCTTGTTTGAAAAAGGCCAAAAATCTAAGCTTCTGCTAAATGACTAATGTAGCAAATTCAGCTCCTAACATCACCTGTGCAAACAAGTACCGTTTAGACACGCGGCTGCTTAAAAGTTACCGTACAAGGAGCCAAAGTCTTTTTGGGGACTCCGCTCGATACAGGTCAATGGAAGCGGTCCGTCTTATTTTGGTGGATGCCTTAAAGATTTTCCCCATACGCGGCCCGACCGCTAACGTTCTGCCCACAGATTGTTGGAGGAACGGAAGTAAATGAACTCTGTGTTCTGTAGAAATCTTTAAAACCCCGAAACTGCTCGGCCTTTACGCGTTTTGACGGGAGCCGCAAATACCCCACCGCCGTGCTAGCGTCATCTTCTCGGGATGCGGGTGATTCGACGCAATTAGGCCTTTGAAAATCTGGAAGCCTTTTCGGTGTTAACTGGCACGTTCCTTCACAACGTCGATGCCGTTTGTTCGTGCTTGTAGAAAATCCTCCCCGGAGTGGATTAAACTCCAGAAATATACCAAGATTCTGTTCCATATTATTGCTCTCAAAGACAGACAAAAGTCTTGGTGCGCTATGGGATGTTTACGCGTTACTTGGAACGCCGTGTTCTGTCATTTGGAGCTGAATAACAAAGTGGCGACGTCCTTTAACGGGAGACGCCTGCGGCCGGATCTCCGGTTGCGATTTCAAAGATGCACTTCAAAGCCGCGGAAAGACTTTCGCGGAGCTTTGTCCCCGTGAGGAGGGAGGAGTCTGAGACGACGACACTCGGTAGCGGCCGGGGCCACGCCCCGTCGGCGTGAGAGAGGAACATGCGACCGCAAAGAAAAGGAAGCGGGAGAAACCAAGACGTGCATAATAGAAAAGGTGCCTCGCGTTGCCGGCAGCGGTGTATTTCAAGTATGTACACGGTAGATGACAAGTTGACGTATGCTAGTAATATAGTGTATAAATACCTCTGTATAAATGGACTTTATACATCTAAATCAGAGTGGGAAGGGCGGGAGCCGGGACAATATCCCAAAAGGAATGGAAGAAAGTCTACGGTTTGTTGTCCTTTGCATATACGGTCTCTTTCTTGGACCCTGAGTCGAGCTGGAGAGAAGACCGTCGGCGGGGGTTCGGGGGGGAGGCCTACTTTCCCGGGAGCCAGGGGTCAGAGACCGGCCTGCGGAGTCCCGACATTCCCGAGCCGTCGGGGACGTCGGGCAGAGAGGCTTGTCGGCCCGACGGTAACCTCGGTGGCTGCTCTACAGAGTCCACGCCGTTTTGCTCTGGGTCGCCCTCGGCCAGTCCTACAACGTTCCCATCTGGAAGAGTCTCCGTGAGGAGGACGACTGGGGGCTCTTTGGATTTGATCTGGGCCTTCTCTGGACCGGGACTCTGAAGAAGACCAAGCAAAGGGGGCATCATGAGCCAGATAGATCAAAGGAGGTACAGAGTGCAGCTTGCAGACTCGTACGTGACATGAACATGTACAGTGGTTCGGTTGGTGCCGAGGCGCGCGGCGTACCTGAGGCCGAGGAGGAGCGGGATCCAGGCGGAGCTCCGTCTGGAGGGCGGACGCCGGCTGGATCCTGATGGCGGGCCTCTGGTACTCTGGGCTGGAGGTGACGGTGCTGTAGGCGGGGGGACCGGACGTGGTCTGCCTCTGGAGGAGCTGCAGGATGGCCTGGATGTCTGAAGTCATCTGGGACTCCAGTCTGACGGACGGACCGAGAATAAAAGCCAGAAATCGCCGCACTTCGTTAGATCCACATGATTTGAATGTGTTGAAACGCTGTACGCCATGTTTTCCCCTCACTATGGGATCAATACTAATAATAAACACTAGGGGGAGGCTCAGCCTTACTAATGCAGATGTTTGCATGGAGTGTCCTCCAGAAGAAGACTTCTGATGAGAGGCTGATCAAGTCAAGCGTTCCCATCTTTTACTAAAGTAACAAATACTCTGCATTCAAAAACGTACTGAAGTGCAGCAGGATCAGGAAAATAAGTGCTTTGGTCCTTGTGACTGATGTTAAACCAGTAACTACAGCTGTCAAATGAATGTTAGATACCAATATAGAACATTCATGAGATGTGGAGAAGAGGTCTAAAATAGCAGGGAATTGAAAGACTTCAGTCAATTACCAGGCAATACTCGATATTGTACTTCAGTACAGATTAAAAGTCTTTGTTCCACCAATGTGTCTGTTTCTTTGGGATTTTAACTTGATGGGTGTGACATGTGACATAACAACAACTTCAATACACCAGCATAATAAAGTATCCATCCATCCATCCCATAATCTAACTGTTTATGAACTGAAAATGAGGCTTTGATATTTGCTACAAATTGTCTGTATGGCAGCTACCACAACACTGAACACCTCTGTGTGTGTGTGTGTGTGTGTCATCACCTAATGCAGTAAGTTACATCATCATGTCACAGAGGGAAGAACAGAGCAAAGAGGAATGCCTCCCCGTCACTTCTACTAAGACTTTTCCATACTATACTTTATAAATTTACTTTTATCACATATTATACTATGAATTGGTTTTCACATCCCATTTTAATGACTATTTCAGACCGTATCACTTTTCTTTTACATGTATCGATACCTACGCTGACATTACATTTCACTATAAAGTCACATATAATGGAATAGTCAAGTTTCCAGGTACTATCACCCTCTCCTTCCTACCCCACGCCAACCGCATCACCTAAGCTGCCTTCTCTCACCTCCAGCCCTCCCTGTCCTCTGACACAACCACCCAAGTTCTCATCCGTGGCCTCATAACAGCATCCTCTACGGCTCCCAATAAAATCCTCAATAAACTCCAATATGTTCACAACTCGACCGCTCACCTCCACCCGCCGCTACAAACACATCGCCCCGGTCCTCCACTGGCTCCCGGTCAAATACAGAGTAGACTTTAAAGTGCTGCTCGCCACATTCCAAGCCCCAAACAACCTGGCCCCTCCATACCTTTCAGACCACCAACCCGCCGGTGCAAACGCTCTGAAGACCATCAGGGCCTGGGGCGACGGGGCCTTCTCAGCTGCTGCACCCCCCCCCCCCCCCCCCCCCCTCTGGAATGCCCTCCCTATCATCATTCAAACTCACCTTCACCTGCTAACCCCTGCACCACATGACTCGTTCTGCACAGCTCCTCCTCTTCTCTTTCACCATAATGTTTTGTTCTGTTTGTCTCTGCCCTACGTAAAGCCTACAAAAGCTCGGTATCAAATGACAGTGTTAGAATTATTATTACTTTACTTCAGTACAGCACTTGAGTATATGGTCTGGTGCTTTTCTAGTCTTTACACTTTGTCATTCATCCATTCACACACTGATGACAGCTGCCAGCTGCCCATCTCGACTATCTAGCGTCACGCACAGCACAGCCTACGGAGCAGATTGATGCTTTTCTCTCCGACACCCTTCAGGGTGAAGGAGAGCACCTCTCCCTCATTGTTCCCCATAATTGCACCAAAACTTCACCGTGACGTCAACAGTCTTTGCCATGCGCCTGCTATAAATAGGCAGCCGCTGCCTGCCTGCCTGCCTGCCTCTCATCTGTATCGCTGCTCCAGCCCAGAATCACCCAAGCTGCTCACATGGGTGTCTGGCCCAAACTGTCTCGGTGCAAACATTCAGCTAATTACAGGCAGGATCACGGGGGCTTGTACCGCGAGCTCTGAAAGATGACTTTGTTGAAAAATAAAACGCCTGCAACGGTAAACTGAGACCAAAGGCCTCTTTTCTTCCTCTATCTATATGCCAAGAGTCATTTCAAAAGGAACACGGCTCAACAAAAAAGGCTGAAATTGAACCAGACGTCTACTTTCTTTAAAGTCCTGCATTCCTCTTCCTTGTTGACACCCGCCGCCTACATTACCCACATTGCAACTGGTCCACCCATCACCAGTTCAATCAGAGCTTCAGGTGCGACCTGCTAGCAGTGGCTAATTAGGCCTGCGGTGAGGTCTGGTTAGCTCGCTTCACATCTGCAGATTCCTTTCATTGTCAAACTACAAAGAGTCCAAACGGACTCGAGTGACGTTCATCAGGCTCCATTCGGCAAAGGCTTTACACAACCTTTTCACATAACGCAGTAGTACTCCCCAACATCTGGAGACACTTTGAAAAGGTGCAAATACCTAATTGAAATGCCGCATGACTTTCCTCATATCCTTTCAAACAATGATATGATGGGATTTGAGATAAAGCCGGAGAAGGGATTATACCAATGAGGCCACGGATCATCGGCTTCTCCATCCTCACAGTTAGAGGACGCGGATGTGTCGCTGGATGTGACGTAGTCTGAGGACCAACGCACCTGTTGAGGTGCTGCTGCAGCAGGTCCAGCCGGTTCTCCACCTCTCCGTAGGTGAGGTCCGTGTCGCTGTCGTCCTCCCCGGCTGGCGTCTCTCGGCACCGGGCCGCCTCCTCCGCGCCCTCGACGGGACGCTGACGCACCCACTCGTCTGCGTGGAGCTCTGGAGGGAGAGACGTGTGTGCAAACACACACACACACACACACACACACACACACACACACAGGGTAAATGATCTGTGTTATTAGAACGGTGCCTCTGGGGAAGCATCGTCCCCTCTTGTGCCTCTGTCATCGTTTAGCTTTACTAAGCTCTGATCAGCTTACCGCCTGCTGAATCCTAACATCTCTCCTACAGAGGAAAACGCACATCTGACCCTGGCTGACAGTCACACCCCCAGTGTCCCTGATGATGGAGGGGGGGGGGGGGGGGGCACAGTAGCTCACCTGGTAGAGCAGGAGCCCCCTGTACTCTGGCTGAGGCCTGCTTTCAATCTGACCTGCCTGTTGTTGTCTCTCTTCTCCTATTAGGGACATTGTAGGAAACAAATTACAGATGTGGAACTGGAGGAGGGGGTAATGTCCCGAGAAAATAATTAGAGATTCAACTTGTTAATTAACAAGGAAACAGCCTTGGATATTCTCTGAGATTGTAGTGGTAAATATACAAGAGCAAACTCCCAAATTTACCATAAACACATGAATATCCTCTGAGATTATAAAGTCATATATTGAGAGTCTGTACGTAGCAGTTGGGTGTCCATGTCGCCCTCTGCTCTATTTGGGCAGAAACACTCTTTTGGCTGCAACAGCTGAATTGTGGGATATTAATAACATCAAATCATCCGTCTGAGCGGAGAATCACACCGAGCTGCCAGTTCAAATACAGGGAAGTCCTGCAGCAACTGTTGTTGTTGTTGTTGTTGTGTCAGTGCGCGTGCAGGAGCTTTGTTCACACCGGCTCATTTTCAAACTGGTGCGTTTGCTCGACGGGCAGCAGCAGCAGACGGTGAGAGGGTTTCTCACACAGCTTGCCGGGGATCTCCATCCCAGGTGCTGCTCCCACTGTCTGCACTGTCTGATCTGCGGGAGGCTTTCACAACTCTGTAATTTTCACAATTGAAACCATATTCTTCTCTCACTTAAAAAACGATTTCAATGTGACCAAACTGGGCAGATACAGTGGCGTCGACATGATTTTACCGAATGTTTCCTGTAAATCCTTTATTTGGTCGTGACCTACCGTCAAAAGGGGTGACCCCCCCCCCCCCCCCTGGCCCGCTGGATATAATCCTCTTACGTTTTATTACAGAGTGGCTTTTAGGTTTCCCCATAATGACACGTAATCCCTGTTTGGGCTTGTTAATAGGTGTGACATTCCTCCTCTGGGGTTTAGGGATTTGGGGCCTTTTTATAAATGAACTTCTGAGCCAATTACCATTCTGGAGTTACACTTTAGAGGACAAGCCTGCAGATTTTATGTCCATTCAAGCGTAATAAAAATGGAATTCAAACGGTCTCCTCTGTGATATATTGATTTGTTTAAAATCAGTTTTTTTTATGTGTTGGCACAAATAGAAGAATCGCTTTGGAATAAACACTTATCCCTCGTTACTTAACGACGACTACTGCAGGGTGCTTCTCTATCGTCACCTTGATACGTCTGGTTCTGCACGTCGTCTCCGGCCTGCGCGTCTGGAGCGCCCGCGGTGTGGTCCCTAACCACCGGGTAGCCCGGCACGCCGGCGCACAAGGGCCTCTGCTCCTCCTCCTCCTCCCTGCCCTCCTCCTCCTCCTCCTCCTCCTCGTCCTCTCCCTCCTCGACGGACTCCCTCGTTTCCTCGGCCGCCGAGGGGGCGAAGGCGTGCCTCCCTTGCTTGGCGTCGCAGTAGGCGACCGCCGGCTCCTTGTTGTGGGAACCTGCGGGGAGAAATGGTAATCAGGAAGTCTGCTGGGGGACTCGTTATCTCCGACAACAGGTAGCGAGTGTTTTGCTGTGGGGGTGAACTGAGGACAACCGATGTTACAAGAGACCGTCGCGGCGAGCCGTTTCACAATCTAACGTCACTCCACGCGTGTGTGTTTACGAGTCAATGGTAAAGACCCACACGTCCGTCTTCACGCCCGATGGACGGAGGCTGCCGGAACATTCTCTGCGCTCACTCGTGTGTTGTATTGGGTGATACTGTATTCCTGTAACCGCGGCGACGCAATTCCATTCGCTTGAATCAAAAGTCAAACTGTCGAGTGGTGCGGTGTGGAGGCTCAGAGTCCCAGGTCTCCTGGCCGTTACAAGTCAAATTACAAGAGCTTCCACGGTTCCTGTCAAACAAGCGTCTTTAGCTCACAGTGACTCTTACAGTTTGAGTCACGCTGCATGTTTGGAAATCTCCTGCAGCCGCTTGGAGGCAGCAGGACAGAGATGTTGATCAATCTGCAGCCTGAGCACAGCTGCCCACTGCGTTTCCCTTCGCCACAACAGGTGCAAATGACACTGCAGCATGACGACACGCACCTCTACATGCGCACACACACACACACACACACACACACACACACACACACACACACACACACACACACACACACACACACACACACGTTGGCTAGTGCTCAGCATTCTGCCTGTTGTGCATGCACAATTGAGATTATCATTAATCCTGTTAATAAACAGGCTCCTTTCCAAAAAAAAAAAAGATACATTTCACTTCATATATTTTGATGTGCTGCTTAAGTACACAGGGACTGGGATGTTAGTCAGCTGGAAATATGATGTTGCTATGAATTAGTAACAGGAAATCAAATGAACACGGTTGTGTGATTTGACAGTAGCCATGTTGCGTCTCAAGCTGACCTGCGGAGGACTTCCTCCTGTAGGACACCCGTCTTCGACCCTCCGTGTCGTCCGTGTTAGAATCGGTGGTCTGTAAGAAGACAATGAATATATATAATGACCTCTACTAATGAGCGGATGACTCTGCTCCTCTTAAACATTTCAAAGGAATGTGGAACATAAACGACAGCCCGTCTTGTTGGAGCACCATGTACCTCCTGTTTCTGTAACCCTACCAGAGTCTCTCTTCTCTGGATAAATAACAGGAGGCCAACACAAAGTGCACTTGCCTCTCTGGTTTAAAAGATAATTGAACGACTGACAAATGTGGGCTCTTGCTCACATCTTTCCGCTACACTCAGTTCATCATAATTACAGCCTACGTCGTGTCCAAAATGTCCACCCCGCCCCGATACTCCATCTCTCACTCTGTTCTTCCGACGCCAGAGTAAAGCAAAAGGTCTTAATTAGCCCTCGTGCTTTCATTCCCACAACCGCAAAGCGGTAAAAGGAATTAATAAGAAAGACGCTCATCGTTTAAATTGGACACGGCAGAGACGCGCTACGTCACAGAGCAATTACAAAGACGGATTTGACGTAAAAGCCTTCGATCCGTTTCACCGCCTCCTTCGCAGTTACGGTCGGTCGGATTACCTTTTCATCTCGGAGGTCAAAGGTCAGCTCCAGGTTGGTGAGGAAGTGGTCGGCGAACTCCGGGTACATGTCCAGCACCTCCAGGATCTCCTCCCTCTGGATGGTGTGGAGGTCACAGTAGCTCAGCGCCCGCACGTCCGCGCACGACTTCCCCGGCTTGGTGAACAGGTGGATCATCTCGCCGAAGATGTCGTTCTTACCTGGAGCGATCAAATGGAAGCGACCGTCTCCCGTTAGCCAATCGAGGACAGCTTCTCTTCCCTTTATCTATTGTTGGCGTCCTCTAAAGGAACGACACCCGCTGTTGCTGGGAGGACATGCGTGTAGAACAGTATGTGACGACCTATAAAGAGACGGGCCGCCTAGCAGACGAGTGCGAGAATGTTAAAGATGCTAAAGGCTATCAGTCATCTAAAAAAAGGGTTCGCACAAAGTCAGTCCGTCCGCACGGAAGACACACAGGCCCCACATTCCCGTGAGGTGACCTGTGTGGAACGGCTGCAGGCTTTACCGCGCTCGCTTCAGTGGGGGCGTCTGTCTGAATCTTACACAAACATATGTGAAGAATCAGGAAATTACCTGAAAAACCTCGTTCACAGCATTGAGCCCTTTGATAATCACTCATTTCCATCCACTTCGCCGTAAGCTCCAGCGTGTTCACGCTGGGTGTACTGTAGCGCAGTACCATTAGAAAATATGGAAAGGCAGAGAATACATGTGCCGAGTTGTGCGTAACCTACAAATTCACCGTCCGTGCCTCTCGCTCATCGTGACCCTAATGTGTCGCCGGTTTTCGCCAGATCTTACTGGCTGCGTGAACGCGGTCGCTGGAAGAACATGGAATGCATGAAAGGCTTAGTGGGATACACCTGCCGGCTGAGGGGGACGGGATCTGATGCGATTACATTTGGAGGCCGTCGATGACGCCAGGTGGCTCCCGTCATTAAGAAGCGCATCACTGACAAACTTCTTCCTCCCGATTCCTCTGTCTGCCCCGCCGTCTCCTCTTTCTCCCCCGCCCACTCGCTCAGCTCTCCGTCCCTCTCTGCTTCTGTTGCCGTCCGTCTCCGTTTGAAAGCAAGCGCTCTCTCATCGGCGCAGGTCCTCCGCTATCCTCGTCCCACCGCGTGTCCTCCCCCGCTCTTTTCTGTCCCCCACCCTTCATCAGAGGCGCCACAGCGAGGCGGCAGCAATCGCAGTGCGCTTTGAAGTAAGTTATTACGATCGTGGCCGCGCAACCGAGGCAGATCAGAGCGCGACGGAGCCATCTTCATTTAGTCGCCCCCCCCCGCGTCTACGCTAATGGAGGGAAATTCAGCCAAGATGACCGCTCTTCTGTGGTCCCAGTGTTTTAGCGCTCCGTACCGGCTCAACAACAGAGTTGAGGGGGTCAATATAACACGTTTCTGTGTACAGGGACGCTGAATGAATGAATGAGTTTCTACGTTCCATCCATCCTCAGACCATATCAGGTCTGAGGATGGATGGAACGCCATCTAGGAGCTGAGGTTACTCCACTACCCAGCCTGCTGCTGGCTGTCTGATGGCCGGTCGCAGGAAAGTAAGACGGATGAAAGCGGCGGGAGGTCGGCGGTTATTGAGTCTTCACAGAGACCTGGCTCCATCGTTCATCCCGGATGAACTGCGCATGACAGACTCCGGTGGGACCAGAGGAGGTGGACTCTGTGTTTACATCACGGTGCTCAAATGATGGACAATGTTTTTCCTCCTGTTGAATTTTTCATGTCAAGATGTCGGCCATGTTGTCTGCCCAGAGAATAGTTTTTTACCTTCCTTGTGATGCAAATTACAGACATGCACTACTGTACTATCGCCTTATCTAAGCGTCACAGTCAAAGTACTCGGTGGACTCACCGAGGATGGCCACTACGACGTCGTCTTTGAGGATCTCGATGGAGCCGCGGGAGACAAAGTAGAGCGCGGTGAGCACGTCTCCGCCGTGGACCAGGGTGTCTCCAGGGGGCGCGTGGGTGGTCTTGAACCTCATGGCCAGGGCCCGGAGGCAGCCCTTGGTGGCTCCTTGAAAGGCCTTGCAGCCCTGGAGAAGGGTTTGATTGAGGTGGAGGCAGATGTCCGCCTGCAGGCACTCTGGGAAACCCTTCAGGACCTGCGTGCGAGGTCAAAGCGGACACGATTACGGTCAGATCTTTAAAAGCTGTCGGGGCTTTGGCGGGCAGGGATTCATGCTGAATTTGGGGTTAAGTTGCAGGCCAAATGTCCCCCCCCCCCCCCCCCCCCTCCCTAGAGAAATTTGATACAATTGCCACTTGTGTTCTTTCCTTCTGTTCAAAACCCATCGTATCCTGCGATGTCTTTCAACACAGAGCTGCGGTGTTTTACTGAGCCTTTCAGCGGCTTTAGCGGCAGATGAGAGACGAGACAGAACATTTAGAAAGTGAGAAGCTGCAGATAAATGACGGCACAAAGTGAAAACGCAGGGTCAATGTTTGTGATACTTTAGCGCGTCTCAAGCTTGTTTTTTTCACTGCCTTCATGTCCTGAGATGATGAATCGACTATAGATGCACAACCCGGTGTATGCAAGAAGCGACATTCAATGTCTCAAAAGTCTATTGAAACAATACGATGACCCATGGTCTGCTATATAGTTACAAAAAATGATAAATAGAAATAAGCATTAAATGTTGAAACTCGATCACGATTGGTCAAGCGTCCCTACCCATCCGAGTTAGCCTGGGGGACCGGTGAGAGAACACTGAAAGATATTTTGAAAAGTCATTTTAACATTAGATGTTAAGAGGACCTTCTGATGCATAACAAACACTGATAGTACACTTACCCTTTAAAAGACAGAGATAGTGACAAAACGGCTAATGATCCCCGGACAACGTCAACTGACCGTGAAGGACCAGACTAACACCAGAACACACACACACACACACAGGTGGGGAGAAAGGGGCTTCGAGGACACAAAGGACAGTTGAGACGACAAAACACATTTCTGGTCTTTGTCAGTGACACATAAGATACAATGTGCTAATGACACGAGAAGAAATGTAGCCCCGACTGGTTTTCTGGCTCTGATTTGTTGTTGCTCGGAACAAAAACTGATCGGTAGATTTGGAAGGGAAAGACTGAACAACATTTGGCAAGCGCAGGTGCCGCGGCGGAGCGTGCAGCCAAGCCTCCCACGGTGGGAGGGAAAGCTGGCAGCGCCCGGCGAGGCTGTGCCCACTCTCACAGGCGTGATTCACTCCCGTCTCTGGGAACAGATGAACGTCGTAGGGGCTGTGTTTGAATTCACCGATTTCAAAAAGGAACCTCGAGGCCCGGCCTCGTGCAAGTCCGCCATTAAAGGGAGCGTTTGGACCTTTTGAAGTGGGGTTGTACCAGGTTCTCATCCGTAGTCAAGTGTGCGAACTGCAGTAGATGGAGTTTGCGGAAACAGACGGGAGGACCGGCACGGGACCAAAGCAATGTACCGCTGCCTGCTTTGGTCTGTTATTGTGTGACTTTGGTGTTTTAAAGGGTGAGTTCGGATTCACTAAAGTCACACAATACCACTAACGCCAATGCGGCAGAAGACGACAAGCATTATTGTCAATGTAGTCTTGTAGTTGTAGTTAGTTGATATAACTATAGAGTGCATATAAGCTGCTACTGATTGTTTTTTAGGCGTCTAAAATACATTTCGCTGCCCAACACAACAGCAGCTCACTGATTGGCTCTAGCGTCGGCGCTCCGGTCTGTTTCTCCACACTGGGGATGAGCAGACTGCCGGCCACCGTCGGTGACGCACCGACAATCGATTAGTGGCTCATACGACCCCGCTTCCAACCACCGCAACTGTCCCTTCAACGTGGCCTGCCAGAAACTGTCAGTGTTATGCGTGTCCCCTGCATGCACAAGAAGACATACTGTAAAACCATCCGTGACGCGGGCGTCACAGCGACAGTTCACAGTACGTGTTGCGTGTTGCGTGTTGTGTGTTACGGGTAGCGACACTGAGGGAACAATAACATGCGTGTTTGGGGAACGGCGGCGTAATAGAACTGCGATGATATCTGTTAGTCCACTACTAGAATCAAACACAGCTAGGTGAAGCTCTACCACTGAGGATCATTCACATCTACATCAGGTGTGTCAACACATGTACCTCCTGCTCTTACCAGAGTGACGGGGTCATTCCATTTGACATGAGGCAGACATGGAAAAGACAAACTCATATAAGTACCATGAACAGCAAGTATCGTGATGACAAAAGCCAGAGTTACCGCATGCGTGAGCAATGACCGTGGCTTTCGTTTGCACAGTGTAATCATGATGCCGGCATTATACTTTGCCAGTGACATGGCCAGAATTCTTCACGGTGTGCGGTTACGGCAATTTTCGACAGGATAGTTGAAAGTCACAAATGATTTTGGAAAGAAGAAGAAGCAGCGCAGAAGAAGACAAACGGAACTCTATATTTCTTTCAAAAAAAGGCCAGACGCTCTCTACTCGTACCATGTTCATGTCGATGCCGTTGGTGTACGTCCAGGCGTGCTGGAAGTACTCCTCCAGCCTCTGCCTCAGAGGGTTTGGGATCTGGTGGAAGCGGATGAATTCTTTGACCCGGAGCATCTGGAGGTGATACCTGGCCGTACCTGAATACAACCTCTGGATGATGGCGGACACGTTCCCAAAGATGCTGGCGTACATTAGAGCTGGGAGAGAAGTGATACGGGTGACCGTTGAGCCACCGTGGCCGTTTATACACAGTATCCAAACAAAAACCCTGCTAACGGACGACTTCCTGCGAGGTGTGAGGTGACCCCGATTACACAGCGTTGCAGTCATAACAGGATTAAAACTCTACATGTACTGTGACTCACATCCAATGAGCATGACGCAGATGGAGAAGATCTTCTCAGAGTTGGTGTTGGGGGACACGTTCCCGAAGCCCACGCTGGTCAGACTGCTGAAGGTGAAGTAGAGTGCGGTGACGTACTTGTCTTTGATGGAGGGGCCCGAGCTGGGGTCGCTGTAGTTGTACTTCTTTCCTACAATGAATACAAATGAGTGACCCTTCATTTTACTCTCTCAGAACTGTCGGAAAATAGAACACAAAACAAAGACGATCACCTATCGACACCCCCAGGTTGTCCAGCCAGCCAATCTTATGCTCCAGGTAAGGCTTCTCCACGTTGCCAATGGCGTACCAGATGCAGGCCAACCAATGGGCAATAAGGGCAAAGATGCACATGAGCAGCATGAGGACGGCGGCGCCGTACTCTGAATACCGGTCCAGCTTCCGGGCGACTCGTACCAGCCGTAGCAGACGGGCAGTCTTCAGCAGACCGATCAGAGTGGTGGTCTAGGGCAACAAAAACAAGCAGAGAGATGTACAGGATTAGTCAAGAGAGTCTTAAACCTGGATTCTCTCTAATGACCAGCAGGGGGCGACTCCTCTGGTTGATTTATTCCCTCAGTAAACATCGTAAACATTGAGTTCATGGTCTCAACCTCTAGTTTCAAGACTTCTTTAATAGCGTTGTCACTTCTGGTTGCAATAAAACAAGATGGCGACAGCCAAAATCCAAGACGGCCGCTGCAAAACCGCCCAACTCAAATCCACAAACCGACGAGTGACGGCGACTACATCGACTTCTTGTATACGGTCTATGGATTTAGTCATTCGCTTGAAGTTGAGTGTAAAATCCTCTCATGCATTGATGTGTAAATGTTAAAATGAGCTCCTATGTGCTGCTGCCCCTCAGCTCTCCCGGACATTATGTTGTTATATTAATTATATCAGAAAAGAAGGGGTCATTAAATCAGCACTTATACCCAGTCAAAATTTGAAAATGCCACCATTATACCATCAAGATCATTCAGACCAGGGTGTTTGAAAGTGATTTCAACATGTGGGGGGACAGCGGCATCTCAAATACAGACGCTGAGAACGATTCCCAGTAATCTAAATGAACAAGTTGTTTGTCTTCCGTCGGCATCGAGGGTCGGGGGTCGAGGGTCGGGGGTCGGGGGTCGGGGGTCGGGGTCGGCTCAGCTTGGAGATTTAAACACATGTGTCGTTGAGGAATGCTTAATCTTATTCACAGTATAAGGGACAGCAGATCGTTCCTTCCTCAGCGTCCCTCGCCGTCAACACAACCTCAGTGCGGACCTGGTATGCAGAGAGTTTGGCGATTCGTCCGTTTGAATTACTGCGCATGAAAATGGCAAAATTTGCTCCAAAAAGCATAGATATCGGCAGCTTGGAACCCCTCACAGCACACGGCGTACACAGACAGGCAGTCTGGCGTGCATACATCACACTGCCTTCTGTTCCGTTTCATTTACAGCGCTTTAATCCTCCCGTCTTCATTTTCTAGACAGACTAGTACACAGACCAATTGGGGGGGGGGGTTACAGATTGTTGTGCAATCTGTAAACTCAATAAGTGAGAACGCTAATAGGTCCGATCTCGCCTGACGAGTGTCCTAATATCCCAGGAGGAATCGTTCCCGGCAGCCTCCTGCAGTGGTCGTCTATACGACCTCATTGTGTACATTAGGCCTCGTAGGTGAGAGTGAACGCAACATGGATTATTTAAAAGCAGGAAGGGAGACAGTGGATTTTTCTTCTTTTCAAAAAAAAAAAAGATGATTCATGAGGGTGGAGTGCATCTTCGTCACGGTGAGGAAGAGGCTTTGAGCTGCTTCTGATGGGTCCGTTAACGAGCCTCCGTCCTCCCAATCTCACCCCTAAATCACCGCCATCACTCACCGCCGTGCATCCGGCCCGCGGGGCCCCCTTCCTCTGACAACTGAGCGAGCAGTGAATGAATCATGCATCGGAACAGATGAGCTCTGAATTACCCGTCGTCGGTGGGAACGCGGCGCCTCAGGTGTGGCACCGACGACGCGGTGCGCCGACGCGGTGCGCCGACGCGGTGCGACGCCGCGGCGGCCCGCGCCGTGCGATCGGGATGTTGATTAAAGTCTGGGCTTACAGTAAGTCTGTAAAGCTGCTGTTAGCGACCAGTTGTGATAAACGCATCCCTCTGACCATCTGCCACTGTGGCTCCACAGGCTGGCCAGGCCACTTCAAAACACCAAGAGTCAACTCCTCTCACTCAAATAGTGAAGGATTTTGTATATAAAATTGCTAATAAAGTCAGACAACAGCATGTTATGATGTTCCAAAGAGTTTGTAAACAGGAAGCTGAAAATGAACGCTTTGTACTTGATCTGAACTTTGAGTTTCCTCAACTTCTAATAACAAGAACAGTGGGATCATTGGAAACTGTTCACACATTATAGAACATGAGCATTTATTTTGCGTGTATGAATGCATGCTTTCAGCTCTGTTTTGGTCTCTTTAGCTGATGAACGCTCCACTATGTCCGCCAGTCGTCTGTTTGTGTGCGGCACCTGGTTAATAAGGGACGATGCCGATGACAGCAGCGGGACTGAAAGCGAGGCGCTGATCTGGGAGAGGCCGTAGAGCTGAGGGGAGCTGCGGACTCGCTGTGGGTTTACGGTCAAAGTGGTTTAACGCTCTAGAGCTGCGCAGGTCACAGAACAGCTGTATTCTGTTTATTCATCTGATCTCACAAGGAAACAAACACGCCGTGTACAACTACGAGTAAATACTCAGCAGGGCTAAAGTGAGATTGAGGGGGCTGCTGGTTACAGTGAACCCGCCTCCTCGCTCCTCTCCGTTTAGCACAGCCACTGCTGCAGGTTCCGCCAGAGTGCATTTCTGCACAGTCGGCTTTAACCAAAGGCAAACATAATGCCCGCTGGGGGAGGGGGCGGCGCATTAATTAAACAAAGCTGGAATAATTTGCATGAGAATGCATATAGAACATCTGCCATTAAAGAGCTTTACTTTGATCTCAGAAAGTTCTTTTCATATTTGTGAGCATAATTAGCTCCATTCAATACTGATCATTGACAGCAAATACCAGCCTGACGCTGTGGACTGAACTTTATGTATCATTTTAAAGTAAGATCACTGCTGCAGTGTTGGTTGTTGATGTGCGCCGACTCTGCTCTGCCTGGGATTAAAGGAAAATAATATTGAAATTCTGGTCAAGAGCACATTTTCACACTGAACCTCCGGAGTTTGCAATTACCTCAAATTTGGAACCTAAGCACGAGTGAACATGGACTTAATAGGCAAATGTTCTGATCTTATCACGACAGGACATTGGTATGAAAATGACGGAGGAGCTCAGACGACTCCTGTATGTAAATCTGACACCGGGACGCTTCTTTCCATTTGGCAGCCCGCAGAGCTGAAATGCCGCACGGGCGGAGAACTCTCTCACGGGAGATTTCAACCTGCCACGTTTCTAATGGAATCAGCAAAAAAAAAAAAAAATGTAATCTTGTCCAGATCGTCGGCGATGGTTTCCAGGCAACTACGGCGCACGGGATTGTGTCTAAAAATAGTCTCTGCACAAAGCGCTAAAATAACCCACCTTAAAGGAGAGACGCTAAAAGTGTACGAGGACGTGTTATTTTCAGTTCTCTTGGCGCTCGAAGGAGCCAAAAATACTCTCTCCTGTCGCGCTGCTCGTCCTGTCACTGTGTGCTTCTGACACGAGCTGTAATGGGAACACACATTCTGTCATCCAGCCGTGTGACGAGGACATACATCGCGCCGCGGCGTCGCTCAGCTGTCCGCTCCGTTTTCTGCACCTGCCAATCACCGCCAGCCTCGAGCCACCGACCCCCCCCCCCCACAGGAACACACACCTACTGGTAAATAACCAACAGACTGAAAACACACAGCAACCTGGGAGGTTTTGTGTTTTTTTTTTTTTCTGGCACGTTCTAAATACAAAAGGAAGCTTTCCAGTGTTGTGCTCACGATGACATTCGTCAACTTTACTGCACTCCCTAAACTGCTCCCTCTGAGCGTTAGATACGGAGCACACACACACACACACACACAAGCAAAATAGTTCCTCAAAGGCAGAGCGGTTAGGGAGGCCGAGACCTTTTGAACCGACTCGGATCGCCCGGGGCACCTTCCAGACCGGCTCCGATAAAAAGAGAGCGGAGGGAAGCAGACGTGACAGCCGGGCGTCAGCTTGCTTTAGTGGTCCGAACAGTCTCAGAAACACAACATGACCGCTGGAGCCGCGTGGCCTCGCGTCATGACGACGGAGTAACGAAGAGGGGCTCAGCTTTTGAAAGGGGAAAACGTTTACGCTCTGCTTAAAAAGTACCGAGTCGTTTCAGACTGTGCTGTGCTTCTGTATCAAACTCAATGATCATATAAAGCTCCCCTAACATCACACAAACATTCATTCAGCATCAGTGACTGGTGAACCCCCCCCCCCCCCCCTCACCTCATCTGATCCTGAGCCGAAGATGAGCAGGTCAAACGGGATGGCGGCCACCATGTCGATGAGGAACCAGCCTTTAAAGTAGTGGATGGCGATCTTGGCCGGGTGGCTGACCACCTCTTCGTTGGCGTTGACGTAGGTGGTCCTGAAGTTGATGAGGATGTCCACGATGAACATGATGTCCACGATCAGATCCACCACGTTGAGGGGGGAGCAGGAGTAGCCGCACTCCCGCCTCCTCTGCTCCTCGATGTCGTTGAGGAGGAAGGCGGCGGAGTAGGGCGTGAAGATGGCCGTGTAGATGACCAGCAGCAGGATCAGCCAGTCCCACACGGCTTTGAAGGGACTGTAGTGAAGGATGGTCCACTTGTCCATGCGCGGCGTTTGGAGCTTATACTCAGGCAGCACGTCTGCACCCAGAGAGAGAACCTGAGGAGGAATTCTTATTCTTATTATTATTATTAATTAAGAGCAACTGAATATTCTTAAACATGCCTTCTGGTTCAAGAGAATATGTTAAATTCAGTTCAATGTCAATGCAGTTCAATACAAGCCAGCGCTAGCATTGATGTGCGTGCCGCTATGTGGAGTTGCTTTACGACATGTGACTGAAGATTAGGTCAAGTAAAGGTCGTGTCTGTGGACATGTGAGTAATCCGGCTGCAGGCGTCGAACTTCAGCGCCGTGACTTTACGTACGCCACCGTCCTAATGCACCGGAGCCTAATCTCCAGCCGAGAGAACACCTGGCACGAGCAAAATAAATCATTCATGTGTTCAATTTAGAACGAAATTAGTCGAATAATCTCAAGAATGCATCAAACACTTTTCACATAATCTCTACAGGAGGCTGCTTCAGAGCCACGTGGGCTGGAATGCAATTTAAACAATTACTTTTTTATGGTCCCCGAATGATTTAGGTTAAATTGGAGCCCTGGCCATGATTTTATAACCTTAAGAGAATCCTGTCGCTGTATTAAAAGAAGCGAGGGAAGGGGTTTTTTTTCACTGTCAGTGCTGTTTCACAGTGTTAGCATTGCATGGGACCTGTGCTGAAAGATGAAAGTACAGTGAAAATTGAAGGAAAGTACCAATGTGTAGGATGTATATTGTTTTTAGGGATGCATTGGTTAATGGTTGGCATTCGCTCTGAAATGGCACGTTGATAAATTGTTAGAATTGTGCATCTTTTGATGATGATACTTGTATGTTATTGTTTACCTTCAATAATTCCATTGAATAAAAAACAGAGTTTCAGAAAATTGACAGCTGTTGTTGTGGGATTAACGTTTATCGTGATCCTAGTAAGCACCAGGGAAATTGTTCATTGCTTAGCAATTGAACCGAAAAATAAATCTCACCAAGAAAACAACGGCCGACTTCAAATCCTAACAGTGTTGTGCATCGAGGATGGAGCTGCGATGCACGCCGGCGAGCCTGGAGATCATTATCTCTGCTATTGCAGTTACCGTACACTCCGGAATAGCTTTTAACCTCAATAATACCGCAGCGTCACGGACCATTTGGGATAAGAGTCTCGATGACTTGGAAGTAATAATTGGAGCGGGCGGAAGATGCGTGGACCCGTCTAAGTGTCTGACTGTCGGGGCTCCCTCACTGCGGGCGGCTGCAGCCGTGTGCAAAGAGAGGGAGGGGTAAAGCACAGCAGCTGGAAGGGCCGACAACAACGCAATCGCTGCGGTCCACACAGCGGGAGAATGAAAGAGAAGACTCCGATGCAACCGGTCACTTGAACCCCGTTCTCTGCCCCGATCACCTTCACAGCCCTGAGAGGAGGATGCATGGCGCCGGGGAAAAAAAGACAAAAAACAGACAGGAAGGCTGAAGCCTTAATAATTGAACTGTTATCAGAAACGCCTGCCCTCTGTGCGACGCGGAGGGTCAAACGCTTTTACCCTCTCGTATGGGATGACCTTTGAAATCGATCAGAAAGCAAAGGACACGAACGTCTTCTATTATTCATCGGGCTGCCGCTTCTTTAAAAGCCGGGCTTTCATCACAGTTCACAGCTCAACGTGTCGCTGCTTACATTTCTGTATTCTCAAACTGATTTGTGTTAGAGATGAAAAAGAAAGGAGGTATGAATCGACCGTACAGAATACACCTCACACCAATTGGTTGGTTGGCAGAACAGCAGCTCTGGATTAACGTGTTGCAGCCAATCTGTTTCTAAATAAAAGATTCCATCTTAATTATTTAACCCCCCTACTGTAGCTATGTGCACTTGGCGCAAATGAGCTCTCTCTTATGGGATAATGCTGCGTTTGGCGTGGCTTCAAACGAAATGCAAATGAGCGTTCTTCAGTCTGCGCTGTGCCATTATTTATAGGAGTGGAGTGTTGTTTCATGTTTCCGTCGCTAACCTTTTAAAACCCAACCTTTTTTCTTTTTTCTTGAAGAATAACCCTGATATCATTCAAAACCCATCATCCACACCCAGGCTCACGACGAGACATTAAGGGAAACTTGTGGGCATCAAAGACTCGCGCTGAGACGCTCACAGCTCGTCTTTGTTATCTGGCCGGCTTCCTGGGCGAAGCCTCCATCTGCCCGTGGAGGCCAGGGGAGAGCCGGTCTGCTCAGGCGCCTTCAAATGAACTCGCAGGATTCCGGAGTCGGTTTGAGAGGCATCTGCTGCTGCCGTGTTCCTCACAGTCGGCCGTCTAGAGAACGAGTTACTGATCGAAACTGTGGAAAGATGGAGATTCTTCGCGATCCCCACAAGGTTTACTATCCATTTGTTACTATGACTATTTCATGGGGGAGGGGGGGGGGGTATAATACCAGTACTACTAATGTTTTGTGTTACACAGCATATGGTTCTCAGGTGCCACATGTTACAAAATGCCATTAAAAGCGCATTAACAGGCCGGATCTTTAATGCTGGACTCAGAGGTCAGCGTGGTCTTCTGTGGCTCTGGCTCCAGTCTCGAGCCTTCAGCTGAAGTTGTCTTTGAGTGCAGGGGTCAACTTCTGTTTCACCTTTAACGGGTAAAAATGCTAAATCTGAGACCTAATCTGTGGTTTGGGGCAGCCTGGGAATACAGCATGGGAAGGTGAGAGTGACCTCCTACCCCGTCAGTAACTCCGGCAGTGCGAGGGAGCTCCGGACGCCGTCTGCCAGCGGGGAGCGTATCCGAGAGACACCTCTGGCGTTTGACGTATCAAACCCCTTGATTTTCATTTAATCACCCTGAGGCACGCGGGCCGGGTGTGTGAGCATTACTCCTGAAGTCTCTCCACTCCAGTCTGCACAACCGCAGACAAAGGACTGGTGGTATGAATTATTAAACTCAACTCTACACGTCTACTGCCGTTCATTATTGTTCACGACAACAAGTTATTCATTTATGGTTGGATAAGAGGTTTCACGCGACATTTGTAATGTTCTATGGGGATTTTAAAATGGAACTTAATTTGATTAAGGCCGCTCGGCTCGACAGATTTACTGGCGATGCACACAGATTAAGTTTCATGCATCATAGTCGTAGAGTATTCGCTGTTGTTTGCGGCGCTTTGGTTTCTATTTGCAGTGCTCACTTTTAGTTTGTCTTTAGATACGTTCGCAGCGATTCCAATCCAATCCACTTTCTGCCAAATTCCACAAATGTGCTACCTGTCTGTTCTGTGTGCGCTGCAAACAAAATGTAGTGTTCGTACCCAGCCCTGGCTCTGCAAATTGGAAACAAACAAAGTGACACACAGCCCTATTCCAGCCAATCAACCACCTCTCTGCAGAATTGCTGACCGCACCTTTGCTGATCTCTCGTATAGACTCAGAACTATGCTGCAAATCTTGTAAAATGGTTTCATACGAGGGTAAATATAACCTGTGACTCCTCACGGCTCAGTCCTTCACAAACCTTTAACAAGGAAAAAATAAATAGACCAAAACAGTGAAATCAAAACATGGAAAATCAGGAGGACTAAATTCCACGGATTGTAAAATAAATTGCAGTAGAGAACTTCTTTAAAAGTCGATGGACAGTTTTCTGATGTTCAGCGTCTTACCTGCGTCACCTTGTCGGTGACGTTGTGGGTGCGGTCCTTGACCTTCGGGGCGATGATGGTTTTCTCAGAGGACGGAGGGGAGGGGCACTTCTTGTCATTGTTGGCCTCAGAGAAGTTGAGCGTGATGAGCGGGATCTTGTTGATGGTGCTGTACTTGTTGAGGTTGGAGTCGGAGGTGGAGCCCAGCAGGCTGGACTTGATCTGGCTGAGCGGCCCTGAAAGAGAGGGCGACAGAGGGAGGACGTCGTCGGTAAAAGCTGCCTCGCCGTCGGGCTTATTGTCGCTCGAAGGCGCTCTGAATCGTGGACGCCAGAGAGCGGTCGAGTTCTCTGGTGATTGTCGTGACATGGGAGGTGAGCGAGTGAGACGACAACACGACAGGGAGAACAACAACAACAACAACAGGTACCGACAGATTAACTCTAGTCCCTCTGGGCCGACTAGGTCGAACAGGCCTTTCAAAGTTTCTCATTAAAAGATAATGAAGAACACCGTCGGCCAAAGAGAGCGATGACTCGATGCACAATCAAAGAATGCAACGTCACACAGTTAGTCCAACATCTATTTGATGAGGTGCGTTGAATTAACAAGGGTTGGGTACCGAACCGGCCCAAATGATGTCGCTACGACCGAGCACCGATTCACGTTAAATCAATCGCTGCCAAATTTGGGAGCCTGAGAGCACGTCGGTAATGATGGCCAACTTCACATCATGTGTTCATAGCCTGTGAGGGGTTTCTGCTAGGACTACAGTCTTTCCATCAGTTTATGGAGCCGTGCAACAACACGGTCCGGAAAATATTTCACAATAAAAGCCTTGGGTGTACAAATGAAGGGGTTTTGTTCACAGAAACAACGGAACAAGAAGTGTTGACAGTCTACAGACAGTTACTGATACTGTAGTCATGTTGCTAGTAAGATGTCAATGTGATGATCAACGGATCATTTCAGCTGGGAATAAAAACAAACCGCAGCTGAACCGAACCTCAGCCAAAAGCGGTCGCGGCAATATTTGTCATGCACAATGCAACGCTGGTCAGAGCGACACGTCTCACATGTGCTTCATCGAAAACACACACAATCAAATCAGCGGCTCACGCTGTGCCCTGTGACAGACTGAGGTTCTAAATAAATAACGATGTCCAAATTGTGAAGTTTGAATTTTTGGACCAGTGAAATTACATTTTTTGCTAGAATAGAGAGAGTAAAGGGACCGGTGCTGGTTCATATGTGAACGGTACCCAACCCTAGAATGAACTAAATGATTCCTCTTCATACTACACAACATTCTCTAAAGGTTCACAGCATATTAAAGAGGGACTCTCAGAAAGCAACTCCCTGCCTTCTTGTGAAACATTCAACACTGCAACACTATGTGACGGCACTACACACACACACACACACACACACACACACCCCGACACACACACACACGCACGCACGCACGCACACACACACACACACACACACACACACACACACACACACACACACACACACACACACACACACACACACACACACACACACACACACACACACACACACCGACATGTGGCCCAATGAGTGATAAAAAGTGAAAAAGAGAGGATTGCTGATTCAGCCCTGTGAGCCAGCAGAGGACCGTGGCACTGTTTTTTTTCACAGAGTACAGCACAGTGATTGAGAGTCAAGGACGGAGAAACAGACAGCTGAGGATGAGAGAGTGCATGCACAGCTTCAACGCATGCCACGGTGAGGAGACGTCATTGCAGTCACGGAAAATAAGTTCAAAAAGGAAAAAGCTGAAGCCATACCCCCGGCCATCCAGGAGCGAGACACTAGCAAACCGGGAGAGAGAAGAAACGGGGTAAAGTGGAAAGTGGGAACATGGAGGGGTGGACGGATCGCAGGGTCAGACATTACTTAAAACATCACATTATAGCATCAATCAGGAAATAGAGCCCGTTCGCAGTCTAAACGACGACGTGAAGGAGGACGAGTTTCAGCATACACAAATCAAATGGAAACAGTTTTCTCTTCATGTTCTATTCACTAAGACATCACAGCAACAAGGACCCAGAGGTTGCACAGAAGGAAACAGAGGTTGCAGACAGTGGGAGGCTTCATCTTGTAAAAGCTTCATTGATTTTTCTTCAATGAACAAAAAGCAGAGAGACGTAATGTGCTGCTTCATGCAAGAGCGTGCAGAGGTCATTGTGGGTTTTTTTTTTTTTCTCCTTAAACCGAGCCTTCCCTTCGGCGACTTGCTCGGGATCAGCAGGTCAGGAGCACCGAGACACCGAGTCATTTAGTGCTGTGTTTCGGTGTTTCCGGAGCTTACAAACACGGCCCCGCCGGGACATTCGCATTCAACATAACCCTCAGTCGTGTGGGGAAACTCATGCAGCAGGCAGGCTTTTGTGCGGAACACGTTATCCGGTGGACGTGCTGAAGATTAACAGCTGGAGATGCAGCGGGCTGCTGTTTGTTACCTTTAATGTTGCGCCCATTGTCTGTGACGGCAGCAACGCGCCACAGGAAGAAAAAAAGAAAGAAAAAAGGGAGGGTGAGCGAGGGGAGGAGGGGGAGGAATTTTTTTGGGTGGTATGATGACGAATGGGGGCTGCCGTCAAACTCCCACTGCTGTCCCCATGAACAATTTATTAGTGTGAAGGAGACGTATAGCTGTGTCAGCCACGGGGAGCTATTGTAGATACGGGGACGGGGGACGGGGGACGGGGGACGGGGGGTAGACTAATTGGCCTGGAGGAAACGGCCAGTCTGGGACACTTTCCCCCTCGTCCAAATGAAGGCCAAGAGGCTAATGAGACTCAAGGGAAGATCAATAGCACACAGTGTAGATGGTGACACACTATAATAGTGATTAAGAGACGCCTCGTCTCCAATCTCCTATTTTGGGACCGCAGTGAGTTTGGCAATTAGTAAAGCCAAATTAATAGTCAATGTTTGTCACAAGTAATAAATCCCTTATTATGAAATACAACATTTGGGAATTCACCACCATCTCTGAGCAAGTAGTGGTTTTCTTAGAGCAGTGGGCACCAACCACGCACCGTCATGGGGGGGGGGGGGGAATGTCCTTTATTCATTTTGTTAAAGATCCGCTCCGTCTGTGAGCACTGGAAGATTAAGGGAACAGTAGAGAGTCCTACCTTCACTGGCGTGTCTGTCCCTGAACGCCATCTTGGAGTTGGTCCCGAAGCCCTCCATGTCATGTACGGAGGAGGCTCTGCGGATGCTGCACACGCTCTCTCTGGAGGCGGTTGGAGTAAGGCCTGGGATCGACGGAGCGGCGGTGAGCGTGTCCTCCTTGCTGCGGAGGCGGGTCTGGGCGATGGTCCGGTCCGGGTACGTGCGATCCCAGGGGCCCTTGGGCGACGAGTGGTCCAAGGGCCCGGACACGGGGGTGGAGCAGTGGCTGGGGCCGATGAGGGCGCGGGTGTCGTTGGCGTAGGAGGGGCTGCAGCTCTCGCGGGTGGTGGGGAGCTGGTAGTCGCGCGTCGCCACCGAGCCGTCGCTGTGGCGCGGGGAGTCCACCGTGACGGCGTCGGGGTCTTCCTGGGGCAGCGACTGCTTGCTGATGCCCAGGAGAGGTATGGCCGGGAAACGGAAGCGAAAGAATCGCCCTTTCCCTGGCAGATGAACAGAGCAATGAGAAAGAGATTACTGTCTTATTATTCCAGAAAAACACTTTAGGGGCAATTTAGTATCACATATGAACATAAATCTAAGGCAGTATTGAGCTAAAGCCTGAGTTTATGGTTGTTTTTAATGAGCCGGTGGGATCGACATAACCTTGCGTTTGGTGCTTTTGTAGCAGATCTCGCTTGCGGTCTTCGATATCCCCGCTTACATCTCAGAGTTGTTTGCCAACAGCAAGGAGGAGCCTGCCAACGCAGCTATCTTAAAAAGAGCCTGGCAGATCAAAACAAATGCCCGCTCTTCCTCAGGCACTTCATCAATCTTCAATTCCCTTCAATTATTCATGGAAGAGGACGTTTGGTGAATTATTAGAATGGCAGCAGTGCGTTGAGGAGTCGGTCCCGTAACGGATTAAGTGCAGGATTTTAACCAGTGATTGATAGCCGCTGGGGAGGCGAAGCTGAAGCTCACGCAAAGCCACGGCAGCAGGTAGTTCTGAGGAAGTGACCGTAGCACAGTTTAGTGGAAATGAAGGCACCCACGCACACGCCATTCACAAATAGAACAATATCTGCAAACGTGTCTTGAGAGACACTCACAGGATTTCACATATGGACCGCAAAGCGCGGCCCGCATGTCGTAAATCATTCAGTCGCTCGAACATATGCCATACATATCAGAGTGCTGTCTGCCACCGTGCAAACCAAGTCCCTTCATGAAAGCACGGAGGAGCACACCTCGGGTCACTTCATCAGGTTCCCTTTGTGTGTTTGCTTGAGCAATCTGCTGCACATTGTATTTGACATCTGCAAAGGACCCGTTACGGTTGTATTCAGGGACACAATGGGTGGTAAAATAGATGGCGGCTCAGAAGGGAGCGGCACGTCTGTCTTCCTCAGCGCTGCGACAGAAAGTCATTTTAGATCCAATGCTCCGTGTTTGTTGTGTGTGGCGGAGGACATCGACAGATAGAATGCGGACTCGCGCAGCTGTTTGTACGAGCCTCCATCTGCCGGTTTCAACAGAGAACCGTTCATGAATCCTGAATATATTTAGAGCTCCGCTGGTGCTGATGCAACTACTCAACACTCATGCAGCAGTAATATAGGCCTGCGTATGTTTCACAGCTCTGTCTACCTTGAAACCCCCTCTTTTCCAGACGCTTAAACTTACAGGACTGAACGAGCCACTCGTCTTAATGGAGATGAAGACGAATTGGTGTTCTGGTTGCTGCTGAACAATCGGGAACAAAGAGCCAATTTGTGTTCCAAAGAGCACAACCCCGTCAAACACTCCAAAAGAAAGACGCGCGTACAAGATGCAATACTACAACTTTGACATTTTTTCTCACCGGTTTGGTTTAAACACTGGCCTCGACTTTTAAAAATGACACCTTGACAAAACAATGCACGGCTCGGAGCTGCGTTTCTAATTACTGCTCCTAGAGGATAAACATGAACGCCGCAAATCCTTTAATTAGCTCACAATTCAGTCCCGCATTCACAGTGTGCGCTGAAAACGTTGGATGGATCTATATTTAATTGTCATACTTAACAGTACACAGTACACGTGTGTGTGTGTGTGTGTGTGTGTGTGTGTGTGTGTGTGTGTGTGTGTGTGTGTGTGATCACTCACCACTCTCATTCTTTCCGAGCCAAAAAAAAAAAAAAAAAAACTCACCGGCAGCTTTTACACAACCGACAGACGCACACTGGCCCTTGTTGCTACGATACCAGATAGTAATATTTGCATTGAATATTAATTGGGCCCTCAGATCCCCGTGTTGGGGAGTGAAATGTCTTTCTGTAATGTGAGCGTGATTCAGATGTCAGGGAGAAGCAGAAAGAGGACAATAAAGCGTCCTCCTTTGGTGAAGGCGGGACAAAGGAGGCTTTGTAGCCTTTTGTTTCCGTTTCTTGTGATTCTGAATGAATTAAAATCTGCGGTGCAGTTGACGCCGTTACTCGCTGATTTGCACGCCGTAGTTTTTACCTGGGCTCCCGGTCCTCCTATTACTCACCAGCTGTAGAATTACATAAGTCCTTCTGCTGTGACCCTACTTTACCTCGCTCATTTATAGAGAGAGAGAAGTAGGATTGCAATTAGCCGGCGTTGACGGTGTTTAGTACGGTGCGTTTCTGTAGAAGACGGCAGAGTGTGCTTCCTGGGCTGTGCTCACACCAGGACATAGAAACAGACATTACTCAAAGCCTCCAGTTTGGGATTTTGCCCGTCGCCATCTTGGTTTTTGGCAACCAGTGAACGGAAGTGACCATATTAGGACTGCGGAGGAGTGACCTCCTCAAATACACCTAATTCATCCCCTGCTTTATGGTCTGTGTGACTCTAAATGGAGCATAATGTTCTAAATGAACATCATGCTGTATTGAAGAAGACTTGAAACTAGAGATTGAGACCATAAACTCATGTTTACAATGTTTACTGAGGGAATAAATCAAGAGAGAAGTAGAGTCATCTTAGACTAGACTTCTATACAACCAGAGGAGTCGCCCCCTGGTGGACACTAGAGAGAATGCAGCTTTAAGGCTTCACTTTTCAGAACCGGATAAAAAACTGACATTTTAAAAACAGGTGGTCATCTTCAGGTGGTTGAAACATTGTCACTTCACCGTATTTTATTTTCTCTAGAGACTCAAGCAGCGGGATAGAGTACGGAGCTGCCGCTGTATCCTTTGAGCAGCCAACCTGTCCCACAATATGGGGACTGGTCTCACGCTAAGACCTACACCTTCAGGTTTCTTACAAGTTCAGCTTATGCGACGCTCCAGCTCAGGGGTTAAGTTCTCTCGCTCTAAAAGAGAGTTAATGGGTAGAAATGGCTGCTATGATGAGGTGGCAAATTAGCTGTATTCATTACCAGCTGTGACAGCGTGTGGCTGGGTTAGTTTTCAACTTGTGAGTCTGTGTGTGTGTGTGTGTGTGTGTGTGAGACATCATGGCAAAACGTGGTCCTGTGCAACCGCAGAGGAGGTGTTGAGTACTTGGCCAGGTGTCTGTCTCCGTCTGGTGTCTCCACATTTGTTAAGCTGTTGGATTCACATTAATGTCCCATATCAGAAACTTAAACTGTCTATCCAGTTGGGTGCCAACACGGATCATTGTTTAGCTTGAAACATTAGACATTTTGATCCTTCACTGACTTGTTTTTCCCAATATGAGATGACATCTATTGTGCTCCTTATTTTCCTACTGATGCCCAGTTCACTGTTGGGTGTCTACAACAACACTAACGTAAATGAATAACAATGCACAGCCTTGCACACCTCAGAAAAACATCTTCGCACCGCTTCCCCTTTTAGAACGGTTACCTAAATGACACTTGTCTTTGGTGTGAGGAGCAACAACGGGAGAACGGCGGCAGAATGGATGGGTCGTTGCGAAGCGGCGAAGGCAATCGATCAGCAGCACTCTCACTCCCCAGAGGGCGTCCAGATAATGCAACGCATGGATCGTCACCTCCTCACAGCTCCTACAGGCAGCTGCTCCTACACGGACTGTGGAGAACTGTGGTTCTGTAGATGTTCTCTTAGATCATGCAAGTAGTCAGAGTCTGTGATCTCTGTCCGTCTGCTCGTGCAACACTGGGTCCCTGGAGTCAACGGAGGGAGGAATGTGATGGAATCAGGAGAAATACCAAGTCTCTCCGGTAAAGCGTGCCACGGCAGAGAGATGTCCGGCACCGAGGCTCAACCTTGTAAACGCATCTAGACCTCGGCACCAGATTGGTGACCTAGACCTCGGCACCAGATTGGCAGGGATGCCCACTGAGATACTGAGCTATCCAGACGAACAGACTTGAATTCACAGAGGCAGCTAGAGCCCTCAGAGTGAGCAGTTAGCTCCCATAAGAGAGAGAGAGAGGAAGGCCTCATCAGTGACCAGAGCTGTCGGTGTAATGGCGTAGAATGCCCCCCCCCCCCCCCCCATGAGGCAACTGCCTGTTAGAGGCCTCTCACCCAATTACAGTCATCTAGAGGTGACCTCTGGTCCTCCATGCTGCTGCTTCTTATGTCACGGATAGAGGGTGAGATAGAGAGGAGAGGGCGGGCATCGGGAACATGTTGAGGAGTACCGCGGAGGAGGAGGGAGGGCATTCTACGCCATTACACCGACAGCTCTGGGAGGAGCGCTCTCCGGCGGCGCTCCAGAGGTTCATCGGGCCCTCCTGGCAGGCTAAGAGCCGTAATTGGGCCAGACCTTTGAGACGACGGCAGACTATCACATCAGTGTCTGCTAAACGCTGGTGTCAACATGCCAAAGAGCTGGCAGGCGGGGAACTCCTGCGGCGCACCGCTTTTGGGTTTAGGCATGATGCTAAAGAGGCGAGATACTACACAAATGTATTTACGTAGCACGGAGCGGGACGTGCAACATTAATGTTGGAGTTGTGTCAAAAGAAAAAGCACAAATTGATGTGGATGTGGGAAAAGGTTACAAGTAAAAAGGTCACGAGTGGCTGTTCCTTCCCCCCTAGCTCCTCCAATCCTACCCAGTGACTTCTCTCTTAACACGCAGTACATGAGAAGAGAAATGTTCCACATTCTAGCTGTGACTCTATATTTACAACAAGGTCATGGAGTAGGGAAAAAAAAAAAAAGCTTCCACCGAATGAAGCCCTACCTAACGGGCTTCTTCCTGAAGGGCTGAGGTTCTGAGGCTGAGGGACCATTTGCTTCTGAAGAACCCTTTTTTTGAAGAAAGCGTGTTTTCAAGGGTTCCATTAAGAACCCTTTCTGGATGAAAGAGTTCATGGAATATTGTTGAAAGCATGGGTTTTAAGTAGTGTCGTAACAGATCATGTTACAGTTTAATCATCACAGCGTGAAATAAAGTTTTACTGCCGCTCATACCTTTTCAGATAATAAGTCTCTGAATATCGATGCAGATTTGCAGTGATATAAAGCAGGAGTGTGTTCACGTGAACGGAGCAGGTTAAACGCATTTAACGGGTAAAGTCACGGCGAGGAGAGGAATTTGAGAAGCCTGTTTGGCTTCCCTGTAACTAATGACGGACGAAACCGTTCCGGTGCGCGGGCATTGTTCAACGAGAAAGACACAGCGGCAGTAGATCGGGCATGTCCACACATGTGAAGAAGCACCATCCTGGTCTGTCGATGAACCGCTCATGGCAGAATCAGACCAGGCTAAATCTATCGGGGTCTGGACTGGACTCCACTGGGAGATTTATCTCATCGTCTGTTATAATCGCCATTCGTCTTCTCTTCATTCGCGCTCTCTTTCTCGTCTTTACTCACGTTGGTCAGCTTTGGATGGCGAGGTGTGGTTGAGTCTCTCCAGTGAGTCGCTGCTGCCTTCCTCCAGGACGTGGTCGAAGTTGAGGATGAACATCATGACCACGCCCTCCTCGTTCTTCACGGGGATGATGTGGGTGGCGCACAGGAAGGTTGAACCTTTGAACAGAAAACGAACGTTAGAGATGGGTAACAACATTTATGGTTGCCGTTTGATGGACTGAATTTAAAATGCATAACTCGGTATAAAATGGTAAAACCCGATCAAAGTCTCAAAGTAAGAGCTTTTCAGATACAGAGCAGTTTGACCCGAGAGCTCCCCATTAACACTCTGACATTCAGACGTCTTATTCAAAGTGAAGCTGTGTGTGCGGAAAGGCCTGACGGAGGAATGAGGGCGAAAAAGGTCGAGAGGTCCACTGAGAGGAGAGCCTCTAGAGCTGGATGAGTTCATACATCCAGACATGCCCCGGGTCCAGCACGGCTCAGTACAGTCAGATACAGAGAAAACATCCGGTCACTTCCGTACTGTATTACCCTGGACGACATCCAAAGTCATCGCGCGGATAGCAACGCTCACACGCAACGTATGCTCGGCATGCATTTCCCAAAATATAGCAACCAGGAATGTCTCTCCCTCTCTGAAGCTGCTCTCCCACTGGACACAAAGCACTCAGCGTTCTTTGGTGGAGAACGGGTAGAAATGTTCACAATCTGAAGGGAAAGAAAATTAATTGCTCTCAGTTCTTAAACCCCAATTACTACAGAAGCCGAAGGCTTCACAATGAGAGGTGGATCTGCTAATGCCTCATATCTAAATGTTCTTGGTTTATCAAAACGGCGGACAAGGCTGCACTCTTTGTAGCAGCTTCACGGTACGATCGTTCACAAAGTAAGAGGAGATAGTTGTTGAGCCGGTTCAGACTCGCCTGCCATTAATAATAAGTGTCGACAGCGGTATCTCTGCTTGGATGGGATGAACAGAAGCTGCGAGCAGGATGGCTGGTGTAGAAAAATGAAATGTATATTAAGTTATAAATAATGAACGTGGACATCTCTGGAAGATGCTCTGCCTCACATTAGGCTCTTAGTCCTGCTGTCACCAGGAGGCTATTTATAGCTCGCCCAGCAGGCAGCCGGCCTACAGCGCTTCTTTTCTGGGGGAACACAAGAGACACACTCACACTGCAGTTCTGACTGCACTGACACACACACACACACACACACACACACACACACACACAGACAAAAATAATTGCAGGATTTCGGCCATTTTCTCGTATTGTATTGTCAGCCTCCAAAATCTGGTAACGCTCTGCGACACCCATGACTTCCAATGCATCGTATACAGACGTAGCACTGTATAAGTATAGTCATAAGCACTCATACATATCCATAATGCTTCATAGGAATACTCATCATATTATAAAGCATTTTTTTAATAATATTTCATAATTGCTGGTGATTCACCGTTTAAAGGATCGTAATAATTCCCAAACAACGGCCACTTACAGTAACTTCTCATGCATTATAACGGTGAGTAGAATGCATATTAAAATCATTATAACTATGGGAATTATACAACACTATGATTTTTTTAAAGAAAATTAAATAAATTATAAAGCAATAAGGAAGTATCATGATATTTGATCTTAGTCATTGTAAAAGCTTTACAATGAGTTGGATCGATATTTATGAGTATATCTATAATCATACAACGCATTATAAGTGGGGATGCCGTCTATCGGGCCAATACTGACTCAAATGGCTGGATCAGTATCAGTGACAATGTGGACGATCTATTCTATACAAAGAAAAAGTAAATGTATGTCCATGTTTTAAAGTTTCCTTTCGTATAACAGAATGATCCCGGTCTCCAGACATTGAGGCGAACAGCTTATTAACGGAACAATGGAGGATTGATACTCGGTATCAGCTGCTACCAAAAGCCCAGATACTGGTATCGGGACTGAAGAAGTCGGATCGCAGCATCCCCAATTATAAAGTGCATTACAGACCCATTAAGCGCGTTACCTCAAATCCTATTATGCTGCAATAATAGAAACCAAGCGTCTCACCAGACCCGGGTTTGATTTATGGAGGAGCCCCGATTCTGCTGGGCTGAGCAGCAACCGGGCCCTAATAGTACATCAGCGCCAGCAGGAGTGGATGGAGCCATTAATATCAGTCAGGGGGAGTTGGGAGGAGGGGGGGGGGGGGTGCTGTCAGTGACATTATTTAAAGGAAGTCCCTGCTCCAAGCGGAGGTTGGAGCTCAAGTTTTGGGAAGAAACTTCATGATTTGTCCTCAAGCACCGATTCAGAATTCTTGTATTTATTAATAAAAACAGTTCAGAACTTTTGTCAGCAGCCAAATTTGTTGACACGAAAGTAGAAACGTGTCGGCGTTAACGAGGAGCGTCCTTGTTTGAAATGCCGTCGCCCCGCTTTGTTTGCGAGTCAAAATTAAAAGCGATGGAGTCTGTTTCCATGGAAACAACAGAGCGCTCCAGAGGAAGAGCAAACTCCCAGTGCCAAGTTTCATTTGTCTCCGGCACCGAGCAATAGTGGGAGCTACTTAGCGAACTTTACTCACATTCCAAGTGAGAGAGATGCTCAGCACAAGAAACAAAGAGACGGAGCTTCATTCAGCAGCATCAGGACCGTTTCCCCCGTAGCAACGCTAGCGGCTACGACAGAGGATCATTCACAACGGCTGAAGGTCTCCCCCGCGGATCACATAAGCAGAAGCAATAACTAGAGAACTTGAAAGCACATCATTCACAAAAACACAGATGGGCAGATCGACTTAATCGATTAGATGTCAATATTTTCTTCTTAAATGTTCATATATTCTAGTTATTTACTCCTCTGAGACAGGTAACAGGATATCTTACAATCAACTAATCAAGAAAGTAAAGGTTGGTTTCAGCCCTATTCAACACACACACACACACACACACACACACACACACACACACACACACTGCATAGCGTCAAGTGGAACCTCTGCACGCTTTTTTTGGGGGGGGGGGCTTTGTAAAGCAGGTTGTGTGCGTGTGCATGGGGGCAAGCTCCAAAAATAAGCCCTGGAAACCACAGGCATTTATAATTCATAGGAGCTAAGTATTATGTTCTAGAAAGCATAATGGTTGGACCTGTTTATGCAATATAAGAATCAGAGGAGGTGTGTGTGTGTGTGTGTGTGTGTGTGTGTGTGTGTGTCTTGCTTCGGGTGGTATTTTGTCTTCATTTTACCCCCGGGTTCGGTTGGGCTCTGATTCGCGGATGTTAGATGATAAATAGTCCTATAGAGGCCTATAAAGAGAAAACAATAACAGTGTGCTGCTCAATATCATGACGATATTTAAAATTCATTTCCTGGATTAACCCGGTGTTAACAGAATGAGCACCGTAAACGTGGTAGTGATAACATAACCTCATTCTGAGCAGCGCGCGGTCATTATGGGATTGGCGGTTTCAGGTCGGGCCGCAGATATGGTGTCGGCGAGTCGGGTCGGGTTGCGGAACGTATTGGTCATGTGTGTGGGAGGTGCTGGTGCTGGTGCACAGCACTGCATGTGGGTTTGACACCACGAGGATGACGAGAGGCCGAGTGTCCGTTTACTCACGTCTGTATTATCTTCCACTTTGACGGGCATGTCTGCTACTTCGGGCTTTAAAACTAGTGCTGATAGCTGAGTGGACTCATTTTTGAAACACAATTTAATTTACCGTTTCCCTCTCTTTCCCCTCCACATTTTAATATGACCTACATCTTTATATCCAGCTTTATTCCCTCCATGTCCTTGCCTGTCTTCCTCCCTCACCTTTACTGTTAAATCCAGCCTATTGGATTTTCTATTGCCTTCTTCTCCCTCCAGCCTCAGCGTTCCTGCTCTATCTGAGCACGACACCAGATAGCTGCCCAGCGCCTCTGCAGGAAGGCCGCCTGATGTGTTTTAAGTGGACAGATCAAACAGATCAGATGCAAATTCCTGCCCGTCTGCCTGTCCCGCCTCGACGGAGGGTCAGAGACAAACACACACACACACACACACACACACACACACACACACACTAATGTTCACACACAGACACTCGCGCAAACAGAAATAACATTTACATTTCTCAGTTGCACAATGCCGAAAAGAAACACACAGACTAATGAGGCTCACAGATCTCAGTGCAGGAACAGCTCTCTCACACACACACACACACACACACACACACACACACACACACTCGCTCACACACAGCCTGCCGGCAGCATTAATTAGCAGAATGTTCTCTGTCCAACTAAATCTAATAAGCAGGCGATGGAGCTGGTTTACACGGAGCAGTGTAATGAGAGGACGCACCTTTGAGAGGAACTAAAGCGGCTTTACTCGGAGCATATTTATTGGGAGCTGCGGAACAAAACAAAGAGCAGCATCCCGACGTGAAACATCAGGTGGCATCTCCTTAAGGAATGTGTTTGGAGAAAAAAAGTATGACCTTCTTTGTGTATTAAACACAGCATGACTCAGCGTTCTCCTTCGCAAAAACGCAGATCCGCTGTCACGGATGGGTGGACTAAAAGCTAGAATCTGTTCTTTTTCGGTCTCTAATCTGCCGAGGACGGCGGATAGGAGTGCTGACTTGCGGTTTGCGAGAGAGGCCAATAATCTTTTGGCAAGGTGAAAGTGAGCCGATAAACACGGAGCTGCCAATCACCCACAGAAACGTCACAAAAACCCAGAGCCTGACGAAGCCCGCTCCACTGTCAAAGTCGAGCTACGCGCCTTAAGCCCGAGAGGAAATGCGAGTCTTATTGATTTGAACATTTTCCACTCCACTTCATTTCCTCCCCGACGCGGCGCGGCCCACCTGGATTAATAAGGCTACCTGGTAATCTGTGGCCACACAGATGGCTCGGCAGCATGACGGCACAGTGTGGTATCGAGTGGGATCAAGCCAAGTCACAGCACGCCGAGGGGCTCTTTGAAAGGGCTTCAGACCAGAGCTCTCTCACTCTCTCCTTGTAGTTTTCCTGTATTTCTAATGGAGATGAGGCTTCTGCTGAGTTGCTTACTGGCATTGTGAAGTCAAAAATCGTGAAGGTAGCTATGGATTTCCCTTCCATCAGATGTGAAAACAGCCTTCTAGTGTCAAACATCAAAAGGCCACGACGCGTCTCACATTTTGAGACAATGGGCAGAAGAAAGTGCGAATGAATGCTTGTATCCACTACCTTTATGTGACTATTAGGAGTTGGCTCTTTGAGATAGGCAGGAGGTGGTTCCAATTTTACAGTTGTGAACCATTATACCACAGCAGAGGGAGAGCGCCACAAGATGACGTAGTTTAAAGAGCGACAGTTAAACCTCAAACGGTGAAAAGCTACGAAAAATATGGAGGGAAATATGACATTTCATGCATCAGCGTGAGGAAGGTCACATGCATTTTGCTTTTATTGACAACCCAACTTCTCTTAATGTATTGTGGAAATGGTCAGGAGGTGGATCCATAGTGAAAATAATTGATGGTTACGACCCTGACTTTATATACGAAAATAAAATGTATTTATGACTTGAAATGGACCCTTTCAGTGTTCTTGCGGAGCCACCGAGGTCCTGAAAGTTAATCGTTGATGTTATACTATAGCGTGCGTTTACCGCAGTGTGCCTTCAGGGGCTCTCTGACTTTTGTTGCAGAAAAAGTTACAACTTTATCCTCAGTGCATGGTGGCCTCACGTGAACCCGCAATATGAAATAAAACCAACGCAACTCACAGTTGTGGACGGAGGAGAGCTCCATCACATCATCTGAACACCACAACACAGTTTTTACTGTGAGGAAAGTTAAACTACGAATTGAGTGTGAGTTCATAGGCGGTGCAGTGAGAGGAGTTCTAGTTTCACCACGCTGGAAATTTCATTAGATTCCATTTCCACTATCAATAATTAAGACAATGCAGCACAATCCGCTCTCACGGTGGAAGGGTAACGTAGCATACACACACACACACACACACACACACACACACACACACACACACACACACACACACACACACACACACACACACCCCCCAGTTTAACATCTGCTGACTGGTTGCGTCTGACAGTGATTGTGGGATTGTGGCATATGGGAATCTTGATAGCCCTCATTTGGAGAAACCGCTGCCAAGAGCACCGCCGTCAAAATCATTCTAAATAGCAGCCTGTGCTTTTTTGCCCTGGCCTAATAGGCATGGTGAGTGTATGCGTGTACACACAGGTGTGTGTGTGTGTGTGTTGAGTGTGACACTGATGTGAGCTTGGCCTCCAGCAGCAGGGAGCTGTTGGCTGTTGCTGCGCTGCTCGAGGGGTGAGAGTGACACCTCCCTCCTCGTTTGCCGGCCCCTCCGTCTCTCTCCATCTAAAGCTCGGCGGGGGGGGGGGGGAGCGTCTCCGCGGCTAATCGTCGTCATATCAGCTGATCCGGGTCGCTCTCTGACCCTGCGTTCGCACGTCAGCGCGTCGGAATCAATTACCGCGACGCTACCTGTGCCTCCTCTTTGACTCTACAACAGAAGGTGAGCAAAACAGCATCACTTTTTGAATGAGTACGACGAGTGTTAGTGGGGCAACGGATGATAAAAAAAACTCCCTTAACTTGACACTTCTGGGACAAGAATATTAGGGTGAGGGAAATAAAAAATAAGTTAAATAGAAGAACTGACCTTGGGGGAGGAAGGCTTATTTTTTTGCCTTCCATTCTAGGGAAATGTGATCCCTTCCCCTTACCCCCCCGGGAACATTCAGTCGTGCTAAGAGCTGTTTAACTCTGATGCCGGCTCTCTAATCCAGGATGGCTACCTCATCCCCGGGGTTACAACATCATCAGTGGCAGCGCGGTGGCCCGGCTGTTGGGGGGGGGGGGGGGGGACAGTACCAGAACCCAAAAAGTCACATGTAAAAGTGCAACACTCAAACGCTGTGGTCAGGGCTTATAATCACAACACACGTCGTATCTTCTGAACGCTCTGCACATTTATGCAGATATGAAGCAACCCTTCTGAGGGCGAAGCAATCGGTCCAAACCCAACGTTCTAATGACTTATAGAAAATCCGGGTACCGGTCAAAAGTCTATCTCCTCCCGTGTGCTGTTGTGCTTGGACTAAACTGATGGGACCTGTGGGTGTGACACACTGCAGCATTACCGGGATGTGGAGGCAGCCAATACCGTCTGCACTAGAAAACCAGACAAAATCAATGTGGAGCGCACATGCTGAGAGAAACCAAGGCTTCAAGTCTTCAGACACCGGGGCCGGATGTTGTCAGTGCGTAGGGACTTTGAACAGGACTTAATCACTCGGCCTATTATTTCGGGAGACGGTTCTTTTAATAGAAGATCACGCGCGCGCTCAAGGTCACTGCGTTGTGTAAAAGCATCCAGGCGTTAGACACGTCCCATTACGAGTGCGAGAGGCCGCTAAATGATCAGATGACAAGATACTCGAGCGCACTCAAAGTCGGGCAAGGATTTAATATCTTCAGCGGGGCTTTGAGATGATTAATTCATCGAAAATAAGTTCTGAAAGTATATCCAAATATAAATCTATCTTGGAATTGGCGTAGATCACATACACTGACAAATAAATGCAAAGTAGAGCCGAGTGTGTGCTCTAGAAACAGCACTGCACACAGTTCGTCTGAAATGTTGTGGACATCTTCGTCCATGCGTCACTCCGTCTCTGCGACAGCGAGTGAGGAGTTAATCGAAGGCGATGGAGCAAGTCCAAAGCAATTCATGCGAGACAACAAAGCCCTGCATAGCAGCATTCACAAGGACCCGTCTGAAGCTTCGGGCCCCGTGCGGCGTCGCCGCAAAAGGTTATCTGGGAGATCACGGCGGGCGACGGACGGCTCTGCGGACTCCGTCAAACACCAAGCTGTGAATGGTGCCATGAATATACACCACCCAAAGCAGTAGAAGTGAACCGCAGAGCGAGAATATTCATTATAATCAGCTACACCCTTCTACTTTTACAGCTTATCTAATGTTCTGACATGGATCTGAGGGCCCGTCTACAAGCAAACGCAAAAACATCATCATGGGATGTAGTGTAAGTTAAAAACACTGTAAAAGCCTGACGGACACTTTGCTCCTCACAGCGCTGCAATACTAAATTACTTTTGTCTAAATGTCAGCGCATCAGCCGTCCGAGTACACGTCTACCCACGGTGAGAGAAAAACACAGGAACAAAGTGAGCCTCAGTCTCAGAATGCACGAGGAGGACTCCAACGGACAAAGGCGAATGGGAAGCCTCGGTCACGGAGTGGGACCGGTCGGGGTCCTCGATAGCGTGCAGATGTCGGGTTGAGTTGAGAGTCGGACCGGTCCCGCGGATTCTCAGAGCTTGTCGATTCAATCTCCATCATAATGAGTCCGCAGGCGCCGCGGAGGACTGATCCCTGCCTGGCGTTTAGTGGTGGGCTTCTAAAAAAAAAAAATGAATAAAAATGCTCCGATTCATAAACGCGGCTTTCACCTAATTCAGCGGATAACGATGTTTGAGTCATATGATTCAAAAGGGTCAGACGTTGAGTGCCTGGGCGTGAAGACACTGTACTAACGTCAACATCTAAATGGTCTGAAGAGCAGGGAGGAACTCCAAGCAGCACGTCTTGGAGAGAAAAGGGCAGATGAAATGATAGCTTTCTGAATACTTTCAGCTGTTCAGAAATTAACCACACGTTAACCAACAACCACATGAATGAAAACAAGCCGGTCAGAATGTGATCTGATGAATGAATGGCTGTTCATTCACAGATGTGCTCACAATAAATCTGTGAATGAGAGGAAAGCCGGGATCATGGTCTGAATAAATATACAGTAAGTAGGGGGGGGGGGGGGGGGGGGGGGGGGGGTAACATGTTTACCGTTAAACCTTTTAACTGCACTCGTGTGACACACTTTTTTTATTTTAAATCAATATAATCTGTGAAAGTAATCTCCCTTGCTCACATGCAGCTTGCAGCTCATCATTGATGAGATGCACAGAGCTGTGGGGGGGGTAGACCCTCGATGAGGCAAGAATGAGGAGAGACAAGGGGGAGGGGGACCCTCAGAGCGAGGCGTTTGATCCCGAGTGGGCTGGGGGAGGGGGCTGTCAGACTGCTTCCTGTCTGTCCGTGGTAACAGCGTCTCATAACATCCAGACAAACGTCGTGACGATGACCTCATTTACTTTGTGGAGAGGAGAAAGTGATGTCACTGTGATGAATGAGCGGATGGCACAGCAATGGGAAGGGGAGGATCACTGAAGGAATGGCTTATTGATCCGAAAGACATTGTTTTAAAAAATAAATGCAGGGTTTCATGAATTTCAATTTGTCCGAGGACATACTTACTAATTCATATTTAACGGTCACGTCATGTGCAGCATTTCTTTTTTTTTTTTAACAAATATGTGATTCAATAGCTATACAGTTTGATTTGTGGCACTAATCAGCACACTAACACGCTTCACTAAGATGCTTCACACGGTGAACAATAGGCCTGCTAAACATTAGCATGTTAGCGCTGCTTTTTGAGCACATCCACACGCAACATTTACAGAGCAGCTAGCATCTCAGTGGTGTTTACGGCACGGACGGGAGGAAATTCATCTGAACAGTTCAAAATATGTGCATGTGGCGACAGTGAAGCATGTTAAAGAGTGACCGGAAAAGTACAACAGGGCTAGTGCTGGGCGGTATACCGGTTCAACGTACGATATGAATTTTTCACACACCGTCATACCGGTGCATAGCCGAAACAACTGCTGTCACTCTTCAACAGGCAGCTAAATATATCGTTCGCCGCTATGAGCGCTACGGTGGGAGCTAGTTGTATCGGAGCGAGTGTATTGAGAGGGAACCCCAATCATGGTTAGAACTTTACAACACAACAATTAACAACCCACAACTAACTCTCTTTAACAGGGCAAAACACAACGACACAACAGTTTGTAACACAAACAATTTGTAACACTAATAATTGAACACGCTGGGTACAGCTCGCTAGCTAGCCCGTTAGCTAGTCTGTTAACAGCCGGGAGAGGCTCCGTCGCTACGGTAACGTTACATTAAAGAACAGAAACGGGCGATGCAGGAGGAACAAAGACAGAGCGGAGATGCACCAATGGAGAGGAGCTGTGTCTGCTGTTTGGACGTGTTTTGGTTTTCATGTGTGTAATAGACGCAATCTGAAATGAACACCTTAAAAACTGCAAACCTATCGACGTCATCTTTTTATGTTTGGGTATTTTAGTTAGACACATATGCAACGCTGATTAGACTGTACTGTGTGTGGTATTAGTTATAAATGTACGTTGGTCCATAGATAAGAAGCTGTACGTGGAGGGACTTAGGACCCAGGGGACTGTAGGTGACGGAAGCAGGAAGAGACGGAAGACACGCCACACAAACAGTTAAAAATGTCCGCTTAATAATTAAACCCGCGATAAAATGATTTTCGGCTTTAATTAGTTAATGTGTCAACGCGGGGAAAAAAAACTGTGATATACCGTGAAACCGGTATAATCTTAAAAAACACATTTTTGGTCATACCGTCACGGGGCCATGAGTCGACTTCACATCCCTCTACTTTGACCGTTTTAAAGCACTCCGGTTTGTAACAGCAACAACCAAGCAGAGTAACTACAGATCTTCTAAATGAACAATCTGTGATTCCTCCTGCTGGCAGCCCGGAGAAGCCATTGAAGAAACTCATTATAAATGAGATCCACTGTGAGGCGTGAACGCAAGAGGAAATCGAAGCTCTCGCTACAAAACAAATCTGTCCCCGTCACTTCAGATTGGGAGTGTGTGTGTGTGTGTGTGTGTGTGTGTGTGTGTGTGTGTGTGTGGGGGGGGGGGGGGGGGGGCCTTGCTCATTGCACTCCTTTCTCTCAGGCACATGAGAACTGATGAGCGCGAGCCGTACATCATTTGCAAAAGAACTTTCACTTTCTGTTAGGTGCATGAGGGAACTAGAACGCTAGACAACCAAGCGGTCTGCTAGTTAGCTCCACTGGTTACGGACAAAGTTGTCACTCGTCTGGCGGTAACAATGTGCTTTCCTTCGCCGTGACAAGGGTGTGCGGATGAAGCATTCGGTGTGCTCTGGCCCTCTGTGCTGCGTAACCTCTCTGCTCCACTGCTCGTTTCAGCTGTCACTCAGAAACCTCACCTCAGAGAGCCTGCGAGTTGCCGTAAGTCGGTTCAGTTTATGTGGAAGTTAGCCCGCTGCAAAAGGTCACAGTGGCATCGGTACACATGAAAATGCCAATTATGTCTACAGTGCAGTTGACGGATGCGAGATATCTTCACTTTTGCTCTTGCCAGCTCGCTCACTTAATCCCTCACAGTGACACACACACACACACACACACACACACACACACACACACACACAGTGTCGCACTCGAAAGCTCCTTCTCACACTCCCTCCGTCTCATTTCTATTGCCTAATTGTGTCGCCCCCTCTCTCGTCCCCACTGCAGCCGATCCTCCCCCTGTCTTTCATTCCCATACGTCTTTCACAGACACAAGCTGCCCACTGTGTGCTCTCAAACACAGCAGAACCTGAGATTGTGAAAGAGGCCGCAGGCCAAACAGAATGAGGGCTTATCTTGTTCGGATTTAGAATGGGTTATTTTGTAGAACGGTCACACCATCGAACTGGCCGGGTCGCATTGTCATCACTCATCGTGTCTGCTTCCTATGAGGCTACAGAGCCCCATCGACTAGTTGTTATTCTTAAAAGCAATTCACACGACTCGAAAATCGAGTTGCATCGGCAGCATCTACACTGCAAGAATATAAAATGTCCAGACACCTTAGATACCATCATGTGTTTGAAACGGTTTTGTTTCAAATCGAAAATTCTATGTTTTAGTCTCCAGAGGGAGTTGTGTGAAGTCTAATAAATGTCCACAAGTGATGCCATTGCTGCTCAAGGCTAACAGGCGACATTAGCATTACACACCCGAACCGCTAGCCAAACTGTCTGCGATCGAGTTGCATCGTGGGTAATGTAGGCGCCAGGTTTTGACAAGGAAGAAGAATGCGTGGAATACAAAAAGGATGCTAAGGTCGCGTAACTTAAAAGAAGTAGACGTCGACTTCTGGTTTCACGTGGGACACGAACAGCCGTCTCCTGGGTGAGAGTCCTGTAGCAATCTATTGGGTGAGCTAGTGGGGGCCCGCCTTTTTAATTATAATGAACTCATAGTCGACTGAGTCAGTTTGAGTAGAAGCTGCCAAACCTTTGCAGGCTCCTCATAATTGAAAATGTAAGACCTTTGGGTTTTGGACCGTAAGTTGGAGAAAACAAGCAAACGGGAAATGTGTGGTGTGCATTTTTCATAATTAAGACGTTCCTGTCGAGAAAAATAATAAGTCCCAGACTGATTACAATCTGAAGTTTCTGCATTGATACGAGGCATTTTAAAAAGGCACAGCAGGAAAAAAAAACCTCATCTCAGCGAGCACCACTGAAGCACAACTTAAACCTATTTATAGCATGACATTTTCAGTCTCATTTGCTATTTGCAAGTGAAAGCTTTGACCATGTACTGAGCTTAAGGGTTCCTTGCTACGCCAAGGCCCCTGAGAGTCGGCCGTTGAGTGGGGAAAGCGAGACACTGTGATTATTCCATTTGAATCGCTGGCTGTTGAGGCCGACAGAGCAACTGTTGCCGAGTAAATATGCGGTTTGTCTTTACTCTGGGGTTTCTGAAGGCGGAAGACTTGCAGCAAATAACTTCAGTGTATTGTTCAACGCGAGGTCTGAAACAGGTGTTCTTTAGAAATAAGGTGGCTGTGCTTCCTGGGCGGCTACTGCGTCATCATTTGCATTCGTTTTAGATGAGACGAGTTCAAGTCATTTTGCAAATCAAATTAGCGCTCCATTAGCATTTAAATAGACCGTGTGGCTATCTTTTACAAAACCCTGCCAGAGGAGCACAAACTCAAATCCAACATCTTGGCAACGTTCCAGCATTTACTGTAAGGCCCCATAATGGAGGGACTCTGTCAGTGGCTAATTGAATGGAAAACGATTATGTTTTAGGACATTATTGCTCTCTATGACGGCCCCTCTGTAACTTGGGACTTTTTAATGACATGTTTGGCTCCGGCCTGATATTTTCCGGGATGGACAATGCACCAAAAAGAAAGTGAACGCCCCTCATTGTTATTATCTCGGCCAGAGAATCATGCAATCGCTCGCGTGTGTGTGTCGGTGAGTGAGTGTGCACCTCTTTGTCTGTCCATGGCTAATGCACCGTTTCCTCTAAAATCTAATCGGAAATTAGACAAATTGTCTTATAAATGTGATTTGAAGTTGGCTCGTGAATGAGATTTTGAAGGGCTTTTATTTTGAAATGCTACATCAGATTGTCCTGTTTTTTTCTGAGTGACACCTTGAGGTGGTCTGCTATTAACCTGAAGTGAAATGATGTAACTATGCACCGTTTCCTCTAACGTCAAATCTGAAATTAGACTAATTGTCTCATAAATGTGATTTGAAGTTGGCTCGTGAATGAGATTTTGAAGGGCTTTTATTTTGAAATGCTACATCAGAATGTCCTGGTTCTCTCTGAGTGAAACCTTGAGATGTTGTTGTAACTATGGACCATTTCAGAGATATGTATTTCAATTACTTTTGAGTATTTAGTCATTTGTATTTGATAGGGCCGATAAAAAATCTAACGTAATTTGTAATAAAATACTTTAGAGTGGAGTAATTTTGTATTTAAAATACTCAAAATACACGTGTTCAGTCATCAGATCTTCAAGTTCAACAGATTGTCTGTCAAGGTAAACATGTGATCTGAGTGTGACAGATGACAACTAGCTTGATGTATAATTTATGTATGGGTCTGGCTACATAGCCTATTGTATATACATGGTGATGGTGATAATATCAAGCTAGCGATCGATGCTAACATGCTAATGACGCTAGCATGCTGTCTAGGCTAGCGCATAGCCAGTGTTTAGCAAGTTAGCTTATCAGTGGAGTAGCTAGCTGTAGGAAGAGGGACATTGGGAGCTTGTATGTTCATGATAACCTTATCAAGAGACGTCTGACCATCTAATCTCACTGTACTACAAGTGATGCTGTATCTTCTCAATGCGAATGTCATAGTGACATATCAATTACTGGCAGATAATATAGTTCACCGTTAGCCAGGCTATGACGGTAGATGTCCATTTGTTAAAAAAAACAAAAAACAAAACATTAAATATCCAATTTATCTTATTTAAAAGACGTATTATGAAAGTATTCTTAGTTTTATTATTTCATACATTCTACAGTTGGCCAACATGTCTCAGTACAGTCATGTATTTAGGCTCTTTACCTGTACAACTGGTTTTAATTCTATATTTTGCCTTTATAGTATACACAGGCCTAATGTGATGCAATTCATATGTGATGAATATTTTCTTGTTGATACAAAGCCAAAGTTTATGGGCTGTTAAGTCCCATTAATACAAATATATATATATATATATATATATATATATATATATATATATATATATATATATATATATATACACACACACACATAATCAATCAAGTTGTTGTCTTTAATAGCTTTGCTTAGTTACACTGACATACTGTGACTCTTGGAAACAATTCTTTCTTCTAGCAGTGGTGGAATGGAACTAAGTACAATTTTGAGGTACTTGTACATAGGTTCAGTATTTCCATTTTATGTGACTTTGTACTTCTACTAGAGGGAAGACAGCCATTTCAAAATCAAAGACTAGGCCTACATTTATTAAACTCACAAATTCAGACATGGAAACAGCTCTTTGTGGCCTGAATAGATTTATTATTCATTTGCAGATTCAGGTAATTAATGGGAAACGGTGTTCATCTTTATAGTTTGAAATGGTTTTACAGACAGATGAGGATTACCCAGAAACTCTTAAAGGGATGCTGATCTGTTTTTTTTCCTTGAGTGAAATTGACAGTTTCAGAGGAATCAACTTTAGCAAGGCACTCTGTGTTTAGCACAAAATAGTTTTTATTGACACGATTCAAGTGGCATCAATGTTGTTGTTTATTATGTCATTACAATTGTGTGAAATGCATCCGTCATCATATTAGGAATGGGATAACTAAAACATGAATTATGGGATGATAAAAAGGGAAAAAAGATGTAGTTCATCACTCATCATCTTCCCAGGTGCTGACCGAGTTGAGAAGAGTCTGTTCAGAAAAAGTATTGAGGTTAACAAAAGTAAAGTAAAAAAGGCAAATGTGAGAATAGCTGGAGTTTGAAACGCAGCAAACAGCTCAGCAGTTAAACGTCAAGCACAGGGCTTTGGAACACACTTAAACGACAGCGACTTCTCTTATAGAGGTCGTCCAGATAGGAGCACTGGGAGGCAAAAGGACCGGTGGTTCTGCGAAGGCACAAATCAGAAAGTATTAACAACGTGCCGGAGATTGTGCCGACGAGCAGAATCTCCTTCACGGACTGTAAAGGACAGCGGGCGGTGCGTTGACGCAGACCCCGGGTCACGGGATTAAAGAGAAGAAGATTGCCTTGCAGAAACCCCAATGGTCCACCACATGGAGAGCAATCAGCTCGCCGCAGTGACATTTCTCCTGGAATCCCAATACAGCAGAGGATGGAGAACGGGCCTGAGAGCTGTGTGTGTGTGTGTGTGTGTGTGTGTGTGTGTGTGTGTGTGTGTGTGTGTGTGTGTGTGTGTGTGTGTGTGTTGGATAAATGACTGCAATACTTGATTTTTACTCCTAATGGGGTCCAGTCGTTTTACCTTTGCCCCTTTACGTTTCCAAAGATCTATTACAATGGGTCTATTGTTCTGCCTCGTGACATTTGAGACGTCTCACATACCTAACATTAGAAATGGTTAAACATACTTGATTGAGATTATCGATTAGGGTGGGAACCTCTAGGCACATCACGATTCGATTCTGAGGGCTACGATGCAATTATAAAACTGTTATCGATTCATCTTGATGCATAAAAATTAAACATTTCTATACATGATTTATTTTTTTCCTCACTGTGACCATCTCCTATTTTTACAACGCTGCATATTTGTAATAAGTAAACTGGAGGGTTACATTTCCCAGCATTGCGAAGAGAACCAACAAGAAATAAAATGGATCTCTTGACATAAAGACTGCCTTTATTCATAAATAATAAATACAGACTTCTATTCAGCCAAATCCTGCCGTTATGGGCGATAAGCATTCTGTACCAGCTCTCATTATAAAAACAACACTTTCTCTGGAACATGTGGTAAAACAATGCATGCAGTTATAAAGAGCGCGGTGACACATGATTCTGGGGCGATGGACGTCCAGCGTGTTACTTCTATCCTACCCGCTTTCCACAGGGAAAGACTTTAGGTTGTAGAGAGTAAAAACGCCGTTATGAATGTTGTATCTCGGGTTCCAAAGTGTGCAACACAGCGCCAAAGTTCTGGTCGGCAATCCTTGGCAATAAAAGTTGCGATTCGCTTCTGGATAACATGATTATTACTAAATCCTGATCTACTGTAGGATTCATAGCACAGCCATACTTGATTATAAAAAGAAGACTCTTCTATTGAGACCATTGTGTAGGACCTTCCCTGGAGAAGCTCCGAGTCAGGTGAGAGGAAAACACTGAGGTAAGTAGAGGCACAGCATACGGAATGGTAATGAGGCCTTTTCTCCCCGCTACAGGGTCCGGCGGTCAGAAGTCCTCCAGCTCTTTTTATCCAAGTCTCCTGTGGGCCAGCTGGTGGAGGGAGGGCGTCGGGGCCTCATCGATTGCACCGGTTTTGAGGATCAATACAACATAAAGGTATTTGTGTCCTCATTAGTCCCGTTCGCTCAGCGGATCAATGCAGACTGAACCCCCGGCTCGGCTCGGCTGACACCGCGGCGGCCTAGAGAGGCATCAGGCCCGTTACGGTCTCGTTTGAAGCACTTTAATCCTTTATCTCGCCAACAGCACGGGATGATAATACTCCATCATGAGCCAATGTCCTCCATTCAAAACTTCAGTGAACTAAAAGGCATCGGCATGAACGGCAGAAGAACATCACTCGTCCTGAACCTGGGGTCCCCTAAGGATGCTGTTTGGTAACACGTCTTAACGCCTTCAAAGACCTTTGTTTGGTTAATTAGTTCAACAAATATTCCCACAAGGCTTGGGGATAGCGTCGTCTTGTGGTAATGCGATACTGTTCACTAATGAGCGCTCACTAATGGCTCCTTCCTGCGAGCTCATTTTAAAACAGAACATCTACAGAAGGCTCCTTGAAGGTGCTTCTAGCTATGCAAAGAGTAGGGGTGGGGATATGGTAAAAAAAGATGCATCATGTTTTAAATTACTGAACAGTACCGTTTCAAACTGAACACTCTCGAGAGTACATAAGTTAAAAAGGAACTTCGTTGGCCACAGAGGAACATTCTTCCAAACACACCATCACCAAAAAAAGACAAAAAATGTCTGCAACCGTCAGATAAATGGAGTGGGCTGAAGGGAAGACAAGTCCCCTCTGAAATGGAGTCGAGTGTAAAACTATAAAAGTTGTACAAGGAGGAAGTTGGCCCTTTAGTAAACGTTAGTTCAATTCCCTGGGTGTGAAATCTGTGGCAAACGCAAAAATAAGACATGCTGCAACTAATAGCATCTCATCTGCAGGGAAATGATGGTACGAATGGTACCGACTGAGCTCCTTATGTTGTTGATGTTCAGTAAAAACAATACAAAACACAGCACAGCCATGGGTTGCTTATTGACTCCAACCACTCCACTCAAACAATACCACTCTGCTAGTTCCCTCAAGCATTTTTCAGCGACCCCCATGCCACTGTTCCAACCTTCGACCACACACACACACACACACACACACACACACACACACAAAAAACCGCCTTTGACCTGATCTACGTCTCTCTCTCCTCCTTATACCTGCCGGAGAATAATTTAGACAAACACAAGGAGTTAATCTTTAAAGACCCAATCATCATCATCATCATCATCATCATCATCATCATCCCTGATCCAGAGCTGATATCTCACATCAAATGTCACAACAAATCCCCCCCCCCCCTCGACAGCATCTTGTTTCATTATCCGTGAGGACATCGGACCGCTTGTCAGCAGAGAAACATTTCCTCTGGATGAGGAGCTTTACGTTTCTCCTACGGCACTCATGAGTTACCAAACTGTGCTCCTTCACTCCGATGCTCAGTGGGACATGCTCCTCACTCTATAGAGCCCTGGAGCTGGAGAGAACTGAACTTTAGAGGAGTTTGTGGAAGTGGTTTACACTATTACTGTTCAATAATTGGCCCAAAAAATAAAAAAAAGATTATATACAGTATATATTTGGGATGTTACTAGCAAAAGATTTCTGAGGGTGAACAAAGTTTTTACGGATGTTTTGATTATGCACGTTGTTAAATGACTACCATTGTTGCAATTTTAGCAATTGTACGTGACTCATTGATACAGACGACGTCGCCTCTTGTCGTTTCAGCTCATTCCTGCAGCAATAATCAAATACATTCAACCTCGTAAACTAAACTTCCCTGACGTCACGGGCTCAACTCAAGTGCGGTAGATAGATTTTTATGTGATTGAAAACCACTCACACACGGAAGTATTAACAATCATTGAGGATAGAAACATCATAAAACCTAATGGCAACATACAATATAGAATAACATATGATCTCCACATAGCTCTTATGAAACCATTAATCCTTATCGGTGCCGTATTAGAAACTTCACCTTTAGCCTCATGCAAGGAGGCTCAATCACGTGAATACAGACGCGTGTCATTGTAGGAGGTCACCACACGAACGCTCCCTGCACCACGACAGCTGAGGCGACTGGTTTAAACTTTCACTCTGGAGCTGGCCTTGTAACTCATCAAAACAATACCAGCTGTCATGCCAAGTCATGAACTGCATGCAGTATTCATGAGCAGCATGTGCACGCCAGTCGATTACGTGAACTGTGGAAAAGCTACACAGACGCAGGCCGTCACAGGCCCGTTCAGGTCTGTGGCTGAACGAATGCACAGCGACTGTGCAGCAGCTAGGGGCTGTCTTTGGAGACGAGGAGGAGAAAGCTCACTCCTCGCTATCTCCACATTGGTCTCTAGGGAGGTGAGCTACATACTACCCAGGGTGCCCTATCCAGCGCAGGCTAATGAACTTCTTTCAGTGAGCGCTTGCATCATTTCAAAACTGGACTTCACAGCAAAAAAGGAAACCTTCACAGCTGCTCCCCCCCCCCCCCCCCCCCCCAGGATCTAAATGGGTGCACTCAGTGATTTGCTGCTGCAGAATGCTCCAGATAAAGCAGGCTCACAAGTCAAAAATCACCCACCGCGTACCTGGAGAGTGAGGCATCGTAAAAGCATGTATCATGCGTATCTTTTTTTATCTGTCCTGTGCAGCACACGACAAAATCTAATTCAACCGCTGGGACACAGTGTTCGACATCGCTCCCAAAACGTGAGGATTACTTTAAGAGAGGGAGTGACAGAGCTTCAGTGGCTCAGCCAGCGTGCAAATAACAGTAACACCACTTCAACAGCTTCATGTCATGTCAGCTGAGCCCCCCCCCCCCTCCCCTCGTAGACACAACACGCGGCACTCACCGTCCTTGCGGTGGTAGGTGATCTCCACCTTGCGCTCCTCTGAGCCCAGCAGAGCCTGGGCCACCTGGGCCACCGAGTGCCGGGTGGTGAACTGGCCGTGCAGGAAGTCGCAGGTGCACGGCCGCTGCATGACGTCCGGCCGGGAGAAGCCCGTCATCTCGCAGAAGCCGTCATTACAGTAGATGATGGCGCAGTTCTGTACCCGGGCATTGGCTATGATGAATTTCTTATCTGTAGAGGGAAGAACGATTGTTAATTTGATGACCAATTTACTGCAACGATTCATTCGCTATTGAACATGTGGATATATATATAAATGAATGCATTAAACCAATAAGCACATAACATTAATATGGCATGTAAAATGAATGCATTTCTAGAAATACAGGTAGGTGGGTGTAATCTGTTTACATGCGATTATCCTCCATTATATTTCTTAATGGTGATCAACTGCTCCATTGAATAACAACTCCATAAACCGACTGGATCGCTCGATTCTTGTTTACGAGATTATTAAAGATTGATTATTGCATTTTTATATGATTGGAGTATATTTGGCATTGCACTTAAAATAGAATGTAATTAAAGCCACACATTTTCAGCGGTAAAACCAGATTTATGGCACAGGAAATGACTCCTTTGCTTTAGTCTACAGGCCTCCAGCATGGTGTGCAGCCACACACCACCGCAAATGATTTAGAAAAACTAAACATAACTGGAGGATTTAATATGGGCAATGCGGGTATATTTTGTAATATGATCTAGGAAGTTATTAAATCTCTTTAATCCTTGTTTGTGATACGCAGATTTTTAAAACTACAATTGCCACTGGGTCAGGAGAGGTATCCCAGCACCACAGGACTGTAAAACATGACACAGAGGGGTAATTAACTTAAAACCTCTGACACAAAAAAGGTAAACAAATAAAAAAAATCAGGGGAAAATAGAATGACTTCATTGTGGCCTATCTGCATCATAACCGGTATTATTAAAGAAGGCCTATTAGGCGATTTCCTAACGCCTAAATGATTGTTCTCAGCATGCAGCAGGACAGACACAAAAGGCAGGCAAGCACAACACAACGCACCCACACAGCACTGGGCACCAGAGAGACGCGGAGGTACTCACTTTGTCCTTCGAATTTCCGGATAATTACTCCCAAAAAGGTGTTTTGTGGCGCAACATGACCCCTCCGGACAGGCATGGTTCCTGGTGATACAAAAAAAAATTGAAAAATCTTTGGCTTTCCAAGTAAAGAGCAAGCCGGTCCCCCCCCCAAAACGCAAAGTTCTAGCGGGTGACCACCGAAGCCAGAGGGGCTCCCCTGTTTCCTTTGTCACCAGTCAGTCATCCTCGTAATAAAATCCCCCCCCCCCCCCTTCTCTCTTCCCCCCCCCCCCCGTGTTTCCCTTATTTCAACTCCGACGCGTCCCCGGTTGAGCGCATCGCAGAGGCTCGGCCGCGCTCCTCGCCGACATGAAGCTGGATAGAAAGGAGTCGGTGAAACGCAGCTCCGCCAACATTTCAACCGTCGCTCCTCGAAAGCACGGTGCGCGTGTGGACGCGCGCGCTTGTGGAGGGATCTATTGTTGTGAAGGGAGACTGATGGTCTCTGGAGCCAATGGCTGAGAGGCTGGCGGAGCGGAGAGGCGCTGCACGCGGACGGTGCTGCGAGCGGGGGAAAACCCACATGGATGCGTAGACAAAGCGGCAGACGGAGAGATAGTAGAGGCAGGGCTGGTAACGGAGTACTGTAACGCGTTACAGCAAGGTTAGCGTACAACTCCGTGTTGTTTCATGAGCGGGCTTGTAGTTAGCAGTGCAGACAACTTGTATTGCATTATAGTTTATCAATTATTACCGCCTCCCGCCGTTCGTTTCTGTCCTCTCACTTTTATATCACACATTAGTAAAATGAAGGTAACGTTAGCTATCTTAGCTAGCTTAACCTGCTAATACTTGCCTTTATGATGCGAAGGACGCAGAGCAGCCGCACAGCGTCACAAAACCGCGACATTACTTTTGACACTAATTAGCGATTCAATTCGCAGCACCTGCGACTTTTTTTCTCTCTGAGTCTCGAGGCCAATAGCGCGGGGAGGGGTGACGTCACGGCAGCGAGCGCAGGTGTATCGCGCATGTCATTAGTGGAGAGCCCATGGCCACGATTAGGGACGTGTTTTAAATGTCCTCTCAAGCCTCGAGGTTCTTTACACAACACATTAAAACTCCAGTGTCACTGCTTTGAAGTACAACAAAAAAAAAAGAAAAAAAAAAGTGGCCCGCCGCGCACGAGCAGGCGCCACGAGCAGGCGCTGGCCATGGTGCTGTCAAGGCTTTTAAATGTTCCTCCCGCTGGTGGTAACAGCACCGTATAAGACAGGGGACCACCACGGCAGGACCAGCATTACCAGGATGAAATTGAAGTCTGCATAATACAACAACAAAAAAAGAGGGGAAATATACAGAATAGAAAGTAAAACTAGTATTCATTCTCCAGATTCTACCCTTTCAGACCCCTAATGACCTAATGAGCAGTCCTCATCCGCTCACATGCAAACAAACACACCCTGGTCGAGTGAAACATCTGTCCTGGTCTAACACTAGTTCTCCATCTGGTCCATTGAGAGAATGACTCAGTATACATGTAAAGAGGGGGGGTTAGAGCGAAGGTGGCATATGCTGCTTTTACAACCTTTTGTTTTAACTCCTTGTTCCTTGTCATACACCGACAGCTTTCTCTGAATAAAGCATGTGTTGTTTTGTTTCCTTGCGGCTTGTGTCCCGCCTTTCGCACAGATATTATTAGCTGCGTTAGCGGCTATCAGGACTGATCTGCATTTTGCCGCCAACATGGCAATCAACAGTTATGATATTTGAATTCATAAAAACAAGCCAAACCACAACAACAAATCTTTTTTTTTCCTTTCACTTCCCCCCACTCTGTCTCTGTCTCACAGCAAGCACGACTCACTGACTCACAGCGGTGAAACAGTAAAGGGTAGGCCTGCCCTTGAGTCATATCCGCATTAAAGGGAATGACAACATTAATAAATTGTATTTTAGCTCATAATTTGCTCACTGAAAGGACAGCTGCCGGTGACGGACAGCAATTTAACAAAGAGAGGAATATAATCCTGACGAAGTGAGTAGCTCCTGCACACACTCATCAGTGTCTTTATTACTGTAGTTCAGCTCAGAGGAGACGCAGGAATTATTGTTTGGGATATTACACAGTACACAGTATCCAAAAGAAAAACAGCTTGATACAAATGTCCGTGTGGAAATCTCTCCTACAAGACAAACCAAACATTTTAAAAGACACATGTTTAAAGATATATGTTTGCACTGAAAGCTCATTCTACCAAGACCTCCATTTTATTATTTCATTTGTTACAACACATTGCCTCAGGGCCAGGCCAAAAAACACACTGAAGCTATGGACAACTACAACCTACATGTCCATTTCAGCACAGGGGACAGCTCCCGAGACTAAACTCTTTAACTGTGCCATCAAGAAGGCTATAGCCGAGCTAGCGACGTGGGGTGTCTGTCTGTCAGTCCAAACTAGAATATCTCAACAACTGATTCTATGAAATGTATACAGAGACTCATGGTCCCCAGAGGATGAGTCCTACTGACTTTGGTGACAAATGCTCATGGTTCCTAGAGGATTAGTCCTTTGGTGACAGACTCATGGTCCCCAGAGGATGAGTCCTACTGACTTTGGTGACAGACATTCATGGTCACCAGAGGATGAGTCCTACTGACTTTGGTGACAGACATTCATGGTCCCTAGAGGATTAGTCCTTTGGTGACAGATGCTCATGGTTCCTAGAGAATTAGTCCTTTGGTGACAGTCTCATGGTCCCCAGAGGATGAGTCCTACTGACTTTGGTGACAGAGACTAATGGTCCCCAGAGGATGAGTCCTACTGACTTTGGTGACAGACATTCATGGTCCCTAGAGGATTAGTCCTTTGGGGACAGATGCTCATGGTTCCCAGATGATGTATCCTAATGACTGTGATGATCACCTGTTTTTTCCTTCAGGGCCACCATGAGGTTGAAAGGTTGAATTTCTAAAACACAATTAATAAAATAAATGATAATAGCAAACAGAAAACATTTTTGGAGATGAATAGTTCAAATGAAAAACTAAAAGTCATGTAGTATGAAGTGCAGTCTCTGTAGAACTAGATCAGACTCGCTCATCGGTGTGTGAATGAAACACAAAAGCTGTTTGGAGCGATGGATCCTCTTCTTGTTGTAGAAAAATGATGATTGCCTGATGATTTCATGAGGTTAATGATCCATTAGCCTCATGAAATCAGTGCACTATGGGGCGGATTCTTTGGAGGTGAGATGGCTCCATCAGAACAACAAAGGTTTCAACAAACTCAAACTGGTAGATCATTTCTGAGAAGTGACAAAAATACCAGTATTCTTGTCTCAATGAGCCCCTTGAATACCTCTTACCAGATGCTCTTGGCAAAGGAGGCTCAGTGCTTTATGGGAACTGATTGCAATAAATAGAAAAAACTTTATTTACTTTCACTTATCTGTTTATGCCCCTCATGAGACGGCATCTTCCCGACCAGATTTATGAGTCGCGGTCCGTCAAGGAAATTAAGTTTTATCCCTAAGAAGCTGGTAAAGGTGTAATGAATAATTGAGTTGAAATTAAACAACGCAAGAGGGATGTGGGTCTTACTGCTAATACATGAGGGAATTCTGAAGTAAAGCTAGAGTGCTTGAGTGTATTTCAGAAGAGATGTTTGCTGTGGTTCTGAGTCCAGCTTTATTCTATTAAGTGCAACCAAGTGATCATTTCTATCAGACCGAAATATTAAGACGCTTTGCCTCATGGGAAATATTGTCCGTCAGGAGAGTCAGTCTGTCCGGCAATTTTACGGTCAAATGAATTCATCCAGAGATTGAGTTATGAAACTGTAATAATAAAGCCTGACTTATAGCAACCCGCTCTCCAGATATAACGTCGGCATACGTTCCTGCATGTCAGACTCATAGCACTAACACATGCGGTGTTATAATCTTCAGGGCCCTAACCCGCCATAAACATGCCTGTAGTGGTGCGACACCCCTCGATGGTCCACGAGGGAGGATCAAGCATAGTTGAGGGTGACCCAAGAGGCAAAAACCATCTCAAGCAATGCCTCTTTATGAGTGAGGATGGATGCTATTCTCTGGGTTTCGGTAGGTCATGCCTGAGAAGGATAGAGCTGAAACAGCCACTTTATAATTGGAGCTGAGTCAGCAGGTGAATGATTGCAAATCTGCCCTATGGGATCATCACCATCATTACGATGTATCAGAGAAAGGGAAAAAAGGGTTATTACTGTAGCGTGTAACCTTGCCCTGGGCCCTGCTAATTAGTTAGACTCATACCAAACACTGCCAGCTCCAGATAGGCTGTCACTCTTGTAGGGAGGCGCAGAATCGACGTTGCGGTGCGTCAGAGTGATACCGAGACAGTGGAAGGGAAGTGAGGAGTACGGAGGCTGTCCTTTAAACCTCGGGTTCAAGACCCCTGGACAGCAAACATCCATCCTGCTGAACCGTCCGAGAGCAAAGGCAGACACCGAATTCCCACCTGCTCCTGAGACGTTCAGCCAAATGAGAACTTCCCTCTTCAATCAATAGTACAACACATCATTATCCCCTCCAGTGTCAGTGCTAAATCATTTAAAATTGGCTTTGTCATGCAGCATTTAGAGACGCTGCCCGCTGTCAAATAGCCGCGGTCCACTTAATGTGACACAGGATTTAAAAGGTTGGGACCTACAAGGGGTTTATTCTCCAGATTGTGTGGGTGTAAGAACGCTAACATGGTTAATTACATGGGCTGCCAACAAACCGGCAGTGATTTCCCCCGGTGGTTGTAAAGGATCTCTGTTACTTTGAGGCATTTTCTCCGACCTCATCCCACGAGAGCGGCTCAGTGTACTGTAGGCTGTGCAGCAGTCGTTAAATAAACCCCACACTGCCTAATCCACTCAACATCAGCTCATTCACGGCGGCGGAGCGGACAGTAGACGCGTATGAGTGTTTATCTGGTTTAATCTGGATCGTGACCGGACGGAAAGTCTTTTTGAGAGGCAGGGACAGAGGTTCTCCAGAAATCTGATTTTTTTTCTGTTGTTTTCATACCCATATGGTGCACATGTCTAGATGGAGGTAGTCCTTTTTGACTGATCAGAGGACCCCTATTTTCCAAATCATGGGCTGAGATATTTTTGGTGAAATACAAATAATTGTCTGGACATAATCTGGTTGTGGCTCAGTGATGCTTATAGCTAATCAGCATTGCTAACATGTTTAGTAAATAATTATGTCACAAGACCAGGAAAGTGATTTGGATTCATCCTCTGGGGACCGTGAATATCTGTGAAAAGTTGTGCTGGTCCATCAAGTACACGTGGGGTCAGACTGTCGGTCAGCGGTAGAGCAGGTTTGTCCTTCAATCAGAAGATTGATAGATCCTGCTTGGTGGTCCCTGCCACTAGTGTGTGAATGGGTGAATGACGAGTAGTTTTAAAGAGCTTTAAAGTCCTTTTACATGTAGAGATATGTTCATATTTCTCACCTGACCAACATCACGATGGCACCAACTTTTTATGATAAGCATAACTAATAAACGATTCAATTTACAATTGTCAATGACGATGTATCTTGATGGCGATAAAGTTAGAGGGTATACCCATGTCAGTCCGATCATGTCAGTCCGATCATGCCAGTCCGATCATGCCAGTCCGATCATGCCAGTCCGATCATGCCAGTCCGATCATGCCAGTCCGATCATGCCAGTCCGATCATGCCAGTCCGATCATGCCAGTCCGATCATGCCAGCGCTTCCTCAGTGAGGCAACAAATCCCCCTCTGTGTTAATCTCCCAACTGGCATTGGCCTTTAGCCTCCCTGCAGCTACAGCCGCTGCTGCTGCTGCTGCTGCTGCTGCTGGGGTTGTTTTTGAAAGGGAGAATATCCACCTATAAGCCTGACTCTATCAGCTCGGTCGGTCCATTCATTTTTAACTTAATCTGTTAGGTATGTGGAGCAATTTGGATCGGGCAGCCAGGCCTTGGCCCCTAATCCGCGGATCTCACCAGGGCAAATGACCCCCACGGTCTCCCCACGCTCTCTCTGTTTATTTCTGCCTCTTGTTGTTATCGTTGGCCCCTGATCTCCGCTTTGGCTGGGAGCCAGGAAAAGACAATAGGACAAGGCTGACCGTCAGAAAGAGCACAGCTGATCGCATAAAGTAAGTCAGAATAGAAAAGTCTCCGAAAAGAAGAAAGGCACCGATGATGAGGACTGACGAGGAACTTATCCAATGGCGCTGGTTGGACGTTTTGGTGTCAACTTTGTCCCAGACTTTTTTCCAAAGCGGGCCCCCTTTCCACAGATAAATGTCTCACCTTCCCTCCTCCGCTGTCCTGCTATCTTTTGGGAGCGGTTCAGCTCAGCGGTTCATGGGAAATACGCGCCCGGGAGACGCGGCGTTGGCGTGTCAACGATAACCCGCGTGTCACTCCGAGATACCGCCGGCGGCTCTCCGTAAAAACCCGTGGCTTTGTCTTCTGTCAGTGTCGCCATCACGGCTAAACGCCTGTGACTGCACAGCTCATCGCCACAGAGAGAGGTGTCATCCCAGAGATGTATCAGCCTGCACCATGTCCCCGTCTCTTTGCTGGTCCACTCGAGGTGCAAAAGTGGACTGACTCAGGATAGTGTGTGTGTGTGTGTGTGTGTGTGTGTGTGTGTGTGTGTGTGTCTGTTTGTGTATGTGCTTGTGTGGCTGTCCTTGTGAGAGTAGATTTGAGTTTAAGCACATTGGAGGGAGTGGGGGGGGGGCATTGTGAGCTCATTTTGGCCTGTTCCCACTTCCTCACGGAGTTATGACCACGACCAGATAAACCTGTTTGAAGGCCCCAGGGCAAAATTGTCCATTCGACTGGCCCATCTGGCCTCCCATCAAGTACACACAGCGCACTGTAGTACTCCGGTCCTCCAGCCCTCCTATACTGGAGATGGGTGTCATTCAGGCTCCTGTGTTATAGTGAGCAGCGCCTTGCGGGGTCGAAAGACTGAAAAGGAGCTACATAAATACCGTCCATTCACCACTTGTATTCGGGACAAGCAAACAATCAAACAATAAAAAGAGTTGGACGGTTTCTTTTCAGATCCTCGTTGGCGCGAATCTCAAGCCAGGTCTCAGATCAGCCTCTTGTCCCAGTTCCCACCACCAAACGCATGAGCATAGCACTCAGTCCCGTTTCTGCATTTAGCATGTCCTCTCACCCGCCGAGAGACGGCAACGTAAATCCTCTGTCGCTTCTGAAATTACAGCTGCGGTGCCGAGTTCCCGCCATTTGGCTTCCCCTCACGCTCAGCCCGCCTTGTAAACACGTGTTAACACCTGAGATTTGCTCTCGTCACACACACACACACACACACACACACACACACACACACACACACACACCTCTGTGTGTAATTAAATGAAGCGGTGATTGCAATTACAGATGGAGACAATTGCATCTATTTGTGAGAGCAGCTGGATGTTCCCCCGGCTCCAGAATCACAAACAAGTCACATGAATCATCTTCTGGCAACAATGGTGAGTTGGCGCTCGCATCTGAGGAATGATATTGGAACTAAGTCTTGTAAACATATCACTCACTTGGAAGCAGAACTACTTTGGGGAATATCAGATTTCAAATATAGCAAACTTTGAACGTGAGTGTATACAATGTGGTTGCACGTTGTAGTCATTGTAGTGAACAATTTGACCATTTTCTTCCGCATAAACTCGCCTTGGAGACAGTTTTTATCAGAAAATCAGTTGCTAACGAAGTAGCATTCAAGCCAGTCAAGAACATAAACATCATATTTCAGCACGCTCACAGTCTCAGTACAATACACACTACACACAGAGCTATAATGCCGTGCGATGAGTGTTGACAGAGCACAGAGGGAGGAGTATTCTTAGATTTTGTTTACCTATTGAATTACATTCTGATAATCCCTTGTATCTCTTTGATGAGTACAGTAGTCCAAATCCAGCCCTCTAGTATTTATAGCTCTTGCAGTTACAGTGCACTAGCGATGGTGCGTTCACGCCATTAGAATGTTCATCCCTGCACGGTAAGTATGAAGCGCCAACTAGCATTAGCTTAGCATAAAAACAGGGGGGGGGGGGGGGGGGGGGAGTCCAAAGTTAACGTTGACTATTTAATCCCAACAAAAAGTCTAAAAACAGACCTATGGCTCGAGCAGAACTCGAGGAAGTAGTCCCACACACACCCCATGGAAACCCACAACGTCTTGTTCTCACGCTGCGTGTCTCCAGTCTTTTCACAATGTATTTCTGTGTGTGTGTGTGTGTGTGTGTGTGTGTGAATGTGCGTGCGTTCACGTTGGACGTTTGAACGCTCCCTGTGTTTGTATGTTTGTACAGTATGTTCTTCCGCACTCTGCCTCCAGGGAATTTCAATGCTCCGTAAATGTGCGTGCGCACCTGTGTTTGTGTTCGGTCTTGTCACTTCATGAGGGGTTGATGGTTCCAGATGGCCTAACTATTAAGAGGTCACCCCTCTGGGGGCTCCCTGTGCTATAGCTCCATCCCTCCTGTTCATTACCGTACTCTTGTCAAAAAGCTCTGGCAGCACTCCAGCCGCCCCTCCTTTTCCTCTCTCCTCCGGTCTGCCTCTCTTACTCCCCTGCTCTCATTCTGTGCCAGCTCCAGCCGGTCTGAGGGATCAGGAGCCGGGGTTGCCGTGGCAACTTGTAACCTCCCTATCGCTGAATGGATCATCCCTGGATTGTGCCACCACCTCCACCTCCCCACAAAGCAAACACAAAACAGACACCAACTTCTTCCCCTCTGCCTCTCGTTTCCCCCCCTTAAAAAACAAACGATTTTGATTTATCTGTGGTTTCGTTCATTACTCTCCCTTCCTCTCTTCATCCGTCACTACATTTCCCCTGAGTCAGCCAGAGTAAGATGAAATAGGCCTTTATCAAAGGCTTGTTTTTCATGGTGCTTTTCTGGGATCTCCCATCATGCCTCGTCCACTGGCAAAGTACACATATATACATGTATACATACTGCATGAGGACAGCACATGGATGCATGCATACACAAGCAGACACACAAGGAGGGCTGCTTTGCTCCAAATAAAAACTCCTGCGTTCACGAAATCTCTTAGAGGGAGAGCTGCCTTTGAGGCGTAAATAATCCTACTGGATCAGTTAAAGCTCATGAAAGTAAGACTTCAACAACATTTCACTGCACTGAAGCCTGGTGAGGAGGTAAAGGGTAAAACAAGCGGTGCTGTGCAGCTGACATTATGAATCGCCAACTTATGTTATTAGCGTCTTCACCTTCTGTTCTTACAAGTACAAGCTATGATACTGCACATTTTGTACTGTGTCTAATCTAATTCACGATACAGCTGACTGTAGATCATAAACACTCTTGGCACAAATGAATGGAAAAGAGTTTCTTGATCACGCTTTGCAAAAAGTTAAGGAATCACCAAAGTATCTTAGGATTTATCCTGAGAGAAACATGAACGTCTGCGACAAATTCTATGGCGTTACGGCAAATACGAACCGCATGTCGGTGTAGGAGGAGTCTGTAGGATTTATCCTCTGGGAACCACGAATGTCTTTACCAACGATTGGGGCAATCCATTTAATAAATGTTGAGGGATTTCCCTGGATAAATCAGTGTAGAAATGTACCTGCTGGTGGCGCTAAAAGAAAAGCCCACTAAAGTCACGAGGATTCATCTTCTGGGGACAATGAATGTCGAATTTCATGCCATTAAGGCTGGGTATTGTTAAAAAAAACATTAAGATACCAGTACCCATATGAGTACCCTTAAAGTGATACCGATACATAGATTGCTGTCAGGATGTATTTCAACATAAATATCAAAATGTTTTTGAAGAAGTCAAATAATAGTCTTTTTTTTCTAGATTTGGGTAAAAAAACTATAGAATTCTGTCATCGTTTGACTGGAGAAGTTTCAATACTAACAAACTGAAATGTGAGCATCGTGATCGCACTAAAGGAAAAGTCAAGATATGATCAAAGTCATCAGGATTCATCCTCTGGGGACCATGACTGTCCGTATTCAATTTCACGGCAACCCATCCTAAGGTTGTGTAGATATTAGTCTGGGTGAAAATGGTGGACCAACATTGCCATATAGAGCCACTCCACTAGCACGGCTAAAAAAAAAAGGTGCTCCCAGAATTTACATATATTTTGACTTTAACCTCTGTCTTTTAATTGCCGTTCACGTTTGCTACCTGCGCTCAATGAACTGTGCGTCTTGCTGCCTCAAGGCCACTGTTGCCAAGTTTCAAAGAAAAGTAGCTCTCGGTTGATCAAAGAGTTGAGGGAGAGTTGCCAGGTGATGTTATTATTTTCCACATGAATAGATATCCTGCAGCGCCAGGCTCTCAGAGGAGAGACAGGCCCACACTGTACTGTGTATTAAACACAATGTGATCAACACATCACTTTGGATTAGACACGGCAGCGCTGCAAGTGGACGTGCGCTGGCGTCGGCCGCACCAATTTACCACCAGGAGTCGCGGGAGTCGACGCGCTGCCCCCCCCCCCCCCCGTTCAAATAAAACCGCTAAATATGTTTCGGACTGCTCCCGACAAAAATCAAGTCACCTGAAGCTGCCTGAGAAGTCGCTAAATCGAGTTACATTTTCCCGTGGCTCTGAAAAATGTTTGATTAAACCCAAATTCTAATCTGCCAATACACATTACTCCACACACACACACACACACACACACACGCATCGACCCTGCCTAATATCTTGACAGGACAATCCATTTAAAATATGTCATACAAGGTGAAGTTGCCCCCCGATGAATCTCCTGCATTGATTTATGGCTAACGACATTGAGAGATGAATGCAAAAAGCTCCTACATTTAGCTTATTGACACGGCGCATCGAGTGACAGATTGCTGACTGAGAATCTTATTCTAGGAAAGTAAAGCTACCGCCAGCTAATTGACAGTATAAAGGGCTAAATAAAGAATGCAGCTTTAATCTACGGGGATATTTATAGTGTCGCTCCTGGATGTCTCCTTCAAATGTAATCAGTGGCTAAATTCAGTGTATTAATGTCTCCAAAAGCTCCTGAATGCCTCTGTTTCTGTTTTTTCTGGGCCCCCGAGATCTACGACCTGAATTATTATTTGTCAGTATTCAATTGTGACGGAGCAAATATCAACTGAGTCAGTATAAATCCACATCCGTCAAGAGTTAATCGCCTCTGTGAGTGCACAAACAACTCACCAGTCAAAACCCCGAGAAGTAATCACTGAAAATCAACACTGATTAACAAATAGTTTGACATTTTGGGGTTCGTTTTCTTTCCTGCTGGGAGTTGAGCGAGAAGAGCGATACCACTCTCCAATGCCTGTCTGTTTCATATGAGGATAGAGCCAGGAGAAGATTAGCTTAGCGTAGCATCATTTATTTATCTGTGTCCAAAAGAGTAAATGGAGAAACACATTTTTACATTTACAGGCTAAACAAATGAGATACAACATATTAACTGGTGAGCGTTTGAGGTTCTGTTAAGCGTTTTGTTTTTTTTAATCTTTGGACAGTGTCGTGCTAGTTGTTTACTACTACTTCCAGTCTTTATGCTAAGCTAAGCTAACTGTCTCTTTGGTCTCGCTTCAAATGTAGCCTACAGACATGAGAGTGGTACCTGTCGTCTCACATTACTTTCGGCGGGAAAGTGAATGAAATGTGGAACTATTTCCTAAACGTTAGGACAAATTGCTGTGTGGCGTAGAGCCAGTTAAATCTTGCACATGCTACATGCTATGCTACGCCTCTTAGGACTTCTAAATGAAGCCAGCGTTTAACACTGAATCTCTCTGCAGTCAACTTATCTGCTCCACTTAAGTGATTTTGAATTATTGTAACTGTATTTTTGTTTCGTACATTATCGTTCCACTGCAACAATTTCATCTGCCTGGGTTTTGGAGTAAACACGGAGGACTAGTGTCAGTCAAACCAACGAGTCTTAGTTTACTGAAGTCGTAATGGTGCAATTAAACACAATTAACTAGAGCCGCCAAGCAGCTGATGGTGTGACGCCATCAGTGCAGCTCACGTGGCCTCGATGTAACCGGAGGCTGAGTCTGCCTCCGGGCAAGGGGAACTATAGAAGCGACTACAGGATTCAGTTTCTCTTATAGGGCACCTCTGAAAGCAACTGGCCTCATTAGACGCCACAAAGTTATTTAGAGGTAAGGAGGGATGTCACCAGGAGAATCACCTACAGAATTTTTTTAACAGCATTAGTTAAGGTTTTTGAACGTCATGCTTTCCTCTGGGGACAATGAATGTCGGTAACAAATTTCATGTCATTTAGGGCTGGGTATCGCACAAAAAGTTAAGGAATCACCAAAGTATCTTAGGATTTATCCTGAGAGAAACATGAATGTCTGCGATAAATTCTATGGCGTTACGGCAAATACGAACCGCATGTCGGTGTAGGAGGAGTCTGTAGGATTTATCCTCTGGGAACCATGAATGTCTTTACCAACGTTTGGGCAATCCATTTAATAGATGTTGAGGGATTTCCTTGGATAAATCAGTGTAGAAATGTACCTGCTGGTGGCGCGAAAGGAAAAGCCCACTAAAGTCACGAGGATTCATCTTCTGGGGACAATGAATGTCGGTAACGAATTTCATGCATTGAGAAAAAAACATTAAGATACCAGTACCCATACGAGTACCCTTAAGTGATACCGATACATAGATTGCTGTCAGGATGTATTTCAAAATAAAATATCAAATGTTTTTGAAGAAGTCAAATATAATTCAGGCATCGTTTGACTGGAGACATTTCAATACTACTTATACCCAGCCCTAATGCCAATCGATCCAATTGTTGTAAACAAATGTCACTAACAAACCAAAATGTGAGCATCATGATCGCACGAAAGGAAAAGTCAAGATATGATCAAAGTCATCAGGATTCATCCTCTGGGGACCATGACTGTCCGTATTAAATTTCATGGCAACCCATCCTAAGGTTGTGTAGATATTAGTCTGGGTGAAAATGGTGGACCAACATTGCCATATAGAGCCACTCCACTAGCACGGCTAAAAAAAAAGGTGCGCCCAGAATTTACATATATTTTGACTTTAACCTCTGTCTTTTAATTGCCGTTCACGTTTGCTACCTGCGCTCAATGAACTGTGCGTCTTGCTGCCTCAAGGCCACTGTTGCCAAGTTTCAAAGAAAAGTAGCTCTCGGTTGATCAAAGAGTTGAGGAGAGTTGCCAGGTGATGTTATTATTTTCCACATGAATAGATATCCTGCAGCGCCAGGCTCTCAAGAGGAGAGACAGGCCCACACTGTACTGTGTATTAAACACAATGTGATCAACACATCACTTTGGATTAGACACGGCAGCGCTGCAAGTGGACGTGCGCTGGCGTCGGCCGCACCAATTTACCACCAGAAGCCGCGGGAGTCGACGCACCTCCGAAAGCAGGTGTCCTCATTAGACGCCACAAAGTTATGTCGCGGTAAGGAGGGATGTCACCTGGAGAATCACCTGGAGGGTGATTTTTTACAACATTAGTTTTTGAATGTCATGCTTCCTCAAAAGGAAATGTGTGATGGTGTCGCAGAGAGAGCTGCAATCATGCCAGAACTCTCAGGGCGGTTATATATCGGTGACCTACTGTATAGTGTTATTCCAACACTAAATATTTTATGAAGTGGGTGTCACTGCATTGTATTTATGAAGCAAAGGTGTCTTACTGTGAAACCTGTGACTTGGTTAGAAGGTATAATCTAGCCGCAATGCTTACAGGTGAATGGAAATGTTAGGAGGAAGTTAACAGCTTTTGTTCCGTGTAATAAGAGTGTTCTATTGTAAGAGCTCGTCTCATGGAAGAACAATAAGTTTATAGTGCCCTCTGTTGGCGATACCGTCTAAACACACCTATCATGTGTCTTGTGTTGGGCTTTCTGCCAGAAAGGTTATATTTGAACACCAAACGTGATATTTTCCTAAAATCTGACAGAAAACCCTGAAGGCAAAGTTCACCCATGTGCTCTGGGTATAACAGTGTGAAATCCACAATGACTATTTCTATCTGTTTGAATCAGAAATCAATGATTGTCTATGCACTGGGGCTCCAAATATCACATTTTTAGGCATATAAAGATGACTTCTCCTTAATAACTTACGGAATCTATGAATACGTAAGATGATTCAACACGATTCTCCGCTTTCGCTGTAAAGTTGTACGAGTGTGCCCGTGATATATCCCTGCATGTAGCTTAGCTTAGCAACAAAGACTGGAAACGACGACAGTGTTGTCCGCACAAACGCACACACAGCATCACGGGTCAAAGCTCAGGCTGATTCCCCGATGTGACCCGTGTCTCGATCAATCATTTACCCCACCTTTTCAAATTAAACCCGGCGTCGGCCCGGGCCGAGTATCGCTCGCTGTCATTAACTATAAAAACGACTAAAGAGAGCCGGATGAAACTGGAGGAGTGAACTTCGCCAACTGGCAGTGATACGCCTGCCCAAGTGCCAGTCTACCTCCACCTGTCTGCTTCCCTTTCTCCATTACACCTTCTGAGCGTCTGCACCGTTTCAGACCCCGACCCGGGACCCGGGACCCGGCGCCGAGATGAGAGGCCTCGTCACGTCTGGAGAGATCTAAACCACTTAGAGGATGAGCAGTGGTCTGAGCTCCCTTCAGACATCCTAGCGCAGCATTCTGCTGAGAATAAGATCCTGGTGGAGCCCCTGTTTAGCCACAGATAGCAGGCTAAGTGCCCTGTTAGTTCACTCCATCCCCAACCCTTCCAGCTCCATTCCCAAGGGCCTCTTAAGAGATGCTGTGCAGCTTCTTTTTTCTTTTTTTCCCTCCGCTCAAAAGCAGCTGAGCACAGAAAAACACATTTGTCACACTGAGGAGATTTACAGGTATAAACGCCTGTTACAGCCCATCAGCCTCCTCCTACAGTACAGCTGTATAGACACAGGCTGCATTTGTTAAGCTATTAACGGTGAGTATTTCCTCTTCATTTTATTTATGAGCAGGTTAAGTCGGTGGTGCTCGGTGCTCAAACACAGTCAAGGTTTCCTCATGTCATCTGCCCGGAGAGCTGATTTTGTTGCTGCTGTTTAAATTCCTTCCTGATGCAAATTCTAAAAATGACTCGCTGTTGTTTTGCGTTTGTTGTGGTACAAATGGGCCTACAGCTATATTACATTGTGCATCCCTGTGTTGCATAATGACAATAAATGATCCTTGAATCCCCATATATGTTTCCATTTTGAAATAAGAAGTTACCGTAAACATCTGGGTACTACAAGTGAGCACACACCCGCCAATCAAACCCTCACGTGGGACGGCCTCTTTCCGTTGATCCGCGGCGGCAGGTAGTCCTGGCTTAGAGACGCCGGTGAAAAGCAACACGATCCGGCGTCCCTCCGGTCACGCGGCGCTGCCGTTGTTTGGGCTTCCTTGGGATTCTCCTAATGAGACTCGGGCCTAATGACAAAGGTGTCGAGGCCCGGGGGACCGAGCTGAATATATGAACAACTTGACGGTCGTTAGAAGTTTTCGTTTTAGTCCGTCGGATTTAGATTTTATTGTTAATTTGCAGGTATTATTATTCACGTGGTTAATCTGTGTGCAGCAGGTGAAGAGCTAAATGGAGCTCTCTGCTCCATCGTTTTTGAAATATTAATGCGTCTACACTGGAAACTCAATAAGGAGAGAATGGCCAAGTTTCCTTTCAGCCTGTCTGACTATATCAATAAGACACCCATATTCATCAAATTACAACCTCCACTTAGGCAGAGTACCAGTACGGTCCATCACTATACAGCTCTATTAACTAGGGAAGCTGTTACACCCCGAATGTCACGTTTTCCACAGCTCCTGTTTCAGTTCAGCTGATTTACACAAAAAAAAGTCAAGCATTATTATGATACAAGCAGAAGTGGAAAAGAGCTAAAATGCAATTTTGTCCAGGTGGGATAAATTAATTTGTCCCAGAAACAAATGAAGAATATGATCTAATATTAACGCAACACCATGACATACTTTCCATCACTCAATATTTGTCGGAGCGGCCATTTAAATGATTGTTTAATTATTGTACACAATGCAGTCGTGGATTACTGAACAGGTCCAAAGTGTCAGCCCCTCGAAAAGACACACAGCAACCAGGAAGAGACTCAGAAGGACCACAAAGAGACACAAAACAACTACAAAGAGACACAAAACAACTGCAAAGAGACACAAAACAACTACAAAGAGACACAAAAAGACTACAAACTGACCAACAACACCACAAAGAAACAGAAAAAGACTGCAGAGTCATAAAATGTCCACAAAGCAACTACAAAAAGATTCAAAATGGCTACAAAGAGACGCACAAACTATGAGAAAGTGCAGAAAGGGGCAAAAAAGAGACACACACCAGACTCAAAATGACAACAAAGAAACAAAAAACTGCTTCAAAGAGACTACAAACAGACCAAAACAACTACAAAGAGTCATGCAGTATCCATAAAGCGACACAAAGCAACTCCAGAGAGACACAAGACAATACAATCAGAACCGTTGCATTGCAGTGTAGGACGTGTGCTTGTTTCAGCATCAGAGCGTGAGCTTCATTACCAGCAGGTGGCACTCCTCTAGCAGAGACGGGAAAGAACACGACGTCGTCTTCTGGAACTGAACATTTGCACCAAATTCAATGGAAATGATATAAATTTGAACTTTATCTTGATTTTCAGCGTCTAAAACACTGTTTGACATTCCACACGTCAGTTTCTCTTCACCTGCCTTTACATTGTTTTAATAAATACAGATTGCAGACTTCTGAATGCTTAACATGATAATAAGATTATATTCCCACAAAATAAACTGTAGTCAATAACTATTAAACAAATGACATCCTCTCCCTCTCCCTTATGAAACAAATCTGGATGTGAACACTTGTACATTTTAAACAATTAGGTCAGAAACACCATAAATAATTTGCAGTGTGATATAAACACAGTCTGACAAAAACAACTAAATATCCGTAATGAAGAACGGAGGCTCAACTCAGCATGTTAAGTATAGAGTTCAATAAAGAGCTGGATCCATATGTAAGATCAGGTTTTAATCACCTGTTATTTTTGAGAATATAATTATGTAAAAAAAAATAGAAACACGTCCTTCTAATAGTTACTGAAGGTCATTGACAAACTGAATAAAGAATGAAATATTATTCTCCCTTCAATCTATTACTTATTCTTATAAATGTCGATTTTTTTTTATTGCAAACAAACATTTTTGCAATAAAAATAAATGCAAATATGAAATAAACTACATTACAATTATAAACCCGTAACACGTAAACACTAAATAAAATAAAACAGGCAGTTTAAGAGCGTATGTAATTAATTTGAAAACATTTTTGCATAAACATTTTATAGATTTGTTTTGACAACGCTGGCTCCGTTCCACTCAAGTGTCCCAGTTAGTGAGCATGCACGGTACCAGGACCCTGACTCACCTGAATGGAATGCAGCCGTCATCAGCGGAAGCTGTGCTTCTCCTGCTGCGGGACGTCGGCTGAAGACAAAG
>NW_027176417.1:531538-582433 GCF_023349555.1 Cebidichthys violaceus | reverse complement strand
AACAATTGTTTGCACTGTTGCTCTTGGGACCTGCAGCTGCTTTGAAATGGCTCCAAGTGACTTTCCTGACTTGTTCAAGTCAATGATTCGCTTTTTCAGATCCATGCTAGCTCCTTTGACTTTCCCATTGTAGCATTTGTGGGTGTTTGTATCCAATGATCCCTATTTAAATGGCCTCAGAGAAGTCACCGGCTGTAGTCACTCATAATCACTCACAAGAAGTTAAGAGGCCATGCTATGAAGCTCATTTCATTGACACAACTTTCTAAGTCACCAAAATTGCTAATTCATGTTGCTGTATGTATATTTTTGACCCAGCAGATTTTGGCACTTTTTCTGTTAACCCATAATAAAGTCATGAAAGAACCAAACTTCATGAATGTTTTTTGTGACAAAGAAGTATCTGTTCCAATCACTCTATCAGAGAAAAATCAGAGTTGTAGAAATAACTGGAAACTCAAGAGAGCCATGACAGTATGTTCTTTACAAGTGTATGTAAACTTTTGACCACAACTGTATATATTTGCCACCATACCGATTATAAATGATGTTTCTGTACTTCACTCACGAAAAGTTGCTGGTGAACGGAATCCAGGAACACATATTTGGCAAAACTAATAAGTAGAATATGAAACATCTGTTCTGGGTTGGTGCATCAGGCTTTGACACGCAGTCAGCAGGATGCATACTGTACATTGCTGCTTCGCATCTTCACATGCAGTAGTTTATATGGAGCTGCTCTAAAGACACATTAACAGTTCAAATAGTTTTGTTTGGGAATTTTAAAGGAGCATTTGAATGAATCATATTTCTAAAGAAATTGTATTGTGAATGCTGGATGCTGAAAAGCTGAGGCTGCGCCGCATTGCTGGCTTTAAAACCAATAATGTATGAAAGATGTGGAATGTCTCAAGGTTTGTTGAACTGTAGCTCATTGCTTGCTTTAACGAAGCAGTTGAAAAACTATTATTGAGTTGGAAAAGGGTCTAATTAATATGCGCAGGATTTAAAAGTTAAATCATAGACATCGCGTTGTAAAAAAATGTATGAAAGATGAATCAGTAGATAAGAAGTGGAAATGCATTAAAAAAAAGCAGCGTGGATGGTTGGAAAGTTCAAATGGGAGTTTTTAGAGCAAGGACTGAAAAGAGACGTGAGAAGGACCATTTTTATTTTGAAAAATGAGGTCCATCCCCAGTTTCCTGTTAAGATACAGTGACTGTTAGGAGCTGTTTTCTGTTAACAAACAGTGACTGTTAGGGGCTTTTATTTTGAAGAAAACCCAACCTCGTCCTGTGTTGTCTTTTAAGATATGATTACCTTCTGTGGCTTTTATTTTGAAAAAGTAGGTCCATCCCTAGTTTTTCCCTAGTGTCTCATCCTGGGCTGCCTGCTAAGATCCCATAAACAGAGACCCCCCCCCCCCCCCGGTCAGGACCCCCCTCCGAAGCCACAGGGCCCTCTCACGTAACAAATCCCGATATTAACTCCAACCCCCTCCAAGCAGGACCCGCTTTGTAACCCCAGGATTTGCTGCCGCACTTCGTCTACCAAAATGTGAAACCATTGTAGCAAAGCAGGAATTCCCAACCACCACACACACACACACACACACACACACACACACACACACACACACATCCTCCATCACTCCCTCCTTCCCTCTCGAGCCCTCCTTCAGCTCTCACGACACTAATGCTTGTTCGCCATGTGTCGACCCATGGGTGATAAATCCATCACAACGAGGAGATATATTTATTCTGTCTCAGGATGCACACCCACCACGCCAAATCCTAATTTGTTTGAGCGGAGACGGGTCCGACACGCAGACTGATGGGATACTCTGCTCCACGCGTGTCGCCATATCAGTCTTCCTCCCGGCTCTCTTGCTCGCCGTTTCTTATCTCTGAGTTGGCCTCTTGTTTACCGGCACCATCAGTTAAACACAACATCCTCCAGTATCTGTTCGGCTAATGACTGGGTTGTCAGTTCGCCGACAGCGCAGACGGCCGGGAAGGTGTCGGGGAAACGTGTTCCCGACTAAAATCCAAAGTTGTTGGAGAACATCCCGGCCAGGTAAATTTCCCAGCAGACATTCTCAACAAACTCTGGATTTCTCGCAAAACTCCCCCCCCCCAAAAAAATTGCTATTCCTGTCTGCATAAACACTCATCACATCCAACCTGCTGCGTTACCGACTACCATCAACAACGCAATTAATGAACACAACGATGATAGCACCGGGAGGACATTCCTCCTCGCTCATCATGCATTCCGCTCCGCATGCTATTACAAATGACCAAACACTCCATATAATAGCACATCATTTAGCCGATGTCCTTCGCTGGCTCGGCTCCCCGCATACTCCACACTGGCCATCAAAATCTCAGTGATGGAGCACATTAATTACACCCATCCAGAGACAGCTATGATTACAATTTCACACGTTTGAATGGACTACAGCCATTTGTGCCACAAAACTGCAGAGGCAGAGCAATGACTTTGGCGAAACGGGAGGAGGGAGGAAGAGGAGGAGGTGGTGGTGGTGGTGGTGGTGGTGGGAGGGGGTTTGTTCGTAATTCTCCAGAGAACTGCAGATGCGGGATATGTGGTCGCGTGGACGCTGACAGCTCTGGCGTTTAAGCAATGCGCTGTAATTGCATGCAAATGGAGCTGAATCTGTATCTTAACACGTCTTCATTAGCCGGTTCACACGTCTCTGCAGCATGGATGGAGGGACAATGGAGGGTTGAAGTTAATTCTTAGTAGGCCTGGTTCTGTTTTCATACTGGACAACTTTAATTAAGCGATAGATTAAGTTCGGGAGGGACGGTTTAATGCATTGAATCCCATGAGTGCTCTCATAAACAGCAGAATGCAATCAGTCAGCGATATCTAATGGGGTTGAAAATAGACACAGACATCTACATTTTCAGACACTTTTCCCTCTACTTTAAATAGAAAAACGAAATGTCTTGTTGCAAAGGGTATGTGTCTATGCGAGAAATGGACAATACTATTTGTTTTATTCCAAAAAAGTAATAGCCTTGCAATGTTTTTCTTGAAAAAAAGTTACATGAAAAGATTGATACCACTCTCGCGTCTGAGTTTTAATGTGAAGCTACAGTCGGAGTTAGCTTAGCTTAGCATAAAGACTGGAAATAGGGGGGGACAGCTAGCGTAGCTCTCTCCGAAAGGTTTCAAAATGTACCGACCAGCACCTCCAACAAAGGAAGAAAAAAGGGGAGATATGCTGGCAAGCAAGCTGTTTCCAGACTTTATGCTAGTTCTAGCTTCTGTTGAGTTCAATAATTTAAATAGTTACTACATTATTTCAATTGGCAGCACTTTTCGTACAGCTTATGCAACATTAGTTTGAAACTGTAGACTGTATTGTCGATAAGTAAAGGTGGCAGCTACCACCAGTTGCACATCAGATAGTGTACAACGTTAGCATTTAGCTTGTGCAAGTCAATGCTGTTTCCTGTGTCTTTCATCAGCACTCACTTCAGCTTCTCATGGAATGGACAGAACAGTCATCTTTTAATCTAACTGATAAAAAGCAATGCAACAGATACAAACATAACATTTTTACGTATTATAACCGTAAAAAGTTATAACAAACATAGTTGAGCGACATTAGCATTGATCTGGATTTGAGTTTCTGGCTACACAACAAATGTGAGTCCAACATATATTTTACATTTAGCTCTGTTTTGGTCCGTACCAAACTCCAGAGAAGTATCTGTATCTTCAGCAGCTAAACGGTTCAGTGTGTTCACTCGTATAACTCAGCCTGTTGTTTGATGCTAGGACCAATACTAACAACTACAGAGCCAGGTGAATGTTCTTATGGATTTATTATCGAAAAAAAATCCAAGTGCATCACAGAGGGGCACAGATTTTGTTGTTCGGGTCTGACTTGCAGCTTTGGTGCGTAATAACCACTGATGGGGATGAAGCATGCGGCAGCACACATTATATTCACTCTCTGTAGCGAAAGGCTGTCTCAGCTCTGTTTTGTCTTGTGTCTGGAATCGTTTTGACCTGTAATCCCCAAGATTATTGTGGCTAAACTGCCCACTGTGTTTTTTCATGCTCTTTATCAACTCCCGGTATGCCCGGCTGAGAGGACTGCTGGCCTCTGGATGCCCTTAGCCTGACATTCAGGGATCACAGGGGTAGCTCGCTGTGCGCGTGCCCGTGTGTCTGAATGTGTCCGTGGGAGCATGGGCGTCTCCGATGCCCTTGGGGCGGAGACCAGCTCCTAGGAGGTAACAGTAGGTCAGGGGGCGCGGCAATTAGGGAGCAGTTGGAACCATTAATTAGCCGCTATATCACTTACACTGTTGATATAGACTGTGTACCATGAGCAGGAAATAACCTCTGGACAACTTTCCCTCCTCATCATATTCCTATTAGGCTTAAGTTGTGCTAGTAATTGCCACCCACTCTTTAAGTCCTCCACCTTAAGTAACCCGAAAGCTGGGCAAGGATGACATAACATTTAGCAATGATAATGGCATGAAAATAACAAATAAGTAAGTGAAGCTCCGGGACGACGCCCGGCATTGAGGAAAAAAAAACAACCTTTCAACTCCGTGCCCCCGTCTTCAGGCAACGTGTCTCCTGAATTCACATCAGGATTTTTCTCTTTCTCTCTTTCTTTTTTTTTTCTTTCGGAGGGTTTCACCTGTGATCCGAGCCCGCCTTGAGCGGTTTGATTTTCCTCTCTCTGTGCCTCCAAGACAGGCTGTGAACTTTCAAAGGCTGCGAGTAAAGCCGCGGTGAAAAACTGGGAGGGGGGGGGGGGGGGTCTTAGCCCGCGAGCTTGGGAGCACTGCGGCTGAAAAAAAAAAAAAAAAAAAAAAAAAGGGACGACGGATTGGGGCGGAGGCTGTGGTTGTTTAGAAAAACCATAGAAATGCGGGTAGCGATGGGGATTGACAAGGCCACCCACGTGAGACAAGAACAGTCTCGCTGAGACAGACAGAGAGCGGCTACATGAGAAGGGCACAGACCTCTTCATGGAGACGTCATCGAACCCCCCCCCCCACACACACACACACACACACACACACACACGTGTGGCAAGCGGAGGGTGATATCGTGGCGAGCGACGCGCCGGCGATAAGGCTCTTCCCGCTGTCGCTTCACCATCTCTAACCCACGGCCCAAAGGATAAGCGAGGAACACAGCGGCGGCTCCCCGGGAGCGGCGGAGGCCATTTTGCCGAGCCACCGCTTGATTGACAGGAGCCGACGATAAAGGGAGTGAGGGCCGGCGTCGAAGGATGGCGGCCTCTGTGATGGAGTGCTCGTGGGGAAGAGCAGCTATTGAATCCTCTTTTTAATCTGTCCGTCAAGGTTATTGAAAGTGCTGTCTTCGTTATTGCATGCCAGCCTTGGACTTGGAGCGGCCATAAGTATGAGAACACACCCCGTTCTGCCGGGCAGATAAACAAGCTGTAAGCAAATACACACATCTGCACTGAGACCAGATGCACAAACGTGTGCGTGAAAATACACAGCACTTTAGGAATGCTTCCTCTTCCAGAGAGGGAGGTCATGAAGGGGGGGGACTAGTGAGCACTACATGTGGACCATTGATCCCATCAAGCCCCAGTTTGATGCACTCTTCATACCAGTGGCTGCCCCCCCCCCCCCACCGTTGGTCCAGCCCCAGGTTAGACACTCCAAACCAGACCCCTTTTTCAATCAATGTTCATCAGCGGGTCTGGCAATAAGTTGTCAATGGGATTCTCATTAGGATTCAAGTGTGCTTTTGAATAATATTGTATAGTACTGAATCACACTGACAGATGACTTGGCTGAGTGGCAGTTGAGAGCTTGTCATGGAGTGCATTTTAATCAAAAGAGGGGATAGAGTCAGGCAGAAATTGATGCGTCTGTCTCAAACCATTGATGCTGCACGTTCCTGTTTTGCCTAATAATCTGTAAGAGTGTAACGCGCCATAATGAGGAACGCCTGTTCTTCTCTTTTAGTACCTTTAAAGGACGAGGCTGCCCTTGTTTTATGTTTTTCTTCATGCAAAAAAGGCTTTTGTTTGCAGTAGGCATGTGGTACACAGGTCTGTGCTTTACCTTGTGTTTTCAGTTCGGTTTGTTGTTGTTTTTTTTGTTTCGTCCGATTTTCATGAAACTTGGTTGAAGAGCGTGGGCCAAGGAAGAACCCATAAAAATGTTTCGGGCGAGTCCAAGGACACCATTTTTTTTCCTGTTGTTGGCGAAGGTCTGCACTGACATGAACATCGGTCACCTGGGTGAAAGACTTGCGTTTCTTCTTCTTCTTCATAGAAGTACGAACGTTGAATGAGAACAGCCTGTCCACAGTGTGCTTCACAGATGTGATTTGGGACAACGGAGCTGTATGGAGCGCAGGAATAATATACACACACAATACTTATATATATATATTGTTGGTGTGAGTCTTTTCATGGGACGTGTTGACAAGAAGATAAATTCAGAATATCGTCATCCTTGAAGGAAATGTTTGTGTCAGTTTGGAGAGGAAAACTCCGACAATGAGTGGAAAGCAAACTTTGTGGAAGGAAAAAAAAAAAAAAAACACCCCCCTGTCCATTTGTAATATCCCGAGCTGTGCATGACCAACCAAATGGAACTAAATGTAATTAAGATCTACTCAAGGTTAATTCGGTCAGTAATGGTATTAAGTATGTATGGAGTAGCCTTTTTTCTAAATACCAGTCCATTAAATCTGTGTTATTAAAAGATACTGAAATGAGACCAAGCATATACACATTAAAAATAATTAGTTTGTTCTGTGTGTCTTTCTTGAGAGAAAGAGCAGAGTTTAACGAAGGTGGGGTTTTTAATGTTTACTATCACTAATTGTCTCCTCATTCAAACATGTTTTCTTTCTCCACCGTTCCCTCTCCTCTTCACTCTGCATGGAGCAAGTTATTCATGTGCTCTGGATAAAATCGATTGGTCGACGTCCACTCATTTGAGCTCCATTCAAATTAGGGATAAAAGACGGTCTTTCAGACCGGAGCTTTGGTAAGCAAGGAGTGCTACTTGAAAACTGGCATCTATCCAAAAGAGACAACCTTCTATTCTCTCCTAAATTTCATTTGAAAACTTTGTCACAGATTGCCCTTAAGCAGAATCATTTTTATATGCCAAAAGTGTTGCTTTGTTATCCCCCGCAAGGCTAGCCTCCATCAACGAAATGGTCTGAAATTACCAAATAACACATCAAGAGCCGTTGCTTTTCAGAGAGCTCTACCTTGTATCAAAGGCTTACCTCGCCTTGTATTCAAATTTCCCTGTATTATTTGACCATTAATTTCTTTTTAATAATAAATATCTGGAAGATATAAAAAATCTCTGAAAGATGCATTTTAGTGGAGAGAAATCACTTATTTACTCATGAGGAGCCTGTAATGTGTGCCGTCCCTGAACCCTCAATGGCTATTAAGAAACATGCATCAAAAGCTACTTTATGTGAACACACACTTTAAGCCATTTTCGAAATTCATGAAAACTGATTTTGTGGGTTCTTGTGACAGATTGACAAAAAAAATATTCGGACGGACCTCGATTTCAGCGGATGTATATATATATATATTTATACATATTTAAAAAAGCTTTTCACCAAAATGGAGGAATGTCTTGTCAATTTGTACAAAAAATTGTACAAGCAACTACTACCTATAATAGATGAATAAATGGCTTGAGATCGCCAAGACGCAGGGAAACGTTGAAGATGGCAACGTAGCTAACATGGGCTTGCTCACGTTAATTGTTGGTTCGCGGAACGGGGCTAGCCTCAACAGCTAACGTTAGCTTTAGCATCAAATTTGGAGTCCAATTTGTTCATTTTCATTTTCGAAGTTACCGAAAACGGCAGAGCGGATCATTGGTGAGAAACGGCGTTTAGTCTCGTAGTCAACTCTTTCCACATATGAAACAAGACACCTTTTATACCCTGGCCATGCATACATGCATTCAGATGTGTGTGTGTGTGTGTGTGTGTGTGTGTGTGTGTGTGTGTGTGTGTGTGTGTGTGTGTGTACGCATGAGTGCGCACATGGGAATATTTGTTTAAGAGAGAGATTGTTACGACCATAACATTATCAGCTGCAGTTTACACTCCAGTGGCAATTAGAATGTCTTCTGCTTGTGTGTGTGTGTGTGTGTCTGTGTGTGTGTGTGTGTGTGTGTGTGTGTGTGTGTGCGTGTGCGTGTGTGCGCTCACAACATATGCTGGAGTCAGTAGGGAATAGTTTTCCCCGGAGAGTATTCCGCACAGCCCTCCAGTCAGTGTCTCAAATTAGAGAGAGCAGCAGCATAGCCGTGCCTCATCCCCTTTAATAGCATTTTAACTGTTATTGGAGCTCTTATATATGAGCATTCAGTGATGCCGGTCATGCCGGCACGCCTGTGAAAAGGACAGTGCCACAATAGCCCCCAACTGAACTGTGACAGGCCAATTAATGAGCCTTCATTGGGAAACAGTCGTTACATAGGTCACCTAAGAAGTGTAATTAGAATGCATTGTAGATTCTTATTTTTATTGAGAGCGTTAAATCGAAAGAGGGAGCGCAATCAATGGCGAGTCGTTATAACGATGTTGGGTGATAGATTTGGGTAAAAACAAAAGGTGACTGTTTACGGTGGCGATGCAAAAAAAATAAAAAAAATAAAAAGCGGCTCGCATGCAAGAGTTAGCGCGTTTGCCACCACACACACACACACACACACACACACACACAACACACATAAATGTCGGCCATGAGACTTGATAGATGTGTCACAGTGGGGATGTGAATGGGAGCCAATTACATTTATAATGTCAAACGTGGTGCAGAAATTAGCTTCAGTGTTATTATGCGAAAGCTAATTGCAAGGAAATGCTAAAATGATTTAAATCACCAGGGCCATTTCAAGATATTAAGACATTTTGAAGATAGCTACAGCACTAACAATTTGCACCACCCCATTTTATAATTACATTTAATAGGTTGTCTTATCAGTACTCCAAAAGTGGATTCGGATTATCGCAGGCTGGACCAGACCGACAGAACTAAATTGTATTTTTTTTTTTTTCTCCTGTTGGAGTGATGAGTGCTGGCTATTCTGCTCATAGGAGGAGGGAGAGAGATAATATTCTGGGGGTTAAACTCTTGGATTGCCTCTTCAAAAGGTAAAATGGAGCAGAACACCATTGGCAGGGCCATGCTTTGTATTTTCAAGAAGGCCGTCTGGAAGGTCTACTATTGGCATTCACCGCCACTTAACTTCCCACCGCAATAGATTTCCTACAGTATGCAAAGACACATACAGAGCGTGTTGCCAAGCCGTCCTCAGAATTGACCCCATCCAGCAGCGCTGACCTCACCATTGTTGGCGCTCTCAGCATTCAGATTGTATGCTAATAAGGGCAGCGGATGGAGGGAGGGGGGAGTCAGAGACATGCTTTGTTATTAAGCGTATGCAACACTTGAGTTGCCGCTACTTATTAATGTTCTGGGTCCGACACTCGAGCGGTTTCTGTAAATTATGTTGGTTGTACTGTATGTAAGAATTCTTCATAAAGGACGATTGTAAAAAAAAGGTCAAGAGATTAAATGTAGCCCTTAGGCGGGAAACAAAATGGCAGGAAGCAAAGACGTTTTGCCACCAAACTCGTTTCGCTCACCGTGGCAACGAACGCCACGGAGCAACCCGTCGCCGAGGACGAGACGGCGTCTGCCTCCAATGTTAGCTGCGAGACAAGTACTCTCTGAGGCAGCAACTCCTCGAGTCAGAGGAGGAGAGGTGACGGAGTAGAAGAATGACATAGAGGCTGATGAATGGAGGAGACATGATCAGGACAGTGTGTGATTGTGTGTGCATTTGAAAGGAAGCTTGAGGGGGGGGGGGGGCGGATCTGTATTCTGTGAGCGAGGGCTTAGGGCTCTCTGTCCGCAGAACCTGAAAGCCTTATCCACAGGTGTACAATCAGCAACATAAGCAATAGGCCCTTTACCCTAAGACCACATCATCCGCAGGCCAGCCGCGCAGACCCAGGGTGCCGCTCGGAGCTTAGAAGGAGATTAAAGTCTGGATCTGGTGAAGGAGGAAATGTATCATTCATAAAGCAACATTTCCTAATGGGGTATGATGTCCACAGCGCGTCTTGACCGTTTAACCCGTGGCTCAAATGAATTCCACTTCAAGTTTGGCTTTAGAAATTTTCTGTTTGCCACAAAAGAGTGAAACAAATAGCTTCTACGTATCACACGTATTCACTTCAAAGAGCCATACATCGGGCCACACATTTATCTCCAGCTGATTTGTGTCGTAATCTTTACCACGAACACACACTGTAGATTAGGTTTTTCCATTTAATCCCTCATACACCGTCCTGCTGCCCTAAATAGTCCACCAATTGTGGATTAATCCGCAGCTGAAAATAGTCCCCGTCAAAAGTCCCGTCCTGTTTGAGTAGCGTTTGATGACTCCACAGTGACCGGCTGTCCGTTTTTAAAGGTGAATGTCTTCAGTATATATATGTATATATATATATATATATATATATATATATATATATATATATATATATATATATATATATATATTATATTTAGTAATATTCATTTAATGTAATAGAAACCACATTTCCAGGAGTACGGCCAGAACTATCCTTTTAACAAAGTGATTTTCATCACACGTAGTTTCATTTAAATCCTCTTTAGAAACCTGAAGATGTAAAATATTCATTCAAGATCAAGAGGTCTGAAAAATGAACTTGGAATTTCGTTGCTTTCTTCCTTCCTGCTCCACCAATCGTCCTGGGAGCCTTAAGATTCATCGCGTGACCCTTAAGGGGGGGGTCGTGAACCCCGGGTCGGGATCTACAGTCCTGTTTCTGCTAGCGTTAACGTCGTATACTTCCACCCATTGAAAACAGCAAAGCTAATTCTTGAAACATGTCAAGTGATTCATATTCCTCTGTTACCCAGGAGCTGTTTTCCTCTTGTTGAAGTGATTGAATCACGTAATCTTCTATATGTGCTATTTTAAAAACAACTAAGTAGTTGGAAAATACTACATATTTTTCTTTCACAGTGTGGCAGTGGGTTTGTACTTAGTGTACAGTTCATGTCATCAAAATAAATCATCCTGAAGTGTCATTCAAGTTAGTGTTTTCGAGACAGTCGGCAGCAGAGAGGTTATTTTTTGTGGTGGAAAACCAGGGCTGGTGATGAGTTGGCCTTGATTTGAGGGTGCCGGTAATCAGGCCGTGTGCGGTTAATTCTATGTTCCATTATGTGCTTACATGCATAGGCACACGGTGAATCATTGTGCTCACACACACACACACACACACACACACACACACACACACACACACACAAACACACACACCGAACAGATAGAGCTCTATATGTGAAGCATCTCTGTCTCTCTCCACCTCGCCGTGAGTCATTAGCCATTCCAGACGCAGGGTGATCAGCGGAGCCAGCCTGGCCTGAGACAATTAGAGACCCCAGAGGTGGCTGCACATCACAATGAGCCCCGCGGCCATGATTAAAACATCAGCCGCTCTCTATGCAACGCTGACGGGGGAAGAGAGAGAAGGGAGGGGGGGGTGAGATCACAAAAAAAAAAAAAAAAAGATGAAGGGATTGAGAGTTTAGTTCTATCAGCTGTCTATGTTCCTGATTAAAAGAGGGGTTTGTACACCATTTTATGAGCTGGGAGAAGTCATCAAAGCTTCGTTTATTCGTCACCGCACATCCTATTCCCTACACACACACTGTACACACACTATTCCCTACACACACACTGTACACACACACGGGGGGGGGGGATTGGGACGCGGTTCGTTTGGAATGCTCACATTCAAAGTTGAGAGATGTGAATGTATTTACGGAGCACTTGCGTGAGACTACAACAGCCAGTGGATTACCACAGCTGCAATGTTGCTATCTCCTTTGACATTTGTGGCTTTGATATGTATCTCAGTGAAGGGAGATTTAGATAGCAAATCCCTCAAGTGCTTCATTGAGCCGGGGTGCGTAAAAAAGAGAGAGAGAGAGAGAGAGAGAGAGAGAGAGAGAGAGAGAGAGAGTCACAATAACTGGAACAACACTTGAAATAACAGAGCTTTGAAAAAACTAAATCATAACTAGGAAATGTATTCCTGCTGAAAATGCGTTGGAATGCGGAAATGAATCACAAAAAAATTCCCAGAAATGGGAGACGACCTGTTTCATTGCTGAACTACAATGTAGGAGGAGCTTGAAGCTAAACGATTTTACAGTCAAAGTAATAGTATTAAAAGTAGTAGTAGTAGTGGTAGTAGAACTATTTGAAGGAGTAGTAGTAATAGTAGTAATAGCAGTAGTAGTGGTCGGAGTAGTAGTTGATATAATAGTAGTATTGGTAGAAGTATTAGTATTGGTAGTAGCAGTAATAGCAGTAGCAGTAGTAGTTATAGTCGTAGTAATAGCCGTAGTAGAGGTCGTAGTAGCAGTTGATGTAATAGTAGTATTTGTAGAAGTAGTAGTATTGGTAGCAGCAGTAATAGCAGTAGCAGTTATAGTCGTAGTAATAGCTGTAGTAGTGGTCGTAGTAGTAGATGATATAATAGTAGTATTTGTAGAAGTATTAGGAGTAATAGCAGAGCTGAACATTTTGATATTCGGTTTCTGTAGCTTAAATAATGTAGGAGATACGTGCCAAAAAACATACGGAAGAAATATAATAAGAGAAAGTATAAAGATTTGAAGAACAATACTTGGAATGCAGAAGCAGCGTTCCAACAATTACAAAGGAGAGTCAAACAATGTTTATTGCCAGTCATTGAACTTCTCAAGTCCCATATGAATACGACCATTTATACTAACCATCAATTGAAGGGTTCAAGAGATTTTTGCGCTTTCTAATAATAATTCAAAATATAAGTCAAGGTAAGGCACCGACGGATTTATTTTCAGTATTTTGTTTAATGTTCTGTTTCGACCTGTACTACGATACTGTGTGTCGGAGTTTAAATGTCTGGAATAAAGAGAGGACTCATCTGTGCCCCAGTATTTCAAGGGCCCTCATTGTAAGATTAGCGGCAGTGATTGATAACATGCTGCATCACGAGGAATTCCAATTTAATAAACTGCGAGGCACACTATTTAATTTAACCATCAGTCAAGGCTCTTCTTTATTCCACTTGGATGCTACGTGTTTATTTGGTTGCTGGCCTAAAAGTCACATTCAACAAAATGAAGCAGCAGAGGCCGACGCATCCAGACTTTAGGTCCTCAGTAAGCTCTAAAAATACAAACCCTGCATGCCTCATTATCCCCGTAGCGTCTTTCATTGGACCCTTCTTGAATGGTAAATGCCCGCATCTGTCAAAGGGCAGCTAGCTAGTTAACTAGCTAACGTTAGCCTGCTAATTCCACCATGTTTTCTGGCTGGTTACAGGGAATGAACAGCGGGCGGGTGGTCAGCGGTGGCGCTGGGTCCCACGGAGACGGCGGCGCTAAGGTTTGCGCTGTCTGAATTCAATTTGAGATGTATAGCATATCAAAATGTGCATGTGTCGCTTGAATAATGCTCTCACAGAACACACCTGAATATGAATCTCTTCTCAGCCTGAGCCAACACTGGCTCCAGTCAGAGAAAAACCAACCTATTCCCACTGTGAGCTGCCCTCCTATCCCCAGTCCTCCCTGCCTCTGGTCGACCCTCATCTCCCCGCCTGCCTCCCCTCCCAACTCCTGCCGCCCCACCCTGCTCCGCCTCCCCTCTAGAGCCTCGCCGTCCTCTGATCTGGAGCGACACCACCACTTACCCAAGGCAGCGGTCCTCCCCGAGAAGGTTGAGCTATCCCAGAGTCCCCGCGGTGCGCAGCCCTCTGTCCCCCGCTCTTATGGTTCAGTCACCATCGAGGCAAAGCCACATGGGAGCTCCACTCCAGCGCCCGCCTAACCCACAGTGGTCCCACCGAAACTCCCAGCACGCCCGCTGTTGTTTTTTTCATGGCGCGTTGGTGGAAGCAGAGATGACGTTTGGACTTCGGGACGGATGAAGAAAGACCGAACGGTTGCAGGTCAACTGTGAGGTTTTACTTTTATGACTTCCCTTCTTTTTTTTCTTTTTTTTTAAAACACCAATTCTGCATAATTAGACAGAAGTTTCAACCTAAATGAAAGGAAAATAACGCGTGTCCGACGCAATTTGGTGTCTAATGTGTCCACGCTGCGGCCGCCGGTGCTGTCTCGTTGCATTCGAGAGGTTGCCCGCATTCCCTCCTGTTCTGACACATGCTATAACGGCTAATTAATTGTGATGGCTGTTATTATTCAATTCGGAAACAGTCGTACCTCAAAGAGCAAAGAAAATTACAAAATTGATTCGATGACAGCTAAATTGCACGAGAAGGCCTTGATTTAACCAGCCAATGTAAATGAGTCCAATTTAGAATCGTGTAATGCGGGCCGGGAGAACGCGGCGGAAAATGATCAGGCCGGCCAGTCACAGATATTAAAATGAATTATATCTAATCGGAATTTTAGTCACGCTACATTAACTAATAGAAAGTTATTAACATTTCAAGAGCGGTGGGAGGAGGGGTGGGGGGGGGGAGAAAAAAGCTTTTGCCTGCAAAATTAACAGTGGCTGGGTTGACCCGTGGGCCCGCCGATGTGAACACTGTAATGACAGCATAATGGCATATTTACATTTAAAACCTCGCCGGCTTCTATTCAGATTCAGAATGAGACGTTAAGTCAAGGAATATTTGGTTTGCCCTCCCGGCCTCTTCCGCAGAGGGTTTCTGTGATTTCAATAGTTCAGTGCAACTTTTAATTCCCTTCACTAGTTCTGCCCTAATCTCTCTCTCTCTCTTTCCCCCCCCCCTCTCGTTTCGTGTGGTTGTAGCGTGTCTTTCATCTGGCGCGTTACGGTAAAGTGCCAACTCCTCCCCTTGTTGCTGTCTTTATTTATTACCGTCTTTCATCCTTTCATTAGAGTATATCTATAGAAATATCGCGTCCCCACCCATGTTTGTCTTTGTGTCTCTCTCATGATGAGCCGAGTCTGTCATTAGGGCTAGAAGGCCATCCCTGACAGCAATTTTACCTCTGGCAACAGAGTTTTGTATTTTAAGTGTTTTTACTTTTATATTAATTTTCTTTGCTCACCAATATCACTCCAGTCTCTTATGCGTCTTCAATACGTTTTTTTTTTTTTTTCTTTTTTTTTAAGTTCAAGGGCTGCGGGGAACAGAGGAGCGCTTAAAGACACTGCTTTTCGGCGCCGTTGATACCTGCCAGGTTTTTGCTAATTTTCAAAGTACAGTGAGAGGATCCATAATGAAACGGCACCCACCAGTCAGCCAAGGACAGCGCGGCATTCAAAGACGTTTCATCACTTATCACACACTGCCCACTGAGCCATTAGTATTCACAACATATTAGAAGTTTCATGGACATCATAAAGACGATTCAGATGAACTCAAAGCGTAGTCAATCCTTAATAAAGGCGTCAAAATCTTTCAGTATTCACAAGGTTTGTTTTCATGACCGGGGGTTATTCAAATTCCAGTGTTTTTCAGTAAGTGAATAGAACAATTTACAAGCACACAATGTGAATATGTGTGTGTGTGTGTGTGTGTGTGTGTGTGTGTGTGTGTGTGTGTGTTATTGTTTCTGGGTTTCGCCGGAGTTTGGCTGACCTCTGGCTCCACACGTTCGGCGCCAGACATCACCGCTCCTCTGCTCTCCTCATTTCCACTCCTCCGCTCGTCTGCAGCCGCTCTGTTCATCCGCAGCAAGGCGATGAAATTTTTACATAGGGCCGGCTGGCTTTTTTCATAATGCAACGCAGCGTGGAGGGTGAGCAGGAACCCCGATAGCTGCTAGTGTTGTGTGGTGGATGCATTTAATGTTTGATACTTTAAACAAAAAAAAGAAAGAAGCGCGCGCCGCTTTTCTGCGGGAGGCTTCGGCGAAGGGGTTGGCGTGTTTCGCAGAAGACGGGGCGATATCCGGGTTCATGTGTCAGGGCGGAATCGTAAAAATGTTCCCTTTGCGAGATGTACAATGGTATTTAAGGAAAACGTGCCTCTCTGTGTCCTTTGAGGTTGACACTTTTAGCTTTTGACATTCATACGGTGTGTGTGTGTGTGTGTGTGTGTGTGTGTGTGTGTGTGTGTGTGTGTGGCACTGTACACCAGTACCCGTGTACGTTTTGCCTGTGCCAGCGGTGGTCTGTTTAAAAAATAATAATAAAGAGTGTCTTGAGCTCTGACGTCCAGCCAGCAGACCTTCCTCTCAGCCCACCATCTGCTCCCCAGGTCACCAGACGTCTGCCCCCCCCCTCCCCCCCTGCACATGCTGCCGGCGAGCTTAGTAACTGGTTTCAATATGCACTGATGTGTGAAGAGACCGAGCTCTGATTTTATGTCCACTGCTACATCCCCACCCAACAGCCATTTTTAAACACGTCTCTTAGCGCTGGAAATTCTACCGTCTGTCTTGTTTCCCACATGTCCAGAAACACCTCGTGTAACCTCGGAGACGGGCATTTGACATTTTCATATTCCACGCCAAAAATACATGTAAGACACGAGAAGCATCTCCGTGGAGCCAGGTTACATCATTCAGCTCACCAAACCCCAGATTTGTTGCAGATTTACCATGACAATGCGTAGGGGTTCTTTAAGAAAAGACAGCTGACGAGTGCTGCTGGACTTCAGCACTGCTACTGTGCTGCTCGGGTGATAAATGTGCCGACAGAGAAGGATGCAGTATCTGGTGTCAAACGCTCTTATATATATATTTTTATTTTTTTTTGCTGCAGAGGAAGCAGAAGCAGCCGAAATGTAAAGTGTTAATTGCAGGTTACGTGCAACTTGGCTGGCGCTGGGCCGACCAGCAAACATCTCTAAGATGTTCAAAGTAAAAAAACGTGTTTGAGGATTGATGCATCCTGCAAATCTGTAAGCTACAGCGAGCAATTTAATTGTTGTTTTCTTGATACTTTCAGCCTGCGATAGCAAACTCTCACATAGTTAATAGTTTTCTTTTTGCTTGCTTGCTGAGTTTGAGATGTATGCAGCCTGTTGTAGTTACTTTATATAATTAGACTCCCTGTAATGGCAGGTAGAGGGGGCTGCGGGGGGGAAAAAAGGCTGTGGTCAAAGGCACTGAGTGTGTGTGTGTGTGTGTGTGTGTGTGTGTGTGTGTGTGTGCATCTGCTGATGTATTTTTTTTATGCCGTTGTGTATGTGAACCTACCTGCGCATGCTGGAGACCAAGGTGAGCGTCAGGGCGACGCACGCGGCATCGTGCACGAGCTCGTGCGCTTGTGTCTGCATCGCGGCGGCGGCGGCAGCGGCGGCTACCTCCGTTAGCACCCTGTAGGAAAAAAAACAAAAACAGTTTGTCTCCCCCCACCACTTTACAAATGAAATCAGTGCTGTGAGGCGGTGGATTAATATCATAAGGAAGGCCAGAGTGGGCCATTAGAGTGGTGTAATGTTGCTCCGGGGCCTTGTGATGGATGGCCATCGGCGCTGCAGCCCTATTTGCACACAGTCACCTCTGTGGTGGCCGCCATTAGCAGGACATGGGAGGTACGGGCTAAGGGATGGTAGTGAGGTGGCTGGACCAAGGTTTTATTAGAGAGGTATGTGTGTGTGTGTGTGTGTGTGTGTGTGTGTGTGCGTTTGTTTCTCGCTGTGTATGTTCTGTGTGAGTCTGTTCGTATTGTAGTGCATGCAAGCATGTGTTGCTGGAATTGCGTGATTGCAAAGTGTGTGTGTGTGTGTGTGTGTGTGTGTGTGGGTGTGCGCGTGCTTCCGTCTCTTCAGCAGACAGATGTTGCGCTCCCCGCCCTCCACTCTATCTAACGCGTCTGTCTCTCTCGGCGGACGACGGTGGTAGGCAGCAAACACACTCAGTGTAATTAAGACAAATTAGCCCGGATGGCAGCTTGCGATAACAACAACATATGTTGGGAGGTTTGTGTACAGAAGAATACAATCAAAATCATCATTAGCAAATCACTTATCGTAAACAGAATCACATTTTCCACCTTGGAGCGCTTGTAGATTAATAAGATGCCTTGATTTCTATTCATTTCATTCTTTTCACTGATTCCTTCCTCCTTTCGTCACTTTTTTAATTATTTGTTTTGCTGATGTCGCTTTCGCTAACGTTTGCTCTGTTTCTCTCGTCTTTCCGTTGACTTCCATTCTCTCTGCCTCGCTCTTGTGACTGTCGAAGTCAAGCTTCTCAAACAGCACAGATGCAGACAATGACGGCGATGGTAAAATACCCATCAAATGAACAGTCAGCTTCTGGTTTTTATGGGGGATTTTTTTTAAAGTGAAATGACAAATACAGCAAGTAGATTCCTTTAGCTGTAGCTAGCAATGTTAAGCTAACGCTAGCGGTAAAACTGTGAGTTGTTATAAAAACATCTCTGTCCGACTTTTTAACGGTAAACGCTCTTGGGCCCGAGCACCCCCGCCGGCGGGGGCAACGCATTCATCCATAAATTCACCCACTCATAACGTGCACTCATCAGTAAGGAATACAATGATGTCGCATACCTGCTCAAACTGCAGCTCCTGCGCTACAAAGTCATCTCAGCTGTTTGTACAAACTCCAAACACAACTCAGACAAAACTACGTATAATACCAACAATCACAATCCATATAGCGCCCCCTAGGCAGACCCACTCGCCACATTTATGCCAATAACATTTTGAAAAATGAATTCAATGCTAACAGCCGTTAGCTCAGGAGATTGCTAGCCACCAGACGGTCGCAGCCATGTTTTTCACATTCCGCTACGACACAGCCTCGCAGTGTTACTTACAAAACAAAGCCATCATCATAATCCGCATAATCGATCACATCATAAACCAGCTCCTTACTCTGAGATGTTCTGCAGCAAAAAAAAATATGAATCCGTTCATGTTTACTATCTATCTGTTCATCGCTCTGTGTGGATTCAAAGCTAGCGCTGCCGTCGTGTGCCTTGTGTGCTGCTAGCGGAAGGGGCGGGGTTATACGTCTCAGCAAATCGGATTTGAGAAATTTGACACTCGGGTAGTTTTTTATTCTGATTGGCTAACAGATTCTGTCAATCAAAGTCACCTTGGGTTGTTTCAACAGAGCAGGCTGTGACGCGTCTGTGGAAGGTTCATTGGGTCAAATCGGCCCTTCACACAGGCTGTAAGGCCCTGGAAGAGAAAAAAACTGGAATTCAGACGATAAAATCCCATCCCAACAGTCTCAGAGAGGATCCAGGCTCTCAAAATGATGCCAAACTGCTGCATATGGATAGATTGAACACTATTCGTGATAAAAGAAGTGAAATGTATAATTATATAGTCTATAAAATTACAATGGAACAGCTGGAACAAAATTACATTTTGGTTGACCTCGTCTGACCTCTCTGTACTAAATAAAGCTTCACTTTATCCAAGTAAAAATTTGTTTAGAGACCCTCAACATATAGTTCTATGATCTGGGAGAGTTTGAAAGCTCGGATCTACATGATTTCTAAAACAAATATATCCTGAAATTGCTTTTTTTTTTCCAGGCGAAAATTTAAATTTTCAATTTGTGCTGTGTGCCATCTTAATTTAGTCTTAACCAGTAACATATATACTGATATTTACACATAACACATCTCACAAGTGTTAGGGTTATTTTAAAACCAAAAGTATTAAAATAGCCCTTACAGTTGCAGCGCTACACTCATTATCGTATAGGTATGCTATTTTCGAGCTGAGGCCTAAAAATAGGGCTAGGGTGCAAGAGGTTTCATTAACTTTTTAACAATGACTTTTTGATTTCAGAAATAAGTAGACAAACTCAGCTTCTCATTTTTGTCAATAAATGCCGTCTAATAGCTGTAGCTAGCAAGCATAAGCTAATGCTAACGGTGAAACTCAATCTCAGCTGACCTTTTTACATTTAAAGTTAACATGTTTTATGTCCACAACCTAGTAAAAGGTTGTCATATTGGAACATAGACCAACAATAATCCCATGTTCCACTTGAACTAAATAAATAAGATTCCTTGCTTTCTTTTAATTTTGAATCTTCTTCTTTCCTCCTCTTGCTGCTTTCCATCTCTCTGCCTTCCTCTATCACTGTCAACGTCAGGCATTCCCTTCTCTCACAGCACAAATGCAGTTTCCAATAACGGATTAACCATCAGCATTTTTCGACAGTTGTGGATTTTTGTCGGCCGAACTAACAAATTAGAATCTATCGGCTTTAGCTAGCAGACGTAAGCTAATGCTAACGGTGAAACTTTTATTTCCTTTCATTTATTTGTCTCACTCATGTTTTTTGTTTATTGCCGCTTTCTTTAATTAATTCTCTTCCTCGCTTCGTTCCTTTCGTCTTCTTTCCTGCCAGTCTCCATCCCTCTGTCTTGCTCGATCGCTCTCCCTGTCACCGCCTTTCTCCTCACTTCTCTCTCTATCTCCCTAAACATTTCAAAAGAATGAATTACTTCGGGCTGTCACTTGGCCCTGGCCAAGAATTCATTTTTGTGGGTCAAGTGTTTCAGACTGTCATCTCTGACAGGAACCATCTCATACAATAACTACATGGACGGACCTTGACTTGAAGTGCTTTTGTTTTCTCCCCCCTCCTCCTCTCTTCGTGTACATGCTAAAAAGATCTCGTCTTTGTTGGTGCAGAAAGAGGGAGGGATTGAGAGACGGTGGAGATAGAGAAAGTGGAGTGCCGTGAAAAGGGCGGCAAAGCAGAGCTCGATGCTGGATTGATAGATTCAACCAAACCACATGCAAGGTTCTACGAGGAGTGAGAAATATCAAGGGCTCTAACCGAGTAACCCACTGAAACGTTCCAATGAGTGGATGAATAAAGTCCCTCGACACGACATGAGTGTGGCAACATTTAGCAATGCCAAGGTCTTCGACAAAGCTAACTCACTAAAGAAAAGGAAAACGTATTAGAAAGAGTCTGGCTCGATGCGCTGCGAAGAGGTAAAGATGGCATTGAAGTCGAAGCTTTTGTGTGAGTGCGAGTACGTTTGCTGGGGACAGCAGGGCTTCAATGGCATTGGGTTTGAGCAGACAATCTATTTACAGTGTGCTCAGGGGAGCTTATAAACAAATGTTGAGTAATTTCAGCCAGGAGTAATTACCCTTGCCGCTGACAAGGAGAGTGTGTTAGCATTCCCCTTCACCCTCGGCCCTGTCCAGAAGGCTTCGGGCTTGTGCGCACACACACACACACACACACACACACACACACACACACACATGCGCCGCCGACATGCACAGATGCACATCCACAATGGAGAAGTTCCTCGTTAAAGTGTGGCGTTTGTCCAGCAGTCGATACCACAAACACCTCCCCGAGCCTCTCGGTTTCACCCCCATACGGTGAAAGGTGATGAAATATTTCTGCCCGCTTGGAAAAAGGCACTAGGAGCCTGGAATGTTCCGGTCAAAATATTAATTGAGTTTATGTGTATTTGCCATATCGCCAACTGGGCACGATTTTGTCATCGGGAGCGTTCTGGTTTCTGTCTGTAGTTCGAGTGGTTTTATCCAATCACTTTCAAGCAGGTAAACAGTGTGGATAGCAAAAGAGGTGACAACCAATCAGAACCCAGCGGCTATCGTGTGACGATGATTTCGCTTTTTATTGGTCTAAAATGACCTTGTAAACCGTATATTTCTGAAACAATTTGGTCGTACACGTTGTCTCTCAACTCCAACTCCAGTCGCAAATCTCAAGTTGCAAATTCTGATGCGAACAGCGCACGGAACAGGAAGTCTTGTCCCGGAAAATTGTCGAATACAGCCCGAAAAATATAGCCCCTAACCCCCAGAGGCTTATCCTCGTACGACCGACAGCCGATGGGTTCTGATATTACCTAAATATGAAGCTACATTTAGCCCGGCTCAATCAGCAACAACAAAATGTAGACGACATGTTGATTGCAGACTGATCTCACAGAACTACGTATTGTGTGGTGGTGTCACGAACAATAATGGGTTCCGGCACCACAGAAACAATTCCAATGGAAAGTCAATTCCAATCCTTTGTGGCGGTGGACACATGAATTCCCAGGTTCAACAGAAATACGTTTGAATCAAAGTCTGTGTAGGAGACCTGTTGAGTCACAAAACTAACTTAGACTTCTTTAAACCCAAACCATGATCCTTTCTTCCCAAACCCAACTCAGCAGTTTTGTTGCTTCTGTGATGTGAAGCTCATGTTCTTTTCACGTAATGCTGTGAGATCACGTGATGTCATTTTATTCATTTTAATAATATCTTATAGTTTTCTTTTTGACTCTAGCTAGTTTCCCCCTAGCTGCTTCCAGCCTTTATGCTAAGTTACGCTAACGACCTGCTGTCTCCAGTTACATGTTTATAATATTTAATGGATGAGATCTTAGTGGATGTGGACAACGCAGATCCACTTAATACACTTCTGCCCTTTTAATATTTAATTCTGTTAAAAAACATAATGAATTAGCTAGAAAGCTGTTAACGTTAACGCCCTCTTTACATCTTAAGAACTTAGTCATAGTTTAAATAATGTGCAATTCATAATACAAATAATTCATTTTTTGGGGATTTCAAAAGTCCTGCAATTCACTTTTAGTTCAGAAAGAACATTTGTCATAAATGATATATATATATATATATATATATATATATATATATATATATATATATATATATATATATATATATATATATATATATCAGTGACGTGCGGTGAGGCTCGTGGTGGTGAGGCTCTGACTCTACATAAGTCAGATTTACAAATACATGAACCCAATAGAGTAGCTTCAATCACCATTCAACTGGCAGCTTGCACACTGACTACTGGTTGTTTTTCATATTTCATATCAGCATTCTTTACACACACATTAAACTACATATTTGATTCCACCGGGAGCGTTTCAGAAGCGGAGCGCTCGCGAGCGACACCCGCGAAAATCGTGAGATTCCTCGATAATCTGCGCAACAACCCGGATGTATAAAGAGAACAACAAACACATAAAAGGTTACTTTACCTGTCCGACGTTGAATTGCTGTTGATTTCGTCATATTTCCCTGTTTTTTGTGACATGTTTAAGCTTAGATATAGAATCTTACATTTTTGTGGTCAAAGCAAAATAGAAGAAAAAGAGAAGAAGAGAAGTGTAGAAGAAGAGCAACGACAGAACAACATGAACCGACCCGTGGGCTCTCGCTCGCCCCCTTCAGTGAGACAGAAGTACTGTTTGCCTCTCTGTGCTTTTTCACTGCGGTTTAATGTCAGATCAGCAACACTAAATATGTTCTACACACACGTGAAACACATTACCTATTATATGTAAAGAAAGGACATATAATAAAAGAGTCTACAGATATTACAGTGGTGACAAACAATGAGAAAGAAAAAGACACAACCCAGTTAGTGAGGATTCACAGTCTGAGGTGAGGAACAGCTCATCACTGTCTCCTCTGTTTGAACAGGACATAAGATAATTCAGCGATTTTGATTATAAAAATGCTTGAAATGATTGGATTCACACATAAATTACATTTATAGCACAGATCAGTAGAGAATTATTAATATTTATTTTATTTTAGCATTATTTGTTTTTTACTTGTCAAGTTGTCATGATGGCAGGTGAGGCTCTGATATATCATATTCCGCACGTCCCTGATACATATTTTTGCAGGATGGTTTTCTGTAAGCTCTCTCACCTTCATTAGGATTCCGGTCGGTCATCAGGCCAACAGATCATGCTATCGAATAAAACAAACAAGCAATCAAAGTCACATTCATTGCTACATTGTTTTACATTTTAATCATTTGCAAGACTTAATTACAGGATTGAATTGTAACTAACGAACAGGCAAATTAATTTTCACCTTAACCTTTGAAAGGCGAGCGGGCCAGATGCAGGCTTTATCCCACCTGATCGATTATGATCTCTCGGCTCAAACGGAATGGATTCCCATGCAAATTTATCCGGATCAATCCGCATCCCAGCAGAATCAATGAACAGCTTTTCCACACATCCATGAGACAACTGTATGATTAGGAGATGAGGTGATAGCGCGTGGAGAAATAACCGAACAGATAATATTAAATCAAAACAAAGGAAAGCTGGAGGCTTGAAATGGAACCAGCGTAACGTGGAGAAATATTTAATAAAAACTACAGCATGTCAAGGCGAAGGCAAGAGCGTGAAGGGGAAGCGTGAGGAAACCTACTTCTGGTATTCAGCTCTTTAAAGTCCAAATATTGGAGCTTGACAAAGCCACAGCGGAGGCCCTTTCCTCCCTCATCCTCGTCTCTGTTCTCCCGCCTTCCTTTGATTGCTGCTGTGCAGAGTAAAGATGTGAGAGAGGTGGCTGCTTCGGCTGGGTCTCTTGACAACCGGGCGTCACATGTATTCTAGCGTTGAAACTATTAAACAGGGAGGGAGGCGTTTAGCGTGTGACACGCAAACCGAGCGAAAAAACTCTGGGATGCAGAGCGGGAACAGGATTGAATTTCTCCTCCGTGGAAAAGGTTTTTTACTTGTCGTGAGCAAAGCAGGTTTGAAAAAGTGAATGTACCTTTTTTTAAAAAGCGTCTCAATAGCAACCTCATCATTTTCTCAGGGTTAGATGTAAAACTTCAGTTTGTTAATTTTACACTTCGGTTAAAACGCTCACTATTGTGTTCAAATCTATTCTACTTTTCACATTTGATGTATTCATTGATGGGAGTTTTGGGGCATTTTGAGGGCATTATTTAGAGCAGATACATAGCAAACATTAGCATAGATTGAGAGTCATGTTTTTGAACACTATTCACTCTCTTTTTAGCTCTGTTTTGGTCTCCACCAACGAGAGCGATCAGAGTTAACCATATGGGTAAAGTTGCAGGATTTGCCTTTTGATCCATTTTATTTTTAACGTGAAATAATATAGCAGCATCTAGGAGTGTGGTTGATTACCCCTCCGCTCACTCCTTTATTCCCTAGACTGGGGTAACATGAGCGGGAAAGTGCTGTGGCGGCTCGCGGTACCGTCGTTTCGCAAGCGCGTCGAGAACAACGGTGGCCTTTCAAGTAACATCAGAACACGAAAGGATCTCTCTAGAACCAGAGTTTGGATTGTCCTGTCTGGGCTGCTGTAGAAACGTGGTGGTAAAAAAGCTAAATTCATCGTTTTAGGAGAACACAAATGAAAACAAAAGACCCTGAAATGCTACACGCTGGCCCTTTAAGAAGATATATACGTTATTACCTTTACCTAAAAGCATATAAAGTTAAACAAATATATATAGATTGATTTTCCAAAATGTCACAGTATAAGTTGTGTCATTTTAGAACGTAAACTCCATCATTAAAACCCTAAAATTCAAAGAAAACACCGATCACATTACGAGTTAACGTTAACGTAATCGCATGCTTAGATAAAGCTTCGCTCACGTGGAAAACTTGCATCACTTGTAGCAGCTGGGAATGGATCCGAGGTCACAGGAGGGAAAGTCACATTTTGCAGAACAATTTCAATGTCAAACTTCTCTGCTGCGTCCTCCACATCCCATGCGGAGGAGAAATACACATCTCCCACTTTCCACTTATAGACTGCATCATTTGCATTTCAACACATTATGCTCAATTGATATATTCAACATCAGTACGTGTGTGTGTGTGTGTGTGTGTGTGTGTATATGTTTCTGCAGAAGGGATTGCGTACTTCTTTGTCCTCTCTTTGAACAACTTTTTTTTTTTCCCCCAGCTGATATATTATGCTGGGCTACGTTAAGCGCCATTGTGTTGCCTTGGCCGAGGACTGCAGGAAGTTGTGCTTGGCACCAGGCCCAGAAGCAAGGTGAGGACAAACACTCCCAACAAACACTCACTGACACCCACAAATCTACGGACACGTAACTGCTACACAGTACACATCGGTGGTGTGTGTGTGTGTGTGTGTGTGTGTGTGTGTGTGTGTGTGGGTAGGGTGTGGGGAGTGGACACATGTGAGCAGGTCCACCTTTCATCTGTGCCGAGATTTGGAAAGGCTTCACTTTGCACAGGCTCCCTTAATTCTCCCTTAATTCATTTGTGCTCCAGATTCACTTGGCTGCCGGGATAACCTGGGAATGATAATGAAGTGGAGGGGGAGAGAAAGAGATCGAGGCAGGCAGAGAGAGAGGGAGAGAGAGAGAGAGAGAGAGAGAGAGAGAGAGAGAGAAAGAGGGACATGAAAACATCACAGCACATGGCTCCTTTCTATCTCCCCTTTGAATGTGTTTCGGAATGGATTTAGGGCTTTTCACTGAGTCTTTTAAAGAGAAGATGGATCTTATTAGCGCTGATTGCTAGTCGCAGGACGTCTTCTGCCTCGGGAACCCACCTTACTTAACCCTTTCACAGATGCACAGGGATTGTAGCATTACTGGAATTGGGGTTTAATGCCATTTTATCAAATATGAATCTGGTATTGACTCCACTTATGAAATGTGAGTCCTTTGAAATGCCTTATCCAATCGACTGTGTTCAACCCTGTTACCGGATAAGGATTCTTCTTTTTTAATGCAAGTTCCACCATCCTGCTTTCTATGATATCGGTGTATGGCAACTATAGTATGGCTATTGTTGGGTAACTATTACACTTGGCTAATGTTAGGGTAATACTGTGGTGAAGGTTAATAAATAGACTAACGTCAGCCCGACCTACACACCTCTATTTTCTTCCTCGCAACATAAAGGGCACACTACTAAATTCATTGGCACCAGACGTTGGCATGGGATGTAAACCCACACTGGGTTGTTAACTCAGCTTCCAATATTTGGGAGCTGAGTGAACAAATTAAAAATAAGAGTGTGATGACCTTTTGTTGGCTTGTAAATGAGATTTTGATTACACATCGGGTGTAGCCAACACACTTCTGTTAAAGTCTGTAAGTCAAATCTGAGATCATACATGTCAGAAAATGATTGTTATGAAAATAATTTTTGAAGTCAATTTTTGTGTCATGGATTTTTTTGGACAGGTCTGAAATCTTGACTCGATCCATCCTTTGCATAACCGCCTTGGGGTTTAAATGGTGAGCATGGTGCAGGTGGGAAAGGGCATCTGGTGGACAGGTAGTGAATGGGTTTTAGGAGGTAGTTGGAATGTGGCTGGATGGAGAGGCAGAATGTGACAGACGTAGAAATAGAATAGGGAGTAGAACAGACATTACATTCAAATCAACGTAGCATTTTTACGTGTTCCGTTGCGACCGCATTGCGGGATAACTTCCATATAAATTAAACCGACTCACGAAAAATGTCTTTTTTTTTTATCTTACTTTACCCAATCAATGATTTAGTCACTTTTTGGAACGAATGTTCCGTGCACCGGCGAAGCTTTACTTAATTGAGCCGCAGCGTCTTGGTTAAATAAGTCTTCAGAAATGGCTCCAATTACTTCTCTGTAACTAATTGATCTTGCCTGAAACAATGGCACCGGTAGAGTAGTCCCAGCAGGACCCGGGCCTCCCCTCCAGGAAGGCAAACGCAAACGCTGCCACTAATTGAAATTATTTCGATTAATATGGAGCCCTAATCGAGGCTAAGTATGCGGCGTCACAGTGGGTCATGCAGTCTGGAGCGTATTCTCCCCCCACCCTCTCTCTCTCCCCCCGTCTCCCTTTTTGTTTTGACACGGCACCTCTTGTGTTTCGACAATCTCGCCCTCCTCAACGCACAAAGCGACAATTCATCCCGCGGAGAAGAACGAGCAGACGTGGAGGAGAAAAAAGAAAGGAGAAGAGGGAAGAAAAAAAAAGAAGAAGGAGCTCGCAGCGGGGCCGATCGATAAGCAGCGTTGGAGCTGTGATTTATTTACCGCTGTGTGTTATGTAGAGGCGAGAGGAGGGAGACGAAAAAGCCTTCTGATATGGCCACAGGCAGCCGACATAATGGGGCCCTCTCAATCTTCAGTGAGTGGCTTGTTGGATTGTCAGGCAGGTTTCCGCCGGTGTTCAAAAGCGCTATCCGATCAAACCCCCGAGACGCGGGCGACCAGACAGATGATTACTCACTGTAAACGATCCAGGAGGGGAGAGAAAAGAGAGGAATAACTACAGCGGATATTGATGACTCAATAGACTCAGTGACGGACGATTCACTTTGTGTCTAGATTAAGTGTTGACTGTCTTGGATCAATCATAATATGGGCCTCTTATTGAGCATAAAAAGCATGTTTAATGTCATTAAATCCAGATCCATGCCCCCCCCCCCCCCCCCCGCCTCTAGTCCGTCTTTCCGAGAAGCTTACACACATCTGGCAGCCTGCCTTCTACAGTACAAGCATGAAGGCAAAGGAACAGTGGGGGATGGGGATATGAGTTGTGTTGTTGTCGGTGGTGGTGGTGGGGAGGCGCAGGAAAGGCATGGGTGAACAAGGGGAGATGGGAGAGTAAAAAAAAAAGAAACCTCGGAGGCAATCATTTCTGGCAGAGCGGTGGCAGTGTGTGTTTTCTTTTTTTTATTTCCTCCTCTTCGTAATTTCGGACAGTTTGGACTCGGCCGATGCTCAGCGAGGGCCAATAACCGTTTACAGACTGCCGATGTCATCACATTTGGACAAACTTCTCAATCTGGAGTGACCTTCGCAGGCGGCTCAAACACACTCACCTCTCTCCCCCCCCCCGCCCCACTCATCTCTGAGCAGGTTGTTTGGTTTATTACGGGGATTTGACTACGAGTACGTATACAATTTACATAATGGCTGCTCTTATGTAGCAATGAGGACTATGGGCTGTTTGGTGTCCTCCAAAGTACAAACAAGCCGAAGGAAGAGGGGTTCCTGAACGCCTCTCTCAATATATCTGCACTAAATGTAATTGAATATCGATACGTAAACAAAGGCATGATTTGCATGCAGCCTTCCACAACTTCACGCCGACCGGGCCTGTGATTGATGACAAAACGTCTCCGCTCGCTCAGCTGCATGTCGACACGTCCGTTTTCACTTAAAGGGAATCTCGTACCTGAATGTTCAGTAATATTAGTTGGCAAATAGGAAAAAAAAAGTTTGTTACTTTTATATTTCATGAAGCAGTTTCATGAAATAGGCCCAGACCATAGTTTTTGTTTCTAAACATGCAAATCACCAACCTGTGAGATCCAGGAGATTATGTGATGGACCTGTGGAGGAGCCCACGGTTGACACTCACCCCATCAGTCAGGCCTTGTCCTCGCCAACCCCCCCCCCCCATCAGACTTCCACTAGATCTCCCATTTCCCCATCCCACCTTCAGCCCCCCCCCCCCCCACCCCGCCGGAGGCCTTCGCCCTGGGGCCCACCTGACTGACAGCTGTTGATTTGGATCTCTCCATCACACGCCGGATAAAAGAGGGATTCAGGACTCATTCCTGTTTCTCCCAAACGCTCCATTCCCCCCTCCAATCCCCGGCGCAAACGCAATTCCCAGGCACCGGACTTCTACAGGGCCTCTCTAATGAAGTCATTCCCGGCACACATGATTGGGTGAGATTGCCACCACACCGCCGCCGCCGCTGCCACGATCCCCGCTCTCCCCTCACATCTCAGGCCTCCCATCCCCCCCATCCCCACCGCGTGTACTCATGTGGAAACAGCAAGTGGTTGGGTGCGTTTATCAGTTTCTCCTCCCGCATGTGTGTGTGTGTGTGTGTTTGTACATCTGCGACACGTGCGGTGTGTGTTTGCGCGTAGGTGTGTGTTCTTAACTAAGCTAACACAGCCTGACTGGCTGCTAATTGGACGTCTCCACCGGCGGTTCTACACGATGTGGCTTTATAGCCGAGAGAAAAAATCACGTAGGGAAACTACACCTCCGGCACGCCGTGGAGGAGAAGGAGGGAGTTCAGCACTGAGGGATTTTCCTTGCAGTAAAGGAAAGGAAAAAAGAAAGAAGGGATCAGATGATGGTACAGTATGCGCTGTAATAAAATCAATCAGAGACGCAGGAATGGAGTTATTTCAAGCCGTCCATCACTGTCGAGAGAGATGAAAGGCTTTGATGATTAATGATCTGAAAGAAGGTAGACAGCTAATGAATCTCTCATAATATGAAAAAAACACACCCCATCCACTCTAAAAAGAAGAAACTTGTCTTTGTCGAGGTCTCGTGCACAGCTTAATGCACATCACCGTCCCCGATAGTTCACTCAGCGACACCTCCTCAGCAGGAATCCTCCAGAGACGAGCTCGCCGGCTGTCAGTCGGTCGGTCTGCCACTCACCGCTAACACGACAGCCCGTCCCCGAGTGCCTGTGAACACTCGGCGAGCGCCCGCCAATCTGACAACACGGTGGGGAGAAGAAGAAGAAAAAAAACAACCGAGAGCGTTTGTGAAGGTACCCTCCTGTGACGCCGGAATGGGCTCGTTTCATGTGTTTTGTTTTTTTTTTGTTTCTGTAAAAGCGAGGCGGGCATCGGTGGTATGCATGACTCACGTCTGGCTCCCCCGTTAGCGAAGGGGGCTGCGCGATCAAATGGACCCGAGTTCTTCTTCTTTTCTTTTCTTTTTTTTGCCGCCTTTTTGAATGGCGATGGCGGCTGCACGGGAGCCTCTCAAGAGAAGCGGCGGATTGATAGCAGCCAGCTGTTAGAAACCTAAAGAACATCTCTGATCTCCGCTAGTGAGTGACACCTTTTAGATAAGAGCGACTGAGCGCGCGCTATTCAATCACATTATTAATTATTATTTACCAGCAAATCAGAGCTCATTTCCCAGGCGTGATTTAGAATCCCTGATAAGTGTCAATTAATAAGCCTCCAACATATCATTTGCATGACAATAAATGCAACGCATTACCAATATGCCAACATCATGCATTATTAAAGACGGGACACCATTAACATAATAATATATTTGCATAATCAAGACCACCATTTGCATAGGAGATGTTCTTGTAAACCACACAGGATCTCCAGGCATCAGCAGAGGTGCAATCCAGTCCTACGACATCTTCATCTTCATCTTCATCTTCAGTCGATGCCCAGCTGAATTGAACCGGTAGAAAGTACAAGTACTCGAGTACTACACACTACATTTCACAAGGATCTGACGGACGTACGCGAGTTTGCTTTTCAAATTCAGATTTTACATAAAATATACACAAACATATCACGGGTTATTGATTAGAACATCCAGCAGTATATCAAGTAGGTAAAACTAGCGCCACCTCAACCAGCTACCACATTGAAATTCTACCAACACGTTAGGCATCGCTAATAGAAATCAATAATATTTAATAAAACCAACAACGGGCCTGAAGGAGTTTGATACTTTGAAACCAGATGTTTAATATTTAAGAAGCAGAGAAAAAAAAAACGTATATAAAAAAAAATTTAAATATAAAATGCACTCTTGCTCAGTTTAGTACACTGTATTATGACACAGATATTACTGCAGAGCAAACACTGACACACCCAACTTGTGCCGCTGTCACTTTTAAGGTGCATGTCTGTGATTGAGGGGTTGCCTCCACATGGCTCTCAACATGGCGATGGCTAGCAGCTAATGGCGCTAACAGCTGCAGGAGCGCTGACCGAGCCGAACGCTCTGATTACGTCACACACTGAGGGACTTCGTTCCCTGCTATATTAACGATCCCATCATTGAATTAACTTTTAGCATGAAATATGTTCCCATAACTACTGAACTGCTGTCTTGTGAGGGACCGTTGGACTCTGTTTCCCATACCATCGTCCGGCATGGACAGATGTCCACAGCGTGCGATAGGAAATAGATGTGATTCATTTCAATGGTATGTTAGAATACACAACGTGATTTTTATCATTAAATCAGAAAGGTATGGGCTCTCAAGTCGTATTCAAAGTGAAGCAGCGTGCCCCTGATAAAACAAAGCAAAGGCACTTAGCATGTGTTCTCCTAGTTAAGATTCCCTCTCAGCAGTAATACAACGTTTCTGAGTGTCTGCCGGAAAACAAGTGGAAGGTCAAGAACACGAACAATAGATGTTGATTCCAATTATGTGTAAAGCATTGAACAAGATGCGCTAATGATGGCGTTGTCGGGAGAAAAAAGGTGTTTACGCGCTACTCTCCCGGAAGCCCGCGGAACAGTTTATTAGGCAAAGGCTTTTATTTCCATAAAGGCTGATAAGACTTCAAATGATTCAGTGAAAAACAGTCCCGGCGTCAGCAAAGCGCCGTTGTTGTATTTATCTCTGCCGACGCTGCGAGACAATCAAGACGGAGATGATAGCACATTTTGAAATGCAGCGCAGAGGCGTAATGAGACTGCGGCTACTTCAGGAACAAAACCAGACAAAATGCTTCTTTTTCTTTTCTTCTTTCATAAATGGCTCCTTGTTTTATTCACTCACGCCACACACACCAAAAAAAGAAAGAAAGGAAGGGAAGAAAAAAAAAAAAAAAAAAGGCCATCGTTTTCAATTAATGAAGCAGGGAATTGAGTCCGAGGTCCTGCGGGATGGGGATTAACCATGATGGCTTCAGGGCCCAATCTCACACTGAGTCTGCGCCGCCGTCTGCATGGAGGAATTTCTCATCCCCCCACCACCACCACCACCACCACCTACCCCCATCCATTCCTCTCTCCTAAGGTGAGTTGCTTCAGCGCAGACCGCCATTAGTGGTGGGGGGAGATAAAACTGTAAGTGTTGCTCCCAATTAGTGCATCAGTGACCGCTCTGTGCCTCCTCCACGGCGAGGAAGGGAGGGAGGGAGGGAGGGAGGGTAGTGAGAGATTGGGAGGACGGATGACAGTGAAGGAGAGAATGGCACGGAGACGGTGGCTTTGGAAAGGGAATAAAAGAAAGGGAGTGGGTTATAGTGGTAGCTGGATAAAGAGAGATGAGAGGGAGAAGGAGGGAGGGGGGGGGGGAGGGGGGGACTAAAAAATGGCTTAAGCATTCATTTTGAGTGGCGAGACAGCTCCTATTAACATTTAACGGCGTTTGCGCAACTTGGTGTGGAGGTTAGGATGCAAATGAGGAGGAATTAAAAGTGGCCAGAGGTTTGTCATTGATGGATTGCAGTCTGCCGGTACTCACCACTTCCTCGTGTCCATCACGGGCGATTACTGTATAATTAAACCTTATTTCTGGACTCTCCGACGCATAATTACTTGTGTGGGAATGTAACCATCATCTAAAAGCTCCGGCAAAACGCTTTAGCATTTAGTGCGGCGGGCTGCAGTCGTCTCACAGGCCGGTGACAGATAGAGCCATCCGACGATCGGCAAAAGAACAGTCACTTTTAATAAGAGGTGGGGGGGGGGGATACCAGGCGACAGTGTGCTGATTATAGGAAAATTAGGCTTTTAAGTGGTAAAGTCCTTTGTGTTATTTGCATAATTTATTCTGACTTTACACCCCCCCCCCCCCTCAACCACCTCTGGTTTCCTTCTTTCTTTCTTTGCTGTGGGCAATTTCCTCTCATATTTGAACGGATTGCACATTTAAGACTACTTAAGGAAAATGATCGCTTAGCATATTTTAATTGTCGTGCAAAGAGTGAGCGGAGAGGTGCGCCAGGCGAAGCCTTCTGGAGCGAGGACCCTTTAAAAGTGAGGAGGCCGTCGCGACCCTCGGGGGGTGGGGGGGGTACAGGCCTTTGTACCGCCGGAACCTTTAAATCACAAATAAAACCAAACGGCCCGGTATCGCTCCCCCTCTGCCGAGACCAGCCGGCTGCTTCAGTATTTACAAAGCTTACAGCATCAAACCAAGAGGAAAAGATGAGCGCATCTCTTCTTGCTGGTTGCTTTACATGTGATGGACCAAAAGAAAAAAAAAAAGAAGAAAAAAAAAGCGTGTCACAGATAATTCCTGATCATGGCTATAGCATGTTTCAAAGTGGGAAAATAAAGAAAGCAGCAGCCCTCGCTGCACTCTGACCTCTCGCGGAGCGCTTCGAGTTTCCACGGATAATTATAGAGGCCTGTACGGCAGCTTCCCACACCTCGCTGCCAGCTATATAATGATACCTTGGAAAATGTAGTGGGCTAATGCACATCATTTTCATTAAGAGCGCTCGCATAATCCAAATTCTTTGTGATGGAGGAAGATAATTAATGCTTTAATGTTTTGGTCTTGCCACTCTCGCCACAGCAAGAGAAATGAATTGTTACATTTTAATGAGAGACGCGACAGCGCCGGCTTCCCGCGCAACACGGATGATTTTATAATTGCACACAAGGGTGACTAACTCAAGGCTCATTAAGACAATTTTTCAGCTGGGCTATTTTTTGGCAGGACAATACATATATTTTCCATTCTACTGATAAATAAATTCCGTAATTAATCTTTTTGTTTGGTCTCGTTCTCGGTAACGTGACGTGAAAAGAAAGGGAAAAAAAAAAAGGAAAAGACGTACAAGATGTAATCTCCCAAGAAAATGTCTTTAATGAATCGTCTGTTGCTGCTTGTACCTAAGATTACATGAAAATACATTGACTGCAAGTATGGCAACATATTCACACATATAAACAAGTGGTGCATTTGTATTGTATGTATAGGTATGTACAACAGAAAACACGTTACACTCTGGTTTTAAAGTTGTGCAAGTGTGTTATATATACTAACAATTTATAAAATTCAACACACTAAATAAAAAACAGAAGAGTGTGCCCACGTATATACACATTCACACGCGCACAACCACAGTAGTTCACAAAAGATTAAAGCAAATGTATTGGATTATACATTTTCAGGTCGACCCCGACTGTTCCCTCCTCACAAGTCGCTTGTGAGTGTGTGTTTTTTTTTTTTTTTGTTGTTTTTTTTGTCGTCAGTGTTATCAGGCGTGTGTGTGTGTGTTCCGCCTGTAGCTCCCGTCTGACACACGGTGACAGACACAGACACACACACACACACACACACAAGGCTACGCTGCAGCCTGCGGTTGCACCATCAGCTAAATGTTTTAAGTACAGTCATCTGAGGTAGACTGCGCAAAACGTCATGGTGTCGCTCTCTCCCCCGCTTCGTTTTTTCTTATTTATTTTTTTTAGCGTTTTTTTATTTTTCGATGCATTTTTTTCCCACAAATGTCTGACATTTGGATAAATCAAATACCACGTGTGTTTTGTAGCCATGAGGTAGAAATGCTTTAAAGAAGAACTCTAGCGTCCATTTAAAGAAAGGTTTAAAAAAAAAGAAAAAAAAAAAAGAAGCTAGATTTAAACACCATGTAGAAAAAAGGTCAAGACACAAAAAAGAAGGACCACGAGACACGTAACAAACAAGCGAAGCGTTTCAAGTCCTCCTGCTGGTCTGCTGTGGAGCCTGTGCTGTTGTTGTGCGCTCTGAAGTGCATTAGTGGGTTTTTCTGCTCTGAAGGGACTCTCCCTCCAGAGGATTTGCTGACAGAAGGAATTCTGGTCCAGATTGTTTTGAGGGTGGTTTTCTGACGGACCACTCTTGCCCCCCCTCCTCCTCCTCCTCTCTTGCGCTGCCGCCACACTGCCTGGCTGTCTTGCCTTTTCCGTCAATTTTGCTGACGCTCAGCAGAACTCACCCCCACCCCCCACCCCCACCCTACATCAGGTGCTGCACTGACGGTGCCTCCACCAGAGATTTAGCGACACAGAATGGGGCCAGAACATACAGTGTTTAGCTCCTACTTTATACTTCAAAACAACAGGATGCACAATAAAAGTGTGAAAGTCGATCGTCGATCTCCTTCAGGATAAATACCAGACGGACGAAGCAAATATACCTCAACAAAAAAAAACAGTATTACACACGGAATGCTTCAGTGCACTGACATTAAACTACCTTAAGCACTGCTGCGTCACAACAGTGGAGCTAGAGGACAGCGTCTTACAAGGAGAGACACAAAAATCAAATACATTCCAATGCGACACAATGGGCAACAGATAACCTTCAGAGACAAAGGACCTTTAAGAGTCGTGCCACAATTCCTCACTCATGTTACAAAGCGTTTCAGCCAACTGAAGTATGTATCCAAATGCATTGATCTGTGTAGACATCGTGAAAAACTCAAACTGAGCAATACGGTTACAGATGAGAAGAGAGAAGGATGCTGCTTGAATTGGATTAGAAAGTGATAATGCTATTTGCATTACAGAGGTGTCAATCAATCAGAATTGCTATTATTAAATTATACCTCTGGCCTCCAGCAAAAACAGTAATTTACTGTTACTTGCATGTAAAGACGTGTGCCGGATGAAGGACCGTGTCTGATTTAAATTACAGGAGTGGCATCCCGTCCTACAGATAATCCAGTTCAAGTGAAGAGCGCGAGTGACAAGGCAACTTTGCAAAATCCATATTTCCATATCTAGGTTGTGACACCTATCAAATCCAACTTAAAAAGCGGGAGGATATCTGGAATGAGCTCCCTTAATCCTTGTTACACAACGCAACAGACGAGCTGCTTACTGATTTCCAATACAGCATCTCTGGCTGAAACCAAATAAACCAGATGATAAGATAAGATACACCTTTATCGATCCCCAGCGGGGAAATTGGGTGAAGTGACATTAAGTCAAACATTTAGTTCGCACAAAGGGATACAGTAAATTGTCTTTGATATCACTGTGATCTAAAAGAGGAGATATTTTTGGGAAATGTGCTTCTTTGCCTTCTTGCCGAGAGTGTCCGTTACCGCTCTCTACGGCTAGCAGACGTTAGCTTAGCGGCGCGTTGAACCACACCAACGCTTCACTTTTCCTACGGAACTAAACGAGCGAACATATAAAACAACTTTTCTTACGTTGTGACCGAGCCAGGCTAGTTTGTGTTTAAGCCAAGTTAAGCTAACCGGCTAACGTCGCTAGCCGGAGCTCCTCGGCTAGCTCTCGGTAACAAAGGCAAATTAGCGCATTTCCCTAAATGTCCAACGGCTCCTTTCGATTTTTTGGAGGAGTTTTTAGCATCAAGTTCATCCACTCACTTAATAATGTGACAAATGAGCTCAAATCATTTGTGCAGAAGTTAGCTGACAAACTGCTGGAGCCTCCATGCAGCCTAACCATATAGCCTAGATCGCTTATATAAACAATGCTGATTATGGTTTGTTTTAATAAATATACAACTCCCATCACCCCCAACACCTGCTCGTCTCTTAGAAACCCCCCAAAAATGTAATAGTTTTTTTAAAAAGCGATGGAAATAAGCTTCAAGATTGGTCAAGTAGAAACAGGCGACTCAAGCGCCTGCTGTGAGGAAAAGAAAGAAAGGAATCTTTTAACTCTCGCTTTTGATTATGTCCCGTCGTTCCAGAAAATATCTAGTACATTCATTGTCACCTCTTTGCTGTTTATCGCAGCCAGTCGAGGTACAGCTAAACATAAACCAAACCACCTCGGAGTCTCCCCTCAGATCTTAGTGCGTCTTCGTCAAGAGATCTTGAGGTTCTGTACAGTTCACAAACGCTTTCCTGAGTTTTGTTTGTTACGTTTGTTTGTTTTGCAGACACGGGATCAGAAGCGAGTCGGGGCCCAGACTACTGCCGCCCCGACCGATTGCTGCTCCTAGCAGGACAATAAAGAACGACTGACCGACTGTCAAGTCTCTTGTTTTCGCAGACTCCGCCGCTGAAGTTTTAAAGCTCTTAATAATCGTCGGCTCATGCCATGAATGTAGAATCGTGAGGCAAATAAACGAAGAAAGAAAATCAGAAAGCACCACTTCAGGCACTTGGATAGCCAACTAAATCTCAAGAACAAGAACGTAACGATATATATGTACACAGACACTGGGGCGTCCCTTCTGAAAGCCAACTTGCTTGCAATGTGTAAACAATGCCTGGCTTTCTGGAGTGTCAAGCATTCAAATTAAAACTCTTGCTCATTAACTGCAAACCTGCCAGTTGTCTCATGAATCCAGGTCTCCCGGCGCGTCTAAAACCCTGCCTGTGAGAACTCAGTGGGCTTGTGTTGGCCTTCTGTGTGCCTTTCCCTCCAGCACAATGCTTCTGCCCTGAGGGGAGGAACTGTGGATGCCTCTTTTTTCTCAAGGGCGGAATCTATCTTTTCACTGGCTGCAGCCGAACATTTTGTTCCACTCAGTGTACGTGTCAATCTCTTTCTGTGATATACTGGCTTGGAATTTACAAAAGACACTCTCAAAGTCCTGGTAGGTGAGGGGCCTGACCTGTCCCCTGGGCATCATACCCGACATGTCCATGCCCTGTGCAGAGACGTGTAACAGACCCACGAGGGCCTCCTGGCAGAGTCTGGCCATGTCCAGGCCGGAGAAACCCTCGGTACGCTGGACCAGCAGCGCCAGCTCCTCCTCGCTCAAGCAGTATTTGTGCTGAGATTGAGCCAGGAGCTGACCCACGATCTGGTGTCGGGCTCCGCCGTCCGGCAGGGGCACCAGGACCCTCCGTGAAAAGTACCTGCGCAGCCCTTCGTCCATGTCCTGGGGTCTGCTCGTGGAGCAAACCACCAACACTTGGTTGCCGGCGTCCTCGCCTGAGCCCATGAGAAGTGAGTCCAGCTGGGCAAGGAGCTCCCCCTTCAGCCGGTTGATGGGGCTCTCTTCGCTGAGGTGTGCCGACAGCAGCATGTCCACCTCACTGATGAACAGTACCGAAGGTTGCCGGCAGCGCGCCACAAGGAAGGACGCTCGGATTATTTTCTCCCCCTCTGCCAGCCACTTGGTGGCCAACGTGGACCCGTTGAGCTGGAGGAACGGAGCCCCCAGCTGGCTGGCCAGGCAGCGACCCAGCAACGTCCTGCCACTGCCCCTGGGGCCAAACAGCAACACGCAGCGTGGGGCCGGTCCTAAACTGCTGAACATGTCCGGGCGCAGGATGGGCCACAGGACCTCCTCCTTCAGGGTTGCCTTGGCCAGTTCTAGTCCTGCAATGTCACTCCAATCCACTGGGGGGCCCTGCTGAACGATTTCAGAGGTGACCATGTCCAGGAGGTGGGGGTCACTGGTTTTTAGCTGCTCTTCAGCAGGCCGGGAGGAGGAAGTGGACGAGGAGGAGGTAGGCCCTGGCGCAGAGTGGGAGAGGTGGAGGCGGTGGTCATCGGCACCTTGCTCACTGAGGGAAGGGGAGGTGAAGCTGGCAAGGGAATCCGTTGAGCGGGAACCCCCCAGGGTGGAGGTGACATAGGCCGGTGGAGTCAGCGGACCACCTGTTGCCTGGCTGCTGTACTTCCTCTGCTGCTGCTCTGAGGACATCGTGGACTGCTTCTGAGGATTAAAAGGTAAAGACGACTTCTCCGCACCTCTGTCGAATCCACCACCGGCGCTGTTGGAGCCTCCATTTGTGCTGCTGCTGTCAGCTATCCTGTACATGGGACTCTCAGCGGAGCTCCGGGCCTGGCCGTAGCCAAAGTTAGCGTAAGCGGAGTCTATCTCCCCTTGGCCGGTCATGTAGAAGGCTTTCCTCTTCAGTGAGTTGGAGGAGCTACTGTTGAGAGGCGTGGGGGCGATTGGGGTCAGGTTATGGCTCTGGTATGGGTATCCAGGTAAAGCAGAAGAAGGGGGAAGGGGTGTAGGTGCAGCGATGCCTGAGGGGAGGTATGAGGATGGAGGGGGTGCTCCCCCAGGGCTGTATCCTGGCCCGACTGAGCTCTGAGCTGGGTAGCCTGCTGGGGGGTAATTATAACTAGACAAGTTGGGGGAGCCTCCGTTGTAAGCTGGGACTAGAGTGGGGTGGGAGGGCGGAGGCGGCGGCTGCAGGAGCCCAGAGCTGTGCAGCGGGGAGGGAAGCGCTGGGGCCTGGGCGGACTGGGAGCTGTAACTACTGTGCAGGTAGGAGCTGCCGTACGGGGGGCCGTATTCCTGAGAGGGCATGGAGGAGGTGTGGAGGGCGGTGGCGGTGTGGCTCCCGCAGCTGCTGCTGGAGTAGCTGGGCTCGCTCAGGGTGCTGGAGGCCAGGCCCGGGGAGCTGCACATGCCAGACACCACCTCTGAGGCCGCCGCCACCCCTCCCTTTCGGATGGAGACCCCCTCGGGGATGCAGCTCATGGGGTAGACGCCGTCCTGCCAGGGCTCCGATTCCCCTTTGCGTCCGTTCATCACCCCCGGGGCCTCCGAGTAGGAGCCCGGCATCTCCAGAATGCCGGAATACTTCTCGGCATACTTCTTGAGCAGGTTGGAGGCGGTGAGGGCCGAGATGTCGTCATTGGCCCAGGCGTACTGGTAGGCGGCCGAGCGCTGCAGGTGGCCGGGCACCGCCCTGTAGGCCTCAGCCTTGTGGGCTGGCGAGCGCGTGGTGGAGGAGATGTCGAAGTGCTGTTCGGCCCACTGGCTGTGCTCGGGGGTCCACTGCATCTTTAAGCCTGAGAGAAGCGGAGACAAAGACAACCGCATGTGAACACGTTGACATAAAATCAGTATCGCAATAATTAAAAATGACAACACCTTCAAATTGCCTGGGATGGGAGGGTGGTCAATTAAAAAGGTGATATTCATCTGGAGGCTTGTTTATTTTTTTTACATTTTTCTTCCACATACTTATATACATACAAGTTGTCCATTTCTACAGATCCTAAGATGGACAGAGTGGGTGTCGGCAGGTATAGTGCGGCACAGAGGGATTGTGGGATGGCTGGTTACGGCAGCCCTAATGCACCCTGGCCAGACCAATAAGACAGAGGCATTGAGGGTCACTCTATAATCCCCGGCTCATCTGAGGTGGCTGGAGATGGGTTTGAAAATGCGCCTCGCAGAGTACCACAAAGCAACACACACACACACACACACATACACACTCACATCCACACATCCACCCCCCCTTTTGCTCATGATGCTTTCATCGCACACACACACACACACACACCCGTGCTCAGACACACAGGCGTTTGGAAAAAAAACTACCTATGCCTGCACTCAGGCGTGCTGGCGTGCGCACACACACACACACACACACACACACACACACACACACAGACACACACAGCCTCACGTCCACTGACCCAGACGGACAAACACAGGGCGCGCGCAGGAGCTGCAGCGAGCAATGAATTACAACACATTGTGTCTCAAGCTTAGTTCCTGTCTGCACGGCTCCACCTTGACCTCCTCTCTCTCTCTCCACCGCTCTCTCTACCTTCCTGTCTGCCTCTCTTCTTCATGTCTCCCCCCCCCCCCAAGCCTCTCCTCTTTGCTTTTTTTGTGTCGTCCATTTTTCCACCCCCCTCCCGCTAGATCCTCCTTTATTTCTCTTTACCTCCCCTTTTTATTCCGACTCCATCTATTTCGATATCTCTCCTCTTTCATTCCCCCCTTTTTTTTCCCCTCCGTGGCCGCCCCTCCTCTTATTTACTCCCTGTGCGCTTGCTTTCGCCTCCTCCCCTCCCCTCCTTGCTCCATCTCATCTCAGACACACTCACCTGGCTCTCCCCTTTATTGCCTCGGGAGGCTGGAGAGCCACTGTTTCCTTTAATCCCAGCCAATGCCATCTGCAAACACTGACAGTCGCGCGGCCGACTCCATCGTTGTCTCACTATCAAAGCCGCGGCGGCATCAAAGGCCGAACGGGGCGTAAATCACAGCCGCCGCGGCACATTGAACCCCCGTTTGATTTGACTTAGTGCACACAAATAAAGGATAATATCGGTGTCATTTAGGCTGCTTCCCCCGACTTATTGACTGGCTGCGGATGCATGCGGGGATCCACAGCTGGGGGTCTGGTGAGCGAGTCCCTGCTTCAGAATTGGTTCGTGCGTTTGTGTGAGCATGCACAATGAAATCCATTCATAGAGGAGCAAATCTTTCCCCATCCTCCCATCCACTTATGCTACTGCAAACACACACAAAAAGCAGACACGTTCACACTCTCTTGCTCTCTTTTCCGAGGCCCTGTGTTTGTTTGGTAACAACACAGGGGAGGGAAGGGGGGGGGATCCCTAGACTCCTATTTCCTCTCTGATTCTCCTCTACAGCCATCTCTCGGTAGACGCCACTGGCTAATTAGCAGAATGGCGATCTGCTAATTGTGTTAATTTACAACATTTTAGCCGAGGGGAGTCTAGCAGGGGCTGGCAGAGCCTGTCACCCCCCCAGTGTAGCCAGTCGACGCCTGAGACAAAAGGCTGAGCGGAGAAAAGTTTTGTATTAGCTGGGAGGCTCCTTTAATATTGAGAATATATTAGCAGCACTGTGAAGGTCTGGAATACTGGACACAATTAGGCTCCAGGCCATATCCAGGTAGACACCATTATACTGTTATGTGCTTTTAAAAAAAAAACATAAAATCAAAGGATCCGTTTTTCATTTCGTCAATACGGCTATCCTATCTAATAACTGTTGTTGTTTATCCTCCCTAATACCGTGTAATCCCAACGCAGTGCAAACAAATACACAAATAATATCGCAGTAGAACTCGTGTCTCGTGGCCACAGAGTAAATCATACAACGTTTAAGAGAGCTTAAAGTCGGGGCTTCTTCTCCGTATTGTATTCTCAAGCCACACGTTTGATCTGTGGCCAGGAGCTAAACGCCGGTCTGGCGGTGAGCGTTCTATAATATCAACATCAGCTCATTAATAGATAATACGGAGCTGAAAAAAGGCTCGGAGGCCAGATCCAGCCTCGTCCTTCTCGCGGTGTCTCGTCTCGGGAGGTTTGCCCCAGAATGTAGCGATGCGACGCGTGTCGTGATACAGGGGTCACCTTTCAATATATATCGCCATACATTGCGATATTGTCATTTTTCACAAACAAAAACGTATGTTTTGCAATACTCAAGTGTCTTGATAGTTTCCTACATCCCTATATGTGACACAGTACACGTTTTACAACACAGCTAACATTAGCTATAGCTGATTGAAAATAGCTGCTGAGTTAGCAACCGCTAGCTTTAGCGAAAGGCAAACTTGCTAACTTTTGCTGTAACTTGTAGTTGAAAAACTAAGAAGACATGAATCAACATTTTGCTAATTCCGTTAGCTACCGACCCAGTGATTACAGAGCAAGAAAATAGCTTAGCTTAGCTTAGCTAGTCCCGGTAAAGAGTATAGCCTAGCTTAACATTGTAGCAGTTAATGCCATCGCTTTGTCGTGGTTACCATTAGATCACATTCATTCATCAATAGTATATATATTGATGTGCTATGAAATACAAATGTTTACACATACATCTTTAATTGTGATTCCTATTTTGAATTTTCAAAACTACGTTTATTTTCTGAAATAGGCTTTTTCACAATGACGTTGACGAGACGGTGTGTTTGCACCGTCACCATAAATCGGCCTGTTTCGGCTTCATTTGAAGTGCGGGCAGCGAACGGAGAACATGATGGAGATGTGAGGAAGGGAGGATGGAGAAAGGAAGATGAGGAGGGGGGATTGGGGGTGGAGCAGAACAATATAAAATAAAAACAAGCCTCGCGAATCGCACGCACTCCTCCCTCCACATAGTTTGATGCTCCATCAAACTGCGATGTGTCCTCCGTTTAAAGAAACATGAATCTTTCTAATTCCGCCATTAATAAAGATAACATATATAAAAGAGTGTGTCAGGCTCCATCAGGGCTTTCATCTCCTCTATAATGAGGTTAATGCGGAGACGCAGTGATTACCCCGGCAATGCAAATGAAGGCCAAATGATAACTTGCACTATTTAAATAAGGTAATAGCGATTACTCTACGTTATTCAAATGAGGAGGGATACTTTGAACCGAGCGCTTTGAACTCGCCGCTCCTGCTCCGAAACATATGAAAGGGATGGAGGGAGGATTGACTTTGGAATCCGCGTGTATCCTCTAATTCAATGTGATGTAAACCAAGGGCAACGAGCAAAGCAAAGTCACATAATGTGGACGGCGCAGGGTGGGCGGCGTCGACAAGAAAAGTATTTAAGGTAGCCTGGCTCCTTTATTCTGCTTTTTAAAAGACCTTAAAAGTCTTTGAGAAGTCCTTGATCAAAATAAACACAAATATCCTTCGCTGTGTTTTCCTCTGGATGTTTAACAAGGACTCTGGATGCCTCCAATTCAATTCCAAAAACTTCCAAGGACCTTTTTTTTTTTCTTGGTTTAAAAAATGAAAAGAATTCAGTGGAGCCCAATTTGTCCGAGTCTTTTTACATTGAAATTAGTGCATTCTGGCTGCGATTCATTCTTCTTCTTTTTTTTTTCTGGCTACGACAGACTTGAACCCCTTGTTTGATTTTCTCCACAATCTTCCGAGGTTTTTTGTTATTTATTTCTTTTTTCCGAGGCCTGGAGGAAATTCACGAGGCTGGAAGGATGGACACATTTAAGTGTGAGGGTAAAAAAGAAATAAAAGTGTGTTGCAGAGAGAGATCGTGCACTCAGCTGAGACATCATCCAACAGAAACCTTCACCACCTTCTGAAGCGTCAAGCCTGCCAGCGCTTTTCTTTTTCTTCCTTTCTCACTTCTTCTTCTTCTTCTTCTCCTTCTCCTCCTCCGGCCTCCACATAGAGAAGCCTAATCATTCTCATTACACTCGGCGTCCATCTGCATCAACAGAGCTGCCTATTACCGCGCGTGTGTGTGTGTGCAGTAAACAGCTCTTTAGAGAGAGCTAATGAGCTCTTTTAAGTCTGTCCGCTGTGTGATTCTGCAAGCGGGGTGTCAGAGCAAACTGCCCATTTTGGTAACGTCATAATTAAGCCGTGTGTGTGTGTGTGTGTGTGTGTGTGTGTGAGGAGGAAGAAGAGACACACACACACACACACATCCTGAGACAAGACGTACAAATGTGTGTGTGCCCTTTTTGTTTTTCTAACGCAAACAGACACTGAAGACCTTCCAGAACAAAGCTACCGTGTCATATTTTTTATATATATATAATTTTTTTTAAAGTGTAGGAGAAGCTGCATGACAGGCGATAACTTCATCAAAAGAGACCTGTTTTCACACACCACCGGGGAAATCGAACCGCTTATTCAAATCCTTATCAAATACACCAGAGGGCATCTTTTAACCTCTGAATCGCTGCACACACACACACTCCTGCATGTAGCTACTGTTCTATGAGTGTGTGCAGGGCCCTGTGTGTGTGTGTGTGTCTCACAACCTCCGGACCACCTTGTTAATGAGCCCAGCACACTGTGACTAAGCCATGGGCTACGCTGTATTGGCACACAACCTGCAGCGGAGAGTCAAATAATGTGATTAGGTCCCCCCCCCCCCCCCCCCCCCAAAAGGCAATTAATTATGAAATTAGTCATGAGCCGGCGTCTCAACGCGCAAAATCAGAACTCCCTGCGCCGCGTTTCGCGTCTTCTTCCGAGCAACAGTTGCGGGAAAAGTGGCAAAAAAAACTTGAAAACGTCTTAATTACGGGTGAATTCAAAAAAAGACAAAAATGCGTGAACCAAGCTCCTCTTCGTCCCCATGCAAGACGACACACAAAAAAAAAAAAAGAAGCAAGAATCGGGATCGGCGTCTTTGAAGCCGGCGATTGGAGCCCAGCCACAGCTTACCATTACAGCGACTTGAGTCTGTCGCAGAGCAACGACGACGACGACGACAACAACAACAACAACAACAGATGAGGGAGTAAACAGAGAGAGTTCAAAGTCTAGACGGCAGCAGTGACCGGGGAGAGATGAGCTGTCACTAACTCAAAGACAGTAAGAGAGGGGGGGGGGGGTCGCTGTAAAGATGACAGCTCCGAGCTGCGATATAAGGATATTTGACAAATGACAGCATCTTAAAAAAAAAAAATAATCAAATATTCATTGTAATCTGTGATCTCTGACCCTGTGATAAGTTTTACGACCATCAAAGTTTCAAACCTCTTTTGTGGAGCAGATTTGGAGTAAAAAAAGAAATCCAGCTTTGAGAAATAGGCTTGGTTCTGCTATGTAAATGCTAAAAATATTAGGGCGTGTTTAATGACGACTCTAAATTTAGCTCGCAGGAGAAATCGGGCTTAACTCGCCATAAATCTCGCACTAAATTCCAGAGGCGTGTCACCGTCGCCCCCGCCAGCCGGTATCAGATCTTCCTCGGAGCTGTATAAATTGACACTGTCTAAATTTCCTTTTTACTAGACAGACTATTGAATGGGTGGGTTAAATGGGTAGGGCGCAGTTAAACAAATGCTCCGGATCAAGGAAATTGTGCGTGGCTTCTTTTGTCATTCAGAGAGGAAATTGAGAGATATTCGGCGGGGGCTAACGCACGGCATTCATCTATAATGCACTCGGCCTGTCCGTCAGCTACTCCATTTCCTGTGACTAGCGCAGCGTGCCTAATCACCCGGCTCCACGCGGGGCTCCTTCCTCAAAGACAGGCCTGCCTGCCTGCCTGCCTGCCTGCACGCACACACACACACACACACACACACACACACACACACACACACACACACACACACACACACACACACACACACACACACACACACACACACACACACACACACACACACGCTGGACACACTAACGTCACTAAACATCAGGCCCGCTGAGGCAAACGGATTATTATTATCGGGGGAACGAAACATCTGTAAGGATGTGAGCTTAATGTAGATCATATTTAGGGTTGAAGTTACACCAGAGGATCAACTACAGGCAAATTAGATTTTGCTCTTTATTCATGGATTATTACTGATCTATAAGACATTAATAAACAATGTACTTAATAACTTAATGAAGCTATTAGAAACACGTTTAAACACCCACTAATTCATAGTTAATTGAAGGTTACTTTTGGCTTTATTACGTTTTTATTTCGTATCTATAAAGCATTAACAAACACGTTATTACCGTAGCAGAGTAGTCATAACCTTTAAACCCAAGACACGAGTAGTGACGGATGGACCCCTAATAGAACATGTCTTATTAAGTATTAATAACGTGTTAATCATGTATTCATTTATATCAATGATCCAACATTAATTAAACATTAATACACAATTGACCAACTTCATAAAGCCATTAGCGAACGCTTGTAAAACCTCACTGAGTAATTATTCATCAAGGGTTTAACTTGTTCCCTAATGACTTTAATGAATCGTGTAAGTCATATTACTCATCTGTTAACATCAATCAATGTGTGGACTTTATGAAATCATAAGAAAAACATACAAACCCGAAATAAGCTAGACTTTATATGAAGTTTTATGTTGTTTATGTGCTAAAGCCGTATAAAGTGAATTAATCACTTTATTCAGTTCATTTTGACTTAATAAAGACATTAGTAACAATACTTTAGTCCTGTACTTTATTAAGGGTTTACTTCTGTCTTTCCCACGTTAATAAATCCTTATTAATACCTACTAATTCATAATCTTTTAATATTAGTAAATAATTGATCAACATGATAAAGCCATTAGCAACAATGAATCATTCTGTGTTAAACATTTATACGTTGTTATGATGGCTTTATTAAGTCAATAAATAATTTAACAAGTCTGCAAAAGCACTGATGAACAATGTATGAACCCAAAGCAATTGGTTACAATCTGTAAACCCACACTTGAAGGGTTTATACATTTCAAACTAATATGAATGTGTAATAAATCATTTAATCCAATTTATAAACTCTAATCCCTGAAGTACGCCTCCACACAGAGACAGACGGCTCACTCGAGCTGAAGTGACGCTCGACGGACGGACTCTCACTTTGTAAGACGAGCAGCAAAGCAGGAGGAGTCGTGAGGCCCAACGTCCTCCTGCGCCGGCGTCGATTACAGCCGGTCACCCCGGCCAGCGTCGGCCGGGGTTCGTCAGGCTCCACATCTACATTCCCCGCTACCGCCTCCGAGGCCGCCCCGCCGATGCGCCCCTACCTGAGGCGTGCCCCCGGGGTTAACGCGGGCCACGCACTATCAATACTCCTCTGACGCCCGGATCCATACCTGTGGACCACCACCACTTTGTTTACCTGTGTGTTCAGTAATTAAAATAGATTTCTGAGAGGAGGCCTAATCCTTTTAGAAATGACATCGATCTAGCAGTGCAGGAAAAGCTGCGGTGTAACTTTGTCGGGCTTTTGTCCTCCCCCCCCCCACCGTGCACTCTTTCCCCCGTTTGAGGACGCTCTCGCCCCCCTTCCTCCTCCGTGAAAACTTTGGAAGGTCCTCGACGTGAAGGACGTCATTTAGGGCCTGGCGTGGAGGGGGGGGGGCTGCAGTAAAGAGGTGGCAGGTGGAGATAATAGAGAGGAAGCCTCTAACCTCGTCCAGAGCTGTCTGTCTTCGTAAATAAAATGAGATAATTATTGAGTGAACAACATTATACGCCGACGACGCACTCTTTCTTCTGCCCCCCCTCCCGCCGGCGCAGTTGTAAATCTCAACAAACGCGGCGCTTTTGGACATTAAGTGCTCACTAAGCACAGTGGATGCATCATATTTCAAGAGCAGGCGTTGTGTGGGTGAGGAGCTGGGGGGAAAATGGAGTGTAATGGTTATCCATTATCTTATACGGCAACGGCGGCAATGATCATTTTCAAGTGACTCATTTCTGGAAGTACCTATCTATTGGCCACTTCGCGAGAAGACTTTGATGGCTAATCCACAACAACTATTCAGAGGTCATTTGCTGCGGCGGCGCCCGAGACACTCGGCACAAGAGAACGCTCCAGCCTCCCTCATTATTCAAATACAATCCTCGGGAAGAGATCCGCATCACAAACAAGCGGAGTGGGCGATTACCTACGCGGCGCACTCCGGTCCAGAGTGGAAACATTAACAATGCATCAACAAATGAATGCATCACGATGCAAGGAAGAGTTTGAAAAAGCGCAAAAAAAAAGAAGAAGAGATATTTGTCAAGGGAATTAAATAGTGATGCTGGGGAGTGTATTAACACATCAATGATCCCACTTGTGGAAAAAAAGAAAAAGGAAAAAAAAAAAAAAAAAAAAAAGCTTCAATAGTATCCGGATAGACGTCCGCGAGAGAAACCTTCGGATTATTCAATCATATTATATTATTCTGCCGAGGCAAATGTATTTCCAGAAGTGTGGGTGTGATGTTTGTTTGTGTGTGGTCTCGGCTCCACATGAATGGTTACTTAACACCACACTGATTTCCCCTCAGCAGTTAGAGAGAGGGAGAAAAAAAACAGCCGATGCTCAATGATGCATCGCCGTGTTTGTTGCCGCCAGGCTGGTGTGTATGTGTGTGCATATGTCTGTGTGTGTGTGTGTGTGTGTGTGTGTTAGCTGGCACGTACACAGAGCCCAGGAGTGACTGCCGGAGTGTCACCATCTGTGGATGCATTTATGTCTGTCTGCACTGGGCTGTGTGTGTGTGTGTGTGTGTGTGTGTGTGTGGGGGTGGGGAGTCAGACAGTAGACTGGACCACAGCTCCATAGTTTGCTACTTAAGACAGCGGCAGGCAAACTCGGTGCCAAACACCAACTACACTGTAAAAACGGTCAATTTTAGCGAGATGAGAACTTTCCAGATTTAAGATAATATTCTTAAAATATTTTCCCCTTCAAATAAGGAAGAACATGGAGGAATATTTTTTTTTTCTTTATGTAATAAAATTGAAATTCATGATTTCGTCACTGTGGCTTGTAAACACGAGGACGATTTTAAAGCTGTGAACTGGTTTTTTTCCAGCGTGCGAAACCCTTGGCAAGCGAGCGAGATTAGAGTTCACCAGCAGTTGGTGGAGATTAACGCTCGCCGTGAGCGGCGCACGTGCAAAAGGTGTGCGAGCGCGCATGTGTGTGAGCGCGCCTGCGGCGGCTGTGTGGATTACTGAAGGGGCCCTGGCTGGGATAACCTCTACCCCCAGCCTGGGCACTCGCAGGATCCTTCGCCGTGCGTGTTTTCAAGTGTCAAATCCTGAACACGTCATACGGTTTCTGGTGAGATCTGCCAACTCATGCGTTCTCTCAGCATGTCCCCAAAAAAAAAAAAAAAAAAAGGACAAATGAAGAAAGGAAAGTTCATGGTTTTATGTATATAATAACGTTATTTAATTACACAATAATGTGTCTACTTCTCTGCTTACAATGAGCTGGAAAAAAACCTAACTTTGGAGTCATTTATCTTAACGTCACACACCGAGTCATCGGGACGCCTCAACGGGCAACATGTTCTCCTTCTTTAAAAATGTTTCTCTCGAACGCACGCATCTGCAGCTCCGGGTGTTAAGACGCTCAGGTGCGACGGCCGGCGAGTGCGCGTGGCGCCCCCTGCGCACACACACACACACACACACACACACACACACACACACACACACACCCTTTAAATCCACTGCGGCTCGCATTATGCTGGAATTCGCACAGGTTGTCTTAACAGTCAAACAGCGGATCAATACGCCCATCGATCGGTGGCATTGAGACTGAACTGGTCGTGTCGAGAAGGGGGGGGGTGGGAGATTCTCACTAGAGCTCGCTGCAGGACGCACACACACAATATATAGAAACACACAACACACACACACACACACACATATATATATATATATATACAGACGGCACAGGATCTGGTGTGTGTACAATACAAATATTTGCGAACGCCTGTATACAGGTTTATGAACACTCATTGTTCTATCTGCCTCGCTACCCGCTCCGACAGAAACTCGCGCTTCCTCGGGACACGCCGGCGTTCATCCCACATGAGCAGATTTTCAGGTCCTGTCCGTTCAAGTCGGAGCGGTCTGCCGGCAGTTTGTCTCAAAGTGAGGGCATCCAGTCAGCGTCGGCAGCTGAATATCAAGCTGGCTGCCGGCGCGTCTCCCCCCCGCGCTCAACTGACACAGTCGATAGATCTGCATTATTCATGGCGGGGGGACGGCCAGGGGGGCCGATGAGATGGCCTCTCGCTGAGGGCTGGATTTCAGCCGTCCCAAACTTTACGGGGCCTGGCGGACGCGTGACACCTTCAACAACTGCTTATCGTCAGCGAAAATGACAACGCGAGGCGCGGGGAAAGGGCACGCAACTTTAAAGGGGAGGCTCAATGAAGGGGGGGGGGGGTTTGTTAGCAAATTCAAAAGGAAAATTTGTA
>NW_027176417.1:520619-531438 GCF_023349555.1 Cebidichthys violaceus | reverse complement strand
CACAATCCCTCCAAGCAATATTCCTGTAAGCACTCGTCCACTGAGAATAACCGCATTGACTGAAGTGGAGTCAATGTAAGAGGACGGCAGAATGAGGGGAGGACGATAAAAAATAAATAAAATAAAGAGACGGAGGGATCAGGAGAAAGCAGCAGGAGGAGGAGTGTCCACCTGGCCGGCATCCAGGGGAATTAAACAGTCTGTTTACCGCTCTCTGCGCCTCGGCAGCGCCATGTTAGCCTAATGGCACGGACACGAAGCCAATTGATTTGTGGACCAATAGACCTGTCCCACAGCACAGGCAGATTACCTAGATCACTGGCTCCGCATCGAGCAGACATCGCCCCCACCCCCCGGGCGGTGGAATGTGAACACGGTGTAGGCGTGCGTCTGTGTGGGCATGCTCGTATACGTGTACACGTGTCCCTCGGATTAGAACATTAAGCGAGGGGGGGGGGCGGTTTATGTCCGTGGGGGTTCATCATTCTCGACTTGCGTGTTGTAGCCTTCAGGCCTCATTTGTTGTATTTTTTTTTTTTCCATTGATGATAGATGCTCCTCTGTGGGTTTGGGTAATGACGCGGCTTTGTGTGGAGTCGCAACGTTACATTCAGGGTCATACAATCTTATGGTTCTGCAAACTTCTGCTTCTCAAATATGTTGGTTAACGGTTTGGTTTGAGAAGAAACTGTGATTAGGATTTAAATCATTACTATTGATTCAATACGATCAGATACAAATAGTGCAGTTGCATGAAACATACTTGAATCATGGAATCCGTTTTTATAGATAGCGATGTACCTAGTAGCTAACGTCTGACAATGTTCGGCCTTACTAACGTTAGCTTAAGCGGCTAAAGTGCAGCGCTGTCTATAGTAGCGCTACGTTAACGTTGCCGAGCTACTTCACTCTCATTCTGTCGCAATACTGAGACTTAAATGTGATAAGCTTTTTAAGTTTAATGGACTCGCTTTTGTCTTTTACACTCAACAACTGTCGAGCTACTTGCTAGCTAACGGGCTGAAATTAGCCTGAAGCAGCGGCCCAGATCATTTCTGTAGAAAGAGACGTCCTCAAAAGCGTCTTTGGCCAAACAGACACCGACCAACTAGAAGTCAAGAGTTCTGTTTTGTATGAACACACTCTGAAGTTCTGAATCTACTGAAACTTTTAAAATACCATAAAGTTTCAGCAATTTCAAACTTTCACTCTTTCAAATGGTAATTTTAATCAATTAAATGTTGTGTTGTTGTTTTTAACAACATAACATGTTTTTATTAAAAACTGATTAGTAAAAGTTTCTTTACTGTTTGCACTTAACATAAATTCCATCATTTTAAATAAATCTGCCATAATGTCACACATATTGTAGTGGAAAAGTATTCCTATTAATATCATTGTATCAATTTCAAAAACCCAAACGTGTGAGTCCAGCTTTGTTTTCTCTGCTTTGTTTGAGTTTAACACCAACAACGTGCACATGCACTACATACCTGAAATGAAAAATGTGGAATTGGGAGTTTAGTGAGTAACATTTTCCCAGAAGGATCTCGTTGGCTGCATGCTAACACGCTGCACGCTGTTCTAAATTGAATGTTTCACCCAACAAAAAAAACAAAAAAAAAACCCTTGCTTCGGGACAATGAAAGACCACACACACTTGAAACTACAGTTGTCCGAGTGTACGGCCGAGGAGTGAGAATAATCCCACATTCTCCACAGTTTTCACTCATGTCAGTGTCCCAGTTGATAAGCATGAAAATCCATTTATCTACAAAGGAACCGTACGGTCCATGTTGGACAATGTCTCTTTCATGGTCCCCTTGCAGGCCCTTTTTTTCGTCCACAAAGCCACCCAACTGACTCCTCCACGTCTGTAATAGGCCACATTCATTTGATATGGACACATCAAGGGAGATATTGCAGTGAGTTTTTTTTTTCTTGTTGCCGTGCATCAAGAGAAGTGGGGCTGCTTCACAGAGGCGGCAATATGCTCTGAACATAAAAGAACAATGGACGCGAGGCAGATGCGAAACCCCCCCCCCAAAAAAAAAGACAGATAAAGTGGCCTGGACGTGAGCGGCGTACGCGTAACCTCGCACGGAGAACCACAGGGACACACGGTGAGGCTCGCTGTCATTACCGCTCAGCCTTTTCCTCCTTCAGAGAGCTGCTCTCCAGACTGCAGTGTGCAGGCAGGAGGACGGAGATCCAGGATTAGGCCTCGGAGGAGGAGGAGGAGGAGCCGTCAGATTACAGATTAGAAGGTGGGGAAGAGGTGGGATTAATAAAGCGCGCGGCTCGGCTAAGGGCGTTGTCAAATTTAGTCCTGTGGATTACACCGTGGCAAGAGGGAAATGTTTAAAAGAAAGAAGAAGGACCCTCCTGGAGATTGTTATTGAAGCACTTTCCTCACCGGTCGATGTTATTCATTGTCCATCTAATCCATATTTGTGTAAATGAGGCGCGCGGAGCTTTACAACACAGAAAAAAAAAAAAAAAAGAGCCCTGAGACTCTGGTATTAACCATGATGCTGCGTCTTAACCACCCTCTGGCTAATGCGGCTAATGAATGAGAGAGCGCTAGCGGGCTAACGGCTCTAATTCTCCTTCACAGGCTATCATGTTGCAGCCCGGAGACGGATCGATACCATTTGCTCAACACACAGGAGGCCCGGGAATCTATAAAAGGGCTTTTATTGAGTAATTAAACACCCATTACTGTCCCGCGCTGCCAAACAATAAATTTGATCAGCCTCTCAGGCGCGGATCCAGCCGTGATTAATACTCAGTGCATGCGTGACATAAAAGGCCGCGGTGACATTTTGCTAAGTCCCGTCTTAGACCCTCTGACAGGGGTACGACCGCTCCAAGGTTGTTCAGCGAGGCCGGGCTTCAAGAGGGCTCCGTGTGCAACGAGAGCCACGTACGTGTCCGACCCCGCTGGTCCGGGATCCAGTCCCACTGAGGTCCACATAGCAAGCGGCGCGCCCCACTTTCTGTCGAAACTGCTCATTAAACATTGGCTTACACTTTACTTTTATAACACTCTATAATGCAGTTGTAAGCACTTATACGTGTATTCAGATAATGTAAAGACAAATAGGGATGCACGTTTAAACTTAAAGCATTATTTGACTGCTATCCTGACAGAGCAACAGCAAAGTGAAGACTATTTCCACACATACTTCTATTCTTGCGCGACAGCCGACGTGAATCACACTCTCATGTCACATTGGTCTCTACTGTCCACAATTTCACCCCCCCCCCCCCCCCCCCTAATTTCCCAACGTCCTTTTCCACACTCGCACAATTCAAAAAAAAAAAAAAAAACCTGCTACAATCCCATCCTTGTTGGAGAATATTTAGCGTTGTTGAGCCAACAATATGGCATCTGGGTGATTCTCCGAAATATGAATGGCCCCATTCACGGGGGCTCAATGGAGTCGCTTGGCAGTGGCCCGGCTTCCCCTCCCTCCTCCGTGCTCAAAACAATATTCTGCGCAGCGGTCTTGGCACTTTTCCCCGAAATCAACAAAAGGGGGAACTCGAAGCCGTCCCTGAGACCCTCAAAAGCATTAAGCCTCTGTGAGATGCGGGAGTACTTGGCACAAGCAAAGCGATTTAACGACAATGGGCAAATCATACAGTGCTTTGTGAGATTTAGGGGATACAATAGGCACTCGGTTTCCAAAGCACACATTAGTAAGCATGTCATCGGGACCCCCTGGGGGGGATTTGAGCAGCCTAGAGGGTCTGTGTAGTGAAGAGGATAAATATATGTTACCGGGCACGAAGATGGAGCGCTGCCAACGCCTCCCTCCTTCACACAACATACTGTGGATTATGAGTGCGTGGAATACATTAACGGAATAATCTTCTGAACACGCAAACTAACCCCTGCAAACTCAACCCATTTGGCTTGTTAAGCGTATACATCGCAACACTTCCAAAATCAATTTACGACCATTTAACAGAGCTCAAGAGGTGCGGATGAGGAGAGATTCTCGCCTTGCAAAAAATAAATAAATACAAAAAAAAAAAAATACAAAAAAAAAATGAGCCCCCGCTACAAAAATAAAAACAGTAAAAAAAAGAAAGACTTGTTATAAATGTGCGGCGCTTGCAGCCATGCTGACCTCTGAGTGCTAAACAAAACCAACAACGGACAAGCAGACACCCACTCAAAAGTCAATACCATGCGCGCCTCCTCTTCCTCTTGTATGGTTAATGCATGATGCCAGGTAGGGGAGACAGACGGAGAGTAGGATCTCATTATACGCTGCATGCTATCATTAGCTATCTACCACATGTGTCCATCCTGCCAACGGAGTTGTACAAGCAACATCCTAATGCCTCTCGCCCCCGCTTCCAGTGGGGGAACTTGGCCCGCACGCGCACGCACACACACGCGCACACACACACACACACACACACACACACACACACACACACACACACACACACACACACACACACACACACACACGCGGTTACAAGCGTGCACACACATGTTCACAGGGAAGCACAGGAACGGCCTCCCTCTCCTCAGCACCAACCGAATTTAATGCAATTTTTTTAAGACGTATAACAAAAGTTCTCTCTCTAATGGAGGATTTGCAGCTTTTCTCTGCTTTGTACGGCCGTGAACTCTTTGGGTTTCCGGACTGTTGGTCGGACAAAACACAAGTGCACTCTGGGAAACGTAGCTGTGGCCGTACCGGTGCAATTTAAATCACGAGGCCGAAGCCGAAACGGTCAGTCGATGGACAGCCCGGCTTTAGCGATCGACTGATGCTTTCAGTCATTTATCAAGCGGAGGCAGCAGAACGTTCTCAGGTTCGCAGGATTTCAACTCGACGTCTTCAGGTTCTGGCCTGTTGGTCGGACAAAAACATGATGATTTCACTTTTGATTCGCGGCGCAATCTAGATAAGAGCTGGAAATGTTCGCGATCGATTAATCCTTTCAGTCATTTAAGGAGCACAAATAGCAAAACGATGATCTCTCAAACGGGGAGCATTATGATCTCGTTTTGGTGACACAAAACCAGACATTTTCAAGACGTCATCTTGGGCTTTAGAGAGCTTTGATTGGTATTTTTCCACTTTCTTTTTTTTTTTTTGGTCATTACACCGACCGATCGATAATGACTGTAAATTGCTAGTCGCAGCGACAATAGCCGCGGCGAAAGCTACGTAGCAACAGCAGTTGTTGGGTTTTTGTTATTTTTTTCGCTCTCGCTCGCCGGTTCGTGTCCGTCTCCCAGAGGCCACAGGCGGCTCAGTGATGCTGTGCCACACGCCCAGCCACTCAACATCCTTTGTGTCCATCCCCTGGCAGCCTGCCAAGCCTCAGAACACACACACACACACACACACACACACACACACACACACACACACACACACACACACACACCAGCTCTTCCTCGCCCCCGACGAGCCATTGTTCATTAACGCTCACGCACACCTTTGCCGCCTCGCAGACAAAAAAAAAAGAGTGGCCGACTTACTTGCCGCTCGCGCGAGACGCCTCGCTAATCAAGACGTTCAAGCTGAGCTGCAGACGGGTGGTGGAAGGGGGGGGGGGGTTGGGGGTTTGGGGGTTGGGGGGGCAGCAGACGGCCACGATCTAGCCCAGACTGCGTTCACAAAAAAAAAATCAGATCATCCAGCAGCGGCGGCCAGAGATTACAGTCGGATCCTTCCTCTGCTCCTGGCTGTCATTTTTCTTTGGCCCTTGTGGAGAAAAAAAAAAAAAAGAAAAAAAAAAAGAGGCTCTCGTCCTCCACCGCCGGGCCAAATGAGCGGCGAGCTCCCCCGCATATCAATGCACAATTAACTTAAGACTTCCATGGCAATAACCTAATTAGAGACGGCGCCTTCTCATTTGACGGCACAATGTAAAGATAAGCTGCACGCCGCCATGTCCATTGAGGTCTAATGGTGTGGAATATTCCAAAGTGGAAGTTAAGATTTTTTTTTTCTTTAATAAGTCCTTAGCATATTTAACGCTTCCACATGCTGAATGCTTTAATATCTGTCGGAGAATCCGGGCCATGGGTGTCGGAGATTGCTGGTAAAGAGTAAAGAGAGGTGAGCGGGGGTCTGCTTAGAATTCAGGAATGGGGTGGGGGGGGGTGGGGGGGGGGCAGCGGATTGCAAAGAAGGTAGGAGAGGGAGAGAAATGTGCAGCTTTGATTTGATTAAAACCAATGAAAAAAACGACGCATTACATAAACCAGAGAAACTTCAAACATTTCGGGGGATTCGGAGTTCAAAGAGAGCGAGATAATGCTTTTAATGCTGGAATTAACATGGAAATGAATTTAGCTGAGTGTCTCTCGGAGAAAATAAATACATTAGAGGCGGGAAAGTCAGGAGATTTTGGCGGACACCGATCTCAGATCAGTTTCGGCTGCGGTGGCTCAAAAGGTTCCCCGGCTGTTATTGGGATAGTCGTAGTTAGTTTGACGAAAACTTTTGCGTCTTTTCTTACATTATTCAACCTGAAAAGCGATGTTGGATCCTTTGAAAGAGGAACTTTATGATTCATCTGGTGCGATATCTAACAGCTCAGTGACACCACCTGATCTCTCAAGTGCCACCGCCGGCATTAAAGCATTATCTTGGTCACAGCGAGTGTCCGCAGCAGTAAGTATCACTCCACCGCGGAGGTCAGTCTGTGGTGTGGATCCCCCCCCCCCACACCCCTCACCCCTAAGTACACCCATCAGATTTTGACTGGATAATAACCAGTCAGCACTGGGAGGAAGACGTGAGGGCAGAACGAGTGTAATTTGTGTGTGAGGGCGCGTTTTGAGAAAAGAGAATAATCCACGGACCGACAACTGTCAGTCACAGCAACACTAAATCCCCCAAACCCCCCCCCATGTGATGCAGCCAGTGTACCGACACAGAAGTAAGGGGGAGGAGGGGGGAGGACAGGAAGAGGAGGACTCGTGGCCCGTCCACTCATCTAGGGAGAGAAACCTGTTTCGGGGGGGCAAGCGGCACTACCGACAGCTGCCCCCCCCCCATACCCCCCCACCCCATCTCCGGGAAGAGGAACTTAGATCAGTGAGGAGGGGGGGGGGCTGTCAGCGAGCACAGCGCCGCCCCGGCAGCACTGCCTTCTGGGACGGAGAGCGAGAGGAGGGGAAATAAGTGGACAAAGAGTGAAGTGGATGAGAGAGCGGAGGAGACAAGAAGGACTGACGCACTGTCGAGCAAACTGTGGAGGGAAAAGGGGGAGGGGGGGGGGGGGGACAGGAGAGATGGGAGAGAGTGAAACAGACAGACAGGTCCGAGAGGGATTTGTTCTATTTGCATGTGCCGGGTCTCCACGGGGGTCCCGGGCTCCAGCTCGGCACAAAAGATAACACTTAACATATTTGCTGAAAGATGACAACCCGGGCGGTGTCGCGTTTGAGGACGGCCCCCTTTGTCAGACGGAGAGGACCCACTGACGTGACGCGGCGGAGACTAACACATGTCTCTCTCTCTCTCTCTCTGTGTGTGTGTGTGTGTGTGTGTGTGTGTGTAAAGAAATACTTCCCCCACCGTCCCCCCCCCTTTACATCTGGCTCGCGGTCCCGCGGGTAAAGGGGCCGGATCGCGCGCCGCTGGGCTCCGGGACGGTTTTAAAACAGCTTTTAATGGTAAACATTACAGACTTGATAGGAAGTGTCAGGATAATTTATTAACGCGGTCCCACCGGGGGGAGTCGCTCGGCCACCCTCGCAGCACACTCGGCTCTCTCTGTTCATTTGAAGGGGGGGGGGGGGGGGGGGGGGGGGGGGGGCTGGGGGGACGTGTTTAGATAAATAAAGCAGAGTAAAGGGTTGCCTGTTTGTAGAGCACTTTCTCTTCCTTTCCTATTCTCTCTCCTCTCTCTGTCCCTATTAGCTGTATCGTGGGGGGGGGGGGGGGGGGATGTGAGGCGATACGTTATGTGTATAATGAGGAGATTATTGCTGCTGTCACCGCAACACGCGCAGACAGCGGATGCAGAGGGACGGATTCTTAAGCCGCGAGACTGTAAGCAAACAAATAAGACTTAGAGGAATAAACAGGCCGCTGAGTCGCTACATTATTTACATTACACACAGAAACCCGCACGCCTGGGCTTTCTCATCTCTTACACACACACACACACACACACACACACACACACACATATTTCAAAACTCATGCACCACGCCGCTCCCACATATGTTCCTCTCTAGAATGACAGCAGCGGCTAACAATTGAATTCCTCCAATAAAGAATCACGTCCACACATCGCAATCCAAAGTCAGCCGTTTGTGAGCGCGGCGCGATGACAGGGCTGCAGGAAAATGTGTCATTTAACGGGTAAATAGGTGCACACCTGTGTGTGTGTGTGTGTGTGTGTGTGTGTGTGTGTGTGTGTGTGTGTGCGTGCTACACTTGAGGTCCAAACAGAGGCATTAGTGTTCTCATTAAAGTGAAAGTTTGACAGTGTGGACACACACACACACACATGCCTATAATCACAGAAACAACACACACACACACTAATGCATCAGCAGGAGAAAGGAGGAAACAGCACATGACATGGAGCAAGAAACTGTGTGTGTGTGTGTGTGTGTGTGTGTGTGTGTGTGAGAGAGTTCAAAGGTGAAAGGTTGAGTCCTCACTAATAACTGCTACAAAAACCAAGAATGTGCAATCGTGGAAGCTCGGCCCCGCCAGAATAAAGCGCGATTATTCATCAGAGAACTATCCGCTGCCACATCTCACTCTCAACAGGGTGGGATGGCTTCTTTTCTCTCTCTTTTCCAACAATCCACCATTGTTCTACGTGAACGCAGCACACATTTCCGGCACTCAACACATAGATATTCTTCTTTCTTTTTTTTTTTTTTAAACCTAAAATTTGAACGATCTGCTGCACGCACGAGGCAGGATGTGGTTTCTCCCAGTGTTATTAATGCACTGTTCCCTCGCCATCTCGATGATCACTGCTGCACTAAAGTGCGTATGAAACATGAAATATGAAATAAAGGGCAACGCTGATTATAAATACAACTTTGCAGCGATTGAGGCCTGGGACTCACATCTACGCGTTCCCTTCCACAACTCGTACGTTGTTGTATTCAAATCATAAGAAATCTCACACAAGTTGTGAATGTTGGAAAAAATAGAACTTCTGCCTCACGTCCATCTCGCTCTTCTGCAGGTTTGATTATCAAACAAGGAAAAAAAAAAAGTTTGGGAACTATGACAGCAGATTATTAACGTCCATGTGTGATGTAAATGTAGCCCAGGTGTGTTGATTAGCAGGTGGTGTTAGTGTGACATGAGAAAAACATAAAAGATGCAAAATAAACCTAAACTTGACTGCTGTCATTTTGGAGATTTATCCTATTAAAAAAAAAAAATGTTTAAATAAAGCTGACAATATGAACACACACACACACACACACACACACACACACACACACACACACACAATAACACGAAATAAATATACAAAATAAATACACTTAGTCACCAGCTAGGGAAACTCATATGTGCACCTTCTAATACATTAATAATAATTATATTAATAATAAAACGTGTAATGTAAAGTCCACCTACCATAGACGCTGCTGCTGCTGATCATCTCGTGCTGGAACGGTGAGAGGAAGAGGGAGAGGAAGAGGAGATGAGAGCATTGGAATTAAAAAAAAATTTGAAGAACAAAAAAAAAAAAAATCCCCTTCAACCAAAAAACTGAAACATGACAGACACTTTTTTTTTTTTTGTTGGGGGGTTATTGTTTCTATTTCTTGTCGGTTCCAGCGGCGCTGCTCGGATTCCCAGCCGTGTGAAAGGTGGGCCCTTCAAGTACTGGCGCGAGCAACTCAATAGGAGAGAGGCATCTAACCTACATGCATCTCATTAGAAAGTGGAGCCCGGGATGACAGGCAGCGGTGAGGGAGGGAGGGAGGAGGGGAGAGAGAGCGAGAGAGAGAGAGCGAAAAAAAAAATCAACTGGTGCAGCTCGGTGCTTGTTCGGAGTTCAATCTGCTGATAACGCCCTAAAATGTTTCAAGAACGGGCGCTGCGGTGATTCTATATCCGCTCTCTGCGCCGCAAGCGCGGGGCAACTTGTTGTAAGCAGCCGCGTGACGGAGGCTGGATTAGCCTCCGCGTGCATGCAAGTTGTGTTTTTATTGTTTTTTTTGTTTTTTTAGTAGTGAGTGCCGCACAGCCGACACACAGGAAAAAAACAGGCGACCTATAGTGCGGGCTTTTGCGATTTTTCACCGCGGCGCATTTCCGAAAAAAAACCGTGCAATTCACGCGCAGGTGTCGTTCGCGATTCGGGCAACTTGTTAAAACGACAACGCGCGCATGCATGAATTCAGAGGTGAGCGTGCACTGCGGGGGCTGCAGCGGTCGTCTCCTCTCCTCTACAGCCCGTCCGCTCTGACCGCTCGTGTCCAACAGCGGACGCAGCGGATCCCTCCAGACTACAGCCCTGCTTACCTGTTATTTTAGCGACAGGTCGACCTCTCACGTGGGGTTGGTGGTGGTGGTGGTGGTGGCGGCGGCGGCGGTGGTGGTGGTGGGGGGTGTGTGTGTGTTAGGGTCGCATCGATCCCGGGAAAGGGTCTGCTGCTGCTGATGAAAGGTTTTTTTTTTGTTTCTTTTCAGCCGAGGGTTAAGCCGGGTTGCGCGCGAGCTGAAGCCATCCCGAGTGAACGCAGGAAGCACTGACCACAGCCACTGCCATGTTGGAATTTCACCAGCCCCGAACAGCTGCTTCTCAGACTGACCAGTACGCTCCCCACTGCGCATGCGTGCGA
>NW_027176417.1:483119-515619 GCF_023349555.1 Cebidichthys violaceus | reverse complement strand
CGTGCGTGGACTCGTTTAATTAACCACTTGAGAGGTGTAGCCGGGTCCACGGTGCTGACCGGTCGGTCCGTCTCGCAGCAGCTTTGAAATGAGACAAATCTGCTGCTGATGTGAATCAACGTCTGACAAACGGGAACAATCTAATTATGAGTGAAGGGGGGGGGGGGGGGACAAAACCATCTCACCAGGAGGAAACAGATCACACACGTCTATTCAACTTAAAATTCGACAGGTTTACATTGCTAAATTAAAATAAATTAAATGACTTGATTGTAAATTAGAATTTTAAAACCGGTACTTATATGCGACCCTGCACCTTATTATTTTATACAATTAACCATTAAGTGTGTGTTTGCTGTGTGCCGTCCACATTTCTCTCGGCTTTCCACACAGTAGAATGTGTGTGTGGTGGACCATGTCCTTGAGGTTTACTCTTTTGATTCAATGGCGCTCCACATGGATGGACTCAATCAGATACCTCAAGCCCAGTGAAGGGTGATGTTCAATGGAGCCGAAGTTACACTGCAGCAGCTCCTCGGAGAGAAAAAGGCGGCCTGGTTCTCAGACGATGTTTACATGTACAGACACTTCTTAGCCCTGTAGAAACCGCGGAGAACCTGAATTTTTAAGCGCGTAAACAAAGCCGTTTTTGACTCGCTGACATGTAGCGCCGCCGGCTAAATTGCTTAATTGTCGTCACTGGCACGGAAACGCGTTTTATGTTTGCAGTTTTCTACTTCATGCGGTCGCTGGCTGTCAGTGATTGTGGAAGATTTCTTGCATGGGAGCATGAGCACATACACTTAAAATAAATCCTCTTTTGTTTTTTTTACTTTTTCAACTGTCAAATCAATTTTGAATCAAAAAGATTCAAATGTGTATTTAAATCATCTGAGCCGAGCGCAGAGATCACATCGTTTACTTGTCCTAAAATCTGATTTACAACAGATGTACAGCTTAAGACGGATCGGAGGGATGTCAGCAGATACAGCTGCAGTTAGGTGTGCGAATCCTTTCAGGATTGTGTCCCGTCTCTTCCAAACACTTACAATGCAGTTCCCGGACAATAACGAGGAGCAAAGAACTTGAAATGGCCAATGGGGTTTCTGGCCCCAGAAGCCATTACTCCTTGAATACCTTGAGGATAATGAAACTGGGCCAGGGGAGAGCGGAGATGGAAAACTGTGCTGTTGGAGTGCACTGAGCCATTGCACATTTCTGTTTGAACCCATAACACTGTGGCCATGTGACAAATGATAGCAAACACGGAGCCTGAGTCCCTCGGAGAAGATTACAGTCAGCCGAGTTCAAACTGAAGGTGCAATTTTTTTTCTGGTTGGAGGTTTTCACTGTTCATGTTATGTTTGTGATTATTAGTTAGCTCACTTCAGTTGACAAGAACCAATTTGTATTTCTGCAACAAGCTGTCAAGTTACCTCAGGGGAATAGTTAGATGCGAAGACGGAAACCGCTCTCATGTCTGAAAGCTACGTATGAAGCTAGAGTCTGGAGACCGTTAGCTTAGTTTAGCATACAGACTGTAAGCAGGGGGAAACAGCTAGCCTGGCTTTCTACAAAAGAAAATACACTTTCCATCACGTTCACAACTCACATATTAAAGGGACTGTGTGTTGTGCAGTGAGTACGATGTCTGAACGGTAAATATGAAGCTATAGAGCCTGGAGACCATTAGCTTAGTATAGCATATAGACTGTAAGCAGGGGGAAACAGCTAGCCTAACTTTCTACTGTTAGCTTAGTTTAGCATTCAGACTGTAAGCAGGGGGAAACAGCTAGCCTAACTTTCTACTGTTAGCTTAGTTTAGCATTCAGACTGTAAGCAGGGGGAAACAGCTAGCCTAACTTTCTACTGTTAGCTTAGTTTAGCATTCAGACTGTAAGCAGGGGGAAACAGCTAGCCTAACTTTCTACTAATGCAAGTACACTTTTCAGCACCTCAAAGTTCACAATAGCTAATGGAAATGCAACAAGTCTTAGTTTCAGGGGATTATACATTAATGAAAACACAGTTATGAATATAATACTCCATTTCTGCTAATAGAGCCCCAGAAATGCGACACACTGGACCTTTAACATGTTGTATCTGGTTTGTTAAATCCGTACGATAGAGGTGTAAAAACAATTGTATTATTTAACCTTTGGACAAATCCAGGTTAGCTGTTTCTCTCTGTTAACGGTATTTATGCTAACGAACTCTGAGCTCTAGGGTCATATTTAATGGATGTACAGTAAGAGAGAGATTTACTGTAAGACTAAGTGTATTAAAAGTTTCTATATGTCATACCATATGAGTGTAAAATCCTGATATCGATTTACTCGGAATAGGGAAATAAATTGTGCTGCACTTACAGCATGAAGGACTATCCAGACTATTTCTGCAGTGAGTCACATGTCAATTTCTACAAGTTCTATCTGAGAAATGAACATTGGCTGGGAGCAGGCTTCCTGATTGGTCATTTTGAACCAGAGAAGTATGTCTGCATGTCCTGACCTCTGCCCGTTGTTTCTTCATGCTCGGCTGTATAACAAGACCATCACGCAGCACCGACGGGAGACAGGTCTCAGCTGCTCGCACTCTTATCAGAATGGGCTGCGCGGAGTGAGACGCCTCGAGGAAGTATCAGTAAACAACGCTATAGGGTTCCAGTTGCTATACGCTCAGGCGCTCATGCAAAATTCAGCACTTTGTATGTAGACCGAGACAGAGCCAAGGCAGAAGGCAAGGGGTTATGTTTTAACCGGTGAACCTTCAGAACTCGACTATTCCCTCTCTAATTCTGACGGAAATGTTTGCGCATTTGACCTGAGAGCGTGAATGAGAAATATTAATTGCTGCACTTACACATGAAGAAATTCAAACAGCGGTTGCTGCTGCCGAGCTCTAGCTCCAACCAGTTATCTCTCTCTGTCTCTCTCTGTCTTCCTCCAAAGTCCTTTAATGGCGTGATCGCCCTTAACTCAACTGTAAATCTCTCCCCAACGGCTTATGGTTCAAATTAATGGCCCTGCCATAAGTGTTTGAATTTCATGAATTGTAATAATACTTACATCACAAGACACATGAAGTCATGTCTCCCTCTCTACAGTGGAGATATGATACATTTTAGAGGGATGCACAAAGTGGTCCCCTGGTACGGTAGTGATGTATTCTAATAGACTGTGCTGGCCAACCCTCGGGTGCACATATTCATGATTCATATTTGAAGGCTGCAGAACATTTAAATGGGACATTAAGTGGCGGAGAAGATTAAAACACTGTTGGCTTAGTGGAATAACTGGGACGTTCACTGGTGGCCTTTTTTTTTTACAGATAACTGCGTGTGTCCCAAGCAGTCAAAGATGGTCAGTCGAAAGTGAAATCATCTTCTCTTTTTATGTAAGGAAATATATTTATTATGATGGTGCCGTAGCTATTGTGCATGTTTCTTTTTGTGGAGAAATTTGTCAGAAACAAAGCCGAGGCTTCGAGCCACTGGGGGAGACTTTTCCCATGGCAGCGGTTGTCTGTCAGCATGGATACGGTGCTCTGTCAGCTTCAGTGGTGCGCTGCTAACTGGAGAACGTCATACTGTTTAGCCTACAAACATTGATTAAGGGACTTTTTCTTCTTTTCAACGAGCCATAACATTGAAAGCCACTAGCAGTTTAAGCTGTCTTACAACATTTAACATTGGGCTGTTAAGATTGAAAGACGGTTAAACTAGCGTTGCACTGGTTTCCTCGACAAAAAGCCAATGGGAGTTTTCCCACTGGATTTTGGATTACTGGAGAAAATAGCAAACCACTACTGCAAACACGTTTATTATACTTACACGTTTTGTTCAGCAAGATTATCTTCACAATTGGACACCACTTTTATGATTTTTGAAGAGTTAAAAGAAAAGCTAACGTTAGGTAGAAAGCTAGCGTTTGGCTATTAACAAACTAGACAACGGTCGCATGAGCGCGAGTACAGGCAACGACCCGTGGTATCATCGTACTGGTGGCGAAAATGACTCATAATATCCCCAAAAATATTTTTCCGCCTGACAAGTGCTGGCAATCGAAAGCTGGTAGCTCCCCAGTTGGGGGGATCACAGGCTTCGGCCTTTGTCCCTTTAAATATAGACTACCAGGGTTTAAGCCAAGAGAGCGAGCTCAGACTACCAAAGTTGCGCTTACAACTCTGAGCTCTCCACCTACTTCGAACGCACGAGATAGTGGTCTTTGTGCGACGGCGGTGCGCCTGCTACTCCACCATCACAGAGGATGGTCAAGGGCCTTGACGAGGTTCTACGTACTGTGATGACAGGGCGGACGGTGGGACTGATGAAGCTTCTTATATTTCAATATCGAATCGCATCTGCAGCCTCCGAAATGATCCGATCTGTGTGGTTGACGAGCGGGATCCTAAAGGGAAGAAGTTGGCACACATGATCTCCACATGGTTGATCTCAGGGATCTTAGGTTCTTTACTGACGTGTTTTATATATCGTAGCGTAAAATCACGCCCCCTGGAGGCCATTTATATAGTTGTTAAAAAAAACACTTATTTTGACCAAATGAAAACACAAGTTGGAACAAATACCACAAATATAGTTTTAGTTTAACGAAATTTCTCATTGACAGTAAATATATTTGACAATTTGTAAGCTTCAAACAAGGTTAGGAAATAGACAAATGTGTTCATGTCTGTCATAATAATATCACAACTGTAGCCATTATTATCATTATAGGTGCATGTTGTTTGTCTATGAGAGCAACGCATGATTGTGTGCGACATAGATGTGTGTGTGTGTGTGTGTGTGTGTGTGTGTGTGTGTGTGTGTGTGTGTGTGTGTGTGTGTGGTGGAAGCAGGAGGACAGACTTGATGATCCCTCGTCTCCTGGTGACTGTGTGGAGCCAGCCAGCCGTGGCGAGGCTGCCATAACTACCAGTTGAGCTCTGTCAGGGAGATGACCCACTCTCTATTCAACAAGACCTGCCACCCTGACGGACAGACAGAGAGACCGAGGGAGAGCATGACGGACTGCAAGACAGGCGGGCGGAAAGACAAAAAGACACAGCATGCGAATATTTTAACTCTGGACCGAACGCGAGGACTCGCCGTCTCGCCACCGAACAGCTGAAAACAGAGAAAAAGCCGTAGGAGTAATTGGACCGCAGCAGCGCAGGTCAGGAGTCAACGGTCTTATTTGAGGGCTAACACCATTTAAGACTAATTTGAGACTATGTGTTATTGTGCCTTTAACTAAGTTTCTAACCTGATCTGCATGGAGGTTCATTGTGCTTTTAAAGGAGACCTGCTGCCCTGCAAAAGGCCGCCTAATGGTTTTTCAAACCCACAGTATTACTTTAATGTACTGCAGATCAAAGGATAAAACAACCACTTGTGCAGATGAGGGGGGGGGGGGGGATCTGAAGTGCGGGAAAGATTTGAGATTTTCTTTATGAGAAGTCCATTTGGGTTCCCACCGTTACGAACGATTATCGTCTCGCAAACGATTAAAAAGGCACTTAAAGCAAAACTAAGAGCACATTTATTATGCATCTTACCTCGTACAATTCAAATCACACACATTTTGTACAAGGAGTTCATTTAAGCCCAGTGAAATGTAGCTCACCGTTTCGTTGCATATTGTGAGGCAGAAAGTAATGCACCACAGCTAAGTTTTCAGCGTAATGAAGACCCTGAACGGAGTGTGAGGTGTGGTGAGTGGCTCACGTCGGGTGAGGGCGAAGATGAACGTTTTCAATGTATCTTGGAAGTGAGTGGAACAAATGCTGATTGGGTTTCTCATTATAAACCTCCCATGGATGGATGTGGATGTTGGTGTTGGTGTGCACTCGGGCACCGTTGCTCACCTGTGTGCATTAGTGCGTTCGCTTTGTCGTTGGTGTTTGTGTGCAAGCAGCGAGGTCAGGACCCGGGCTGGAGGCCCGTCCCTGGAGAGGTCGCCTCCGGCGTGGCCGACTAACACTACAAACAATTAAAAAACACTGCTGCCTCCCTCCCCCCAGGGGCGTTCGGCTTTATCCAGCTCAGGTCGGGGAAATCGCTGCACAAGACTCCAAACTAAACCCTCGGTATCTGGTCTATAACGATGCCGGGCAACGCAGAGGATGGAGAGGCAGAATCGATACGGCTACAGCCTGTGGACCCAGTGTGGAGACAGGAGGCTATTATTAGGACGTCCTTTCTTTACCACCTGAGCCACTTACACACTTAGGATAGTCACACACACACACACACACACACACACATTACGTTCAACTCCTCCTCGGTCTAAAGCGCTTGCACGTAAGAACAAATGACGCTTGAGGGGGCTTGTTATTCATCTCCAGCATTACTGCAACATCTTTGTAGCAGCGGGTCCAAATATTCACACAACAAATCCAACATGTTCTCTCTCTCTCTGGAGCGTCGAATTCACTTGAATGGAGGCGAGACTGCTGCAAAATTAATCGCAACTTTGCAAGCGAACAAATAATTCAGACTCATGGTCCTGCCTGATGCAACACAGGCCGGGCCTTGTATCCAGAGTCTGAATTAAAAGACGTGGTTTTATTAGCAGGGTGGACACAGTTTTGTCGCGCCGGCCAACCGGTTGTCTCCCTGGGCATATGCTGCGTCCACTGCTCCAGAGCCCCGCTGTCAAAGCCATTGTGAATCCTAATGATCACAGTGCATCTCAACCGGTCGACACACACACACACACACACACACACAGACACAGAGACACACACACCCTCCCTGGTCTTCGCTCCAGGGGTCCTGACAAAACAGGAGACGGCGGGGACTCGTCAGAAGACAGCGATGCCGGTGCGCTCCACCTGCTCACTGATTCTTACGCCTGGAGGAGCCTGAGGGCACTGCCATCACACACCCTCCCCTGTCCATGGCACACACACACACACACACACACACACACACACACACACTCAAAAATACATAAATCGATAGACACATACTTACAGACACACATAAATCCACAATGCACATATACACCCTGCTCCCCTCGTCTCCCACTTACTTTACCTCCCACCTCTTTTTCTTCCTTGCATCCTTTCCCTCGCGCCCCCTCCAATTCGACCCTATCCGTATCCTGTTGTTTGTCCTCCTCTCTCACCTCCTCGTTCGCCCCCACCCTCTTCCTCCCCCACCCAAAGCTGCAGAATGCATGAAACAACACACACAGACACACACACACCCTCACCTGTCAGGTAACATCAGAGAGGGGGAGAGCTGAAGAGACGTGACAGAGCGCTGAAGGAATCGTGTGCCAGGAACACAGAGCTCCTCCGCTCACCTCTGCTGTGCTGGAACACACCGAAACTCCAAACCCCCCTCACCTTTGCGAAGGATCAGACCTGTTTGCAGAATGTACTGGAGAACCTCCAACAGATAGACCAGCGAAGGCACGCAGAGGAGAGGAGGTAACGTATCCGAGTGTTTGCGAGGAACTTCTGATAATCAATAGGCGCAGAGAGTAAGAAGAAGGAAAGGATAAGGAAAGAAAGCATGGGGTAGGAAGGGTCGACTCATGCAAGCCCGAAGGCCTTTTCACTATCCATCAAGTTCAACAAGTTGGCCCCAAAGCTTGCAGCAGCCATATGCGGTGAGCCATTTACACAGCGAAGTCCAACAAGTCAGCAGCAACCCGGCACATGATTTGTGAGAGAGACGGAAAAAAAAATCCACCTCAACGGCGTAAGAAAGACAGCTAATGGAGCTCCACATCGCCGGGCCATTTTTGTTGATTGGTGGTATGTGTTAAATTTTTATGGATGTGGAAGAGTGTGCCAAACACGCACAAGGTTATGTCATGTTGTTCTGTTTTTCAGCGGTGGAGATTGGAAAGAAAGACATTTTTCCAGCTATCGTTCACTCAGAATCACAGAGCGAGGGGGATTCTTGAAAGCTCTATTATGGCAACGATATTCAGCCCATAGAATACAACCAGTGTTAAATCTGGCACCGGATTTTATTATACAGTTTTAGGCTTTTGATGGAAACGTGTGAGTTTTAACCACATTTTAGTTGTTAGATTTGATTGACATTTTAGTTTTCATCACTGAAATATGTGCCTTTCTTCGCATTCTAAGGCTCCAAATTAAATACAATTTACTGTCTGGGTTTAGCTTAAAACAAGCAGCTGAAAATACATTAACAGTAATATTCTTACCATGAACATCTACTTCAAGACTTTTATGCTCGACATGCATTAATCCTGCTCTCATAACTAGGCTACAAACATGAAATATAACAGCCTGAGAGTGACATCCACAGCCTGTGAAAATGTAACGTTAGCTTAGCTTTTCCGAAATATTAGCACGCTAGCCTGCGTGTTCTCATGTTTTGTCCAAGCTCTTTTGTTGCCACAGTTGCTGGTATTCATGCGTGAGATTGAGTGAGTTTATTTGCTTACATATGTTGCATTTTTCCTTCAAGGGAGCGCTAACATTCGCAAAAATTGACCGCCAGAGATGCTAATAGTTGGTTAGCTAGCTAACGTCTGAGGAAGAGATGCGTTTTGGGCGGTGGAGGATTGTATGGGAGCATAGAATGTGATTCCACATATTCATACAGGTCACTGAATATGACTTTTACAATACTTTTATTTGATTAATTAGTTGGCAACAATATTTAGTCATGTTTTGAAAGGTTAGGCTACTTTTTATGTAAATTTAGCCATGTGTTGCGGTGGTAAATAGAAAGTTAATGAATATATTTGAGTCTCAGTTTGGATCGAGGCGAATAGCACGAAATGAAACCTACATTTGAATCCAGCCATGTTCTGTTGGGTCTTTGGAAAGGCATTCTGGGAAATGTAGGACATCAGAACTAAATACAGCACAAGTAGACAGCGCTAGTTGAAGGAAAGTGGCTTCTTCAAAAGCTATAAATGAATAGACAAATGAATAAATAACAGAGTTCATGGTAACAGCACGTACAGACAATAGTGCCAGGGTTGGTTAGGTTACTTTCAATATCTTTGGAATTAATTGAAAGAGATCACAACAATTAATAGAGCTGTCACTGACCCTGTGACAGGCTGGTGAACTGAGAACACAGTGTGCTGGTATAGACCTCAGCCAAGCACGACCCAGGAGAGGATTATGAAAAGATGTAATAATCTAATTATAGCACATAATAAAACTACAATTTTAACTCCGATTTTTGTGCGGAATTATCAGATTTCTGTAAACAATCTTGTTTTCTATTGAGTGTTGCATACACAAAATGTGTAGTCATCAGTACAAAAAAATGTGGCGATATATATATATATATATATATATATATATATATATATATATATATATATATATATATATATATATATATATATATATTTTATGTGTCCAAAGTACTCTGCATACAAAACTCAATATATTCAAGCCAGGAGAATGAATTAGTAATATGTCTGCATGCGCTGGCCTTGGGAAAACATCCCCTCTTTATAATTAAGCCACTGGCAGACTCGAGCAAACCTTAGCGCAAACCTCTGCGTCTCCTCCCGGGTTCGAGGAGAATGTTAAAAGCCGTCGGAACTAATTGGTTCCCCTGCCTCCTGTTTGTCATGGGAACGACGCAGCAATCGACGCCCTCCATCAACTCCTCCGGAATCGGAGAGCGAAACAACAGGGCGGTTGTCTCGTGTCACGCCAAATAGACTTGACAGTCGGTCGGGCATTAGTGAAGACTGATGTCGCGCATTAGTCACTTACTAGGGGGGGGGGGGGTGGGGTCCATTTGTGTCCATCGCCTGCTCTGCCTCTTCTTCTTTGTTTGGGTTTGAGCCACAGCCAACAAACTTTGTTTAATTATCATGAAACAAACAGAATCATGAGTTCTTTGTTAATGCCTCCTGCAAGTGTTGGATTAACTTCTCACACGCCGAAGCCTCTATTGTCCGACGCTGCTTCTAATTTCTTTATTTCATTTACTTTGAGGGAACACTCCAGCGTTTAAATGAAAGAAAAGCCCTCCACAGAGATTTGAGGGGCAATTTGCAAGTTAGAGAATGCCACTCGAACAATAACCACCCATCTCTAGTGTTAGTTATCCTCTGTATCCACAAGAGCCATTTCCATGATTTCGCTCCATCAGGAAGAAGTGGATCTTCTAAAAACAGTCATTCGGTTCCCGCGTCTTCCCCCCCTCTCCCCCCTCCCCCTCCCCTCACCCACCCTCGCACCTCGAGAGACGGCGCGGGCTGATTCTCTGCATTGGAGTGCCTCTCGACGCTCTCGAAACTTACATCATGCATTGTTTCGCCGGCTGGCGTGTTCGCCGGGCTCTAGGCCCATTCGGGCGGCGGATTGAGTGGGTGTAGGTTAGTGGGTGGGCAGCAGGAGTGGGTTCTCTGCGCGGGGCAGGAGATGCTGGGATTCCTAATAGGAGGTAATTGAAAATGAGCACTTAGAAGCCCGCTGGCTGGTATTTTCCTCGTGCGCGATGAAGGGCCGCCGTAATCATGTGCTAGACTCTGTTGTACTCAAACATGCAATGGAGGGGCTCATTAGCGGATGCTATGCGAGACACACACACACACACACACAAAAATGAATCGTGCGCTCGCTTGAACAACTTTTCGCAGCTTTTCTTTGTCGCTGAACTTCTCGTCGCTGGTGGGCAGAGAGCAGCAGCCTTGAGAAGTTTAACTGAAATGTGACAACAGAAAAAAAAAAAATCGATGAGTAGGCCTGCTTAAGAACTTGAAGTGTATGGCTCACAGAAAATTCTCTTTCTGTCCGTCCGTCTTTCTCCTGCCGTCTTTGTCCTCCTCTTCCAGGACAAATGGCACCCTCACCCTTAGCTGCTCTTGCCAACCTTACATTTGTGCGACAGGCTTTTCAGCAGAATGAGGCCTTGTTCCATTTGTGCGAGTGCAAAGGCAAAAAAAAAAAAAAACCCGCTAACTCTTTTAATGTTGCGGATGAGGCATGGTTACCGCGCTGAAGGACGGGAGAGATGCTGGAGAATATGTGCTGAATGGCGAAATAACACCGCTATTTTGCTTCCCATCTATTTACAGTGGCAACCTTGGGAGCGGAAACAACTTGATTAAGAAGAGAGGAAGAGGAGGAAAACAGAAAGGGGGAGACTAAAGAGACAGTGAGAGGGTCTCTCCGAGAAGAGGAGCACGTAGACAGAGGTCACGTGATCCGGCTCGGATAATCCGCACGTTTAAACGGCTCGAGAGCGACTGGAACCGGAATTCCACGGCCGCCCGCCTCACTCAATCAGCCCGCGATATCTTGCTCCGGCAAACAGAAGCTGTGGTGCTGCCGCTTAGCGCGGGGATAATGATCAGATTAAAAGCTTTGACTGGTGAGACTTGGAGTAATGCCAGGTGATGGGAGCAATTTGCCGCCCAATCAACGGCGAAGGAGGGAGGGAGGAGCGCACCATTGGCTGCCGAGGCCAGCAGGGAGGGGTTACGGGGGAGAGGGTTGGAATCGTCCCAACCCCAAAAAAGCAGCTGGTGATTCAACAGTTCCTATTGTCAGATTCCATTACATCCCCTGTCTTTGGGTTTCTTCTCTCTCTGCCTCGATTCCATCACTCCATCTCTCCTATTCCCCTTCTAATCAAGTCCCTTCCAAAAAAATAAATTAAAAAAAATGGACAGTCGGCAGAAGGCCTTTACGCCGCAGAGTACCCACTGCAGCACTGACACATAGAAACGCCACGCAGAGCAAGACGAAGGAAGGAATGAAGGGGAATGAACAACAACAAGCAACCGGCAAGCAGAGATGGAGGAGATGTCTTTGTCGGCGAGAGAAAGACATGAGTGGGCCGGCGCGCTAATCATCGATCGGATGATTAAGGCAGATGAGGAGGGCTTTTTCCCCCAGTGAAGGATCTGATTGTTGGTCTCCTCCCGCCTGGTGTCCAGGGAGCACGCCGGCGGCAGCGGCTCAGGATCAATACACTCAATCGCGGCTGAGAGGGGCAGCGTCAGTCACGCTGTGCCAGACTATTAGAACCAAGTAGGCAGACAGTGAATAACTCCATGCTTCTCTGGGCCCACCTCACACCACAGGGGGGGAAGGGATGAACTCGCCGGCTGGCTGGCTGGAATGTGTGTGTGTGTGTGTGTGTGTGTGTGTGTGTGTGGATAAGTGTGTGCAGTTATCACACCTGCTTTCAGTGTAGTTAAAGGAATAGTTCAGGATGGAGGTATGTCACGAAGAGGTCTGAAGTGCACTCGCACGATTGGAAACTAACCCAATCGACTGTGTAGAGCGTAACACAAAGGCGACCCTTGGTTTCACAGTGTCAGGCTACCTACATACCTGTGTAGTTAGCCGCAGTAGCTAGCCCAGGGGGCTACTCGCCGCAGTGTTTGAAATGCCTTATGCAGAACTTCTTTCGGAGGCCTAAATATACGAGCGCACAGTTATTATGATCGTATAATTCTGAACATGTGAAGAGGTTTTGAAACACAACAGTTTCCTGATAAGGACACGGACGGCTTGAACTGCGAGTACCAACTTTAAATAAACACTTACTGCTGTTTGTCTTCATATGTGGAGAATTTCTGAATACAAACCTTTACTTTTTCAACCCCTATGTGAAGAAACCTACTTCGTCAAAATCAATAACTGATACTTCAGCTGCACCTCGTCCTTGTAAGACAAAAGCAAAACCTGGACGGCGCCTCGCCATCTTCACTGACTTTGAAAATAAACAGCAATAATAACCGTTTCTTTCTACCGTATCCTTCACCTTTTCACAATGCTCCCTTGAGACGCTCAAGTCCCGACACTTCAAAATGTTACATTGAAAAATCTTTCTTTTTTTCCCCCTTCTTCACTCTCAGACGAAAAAGGAACGACAAATCACCGCGAGCGTCGCCGCTCCGACGCGATGTCAGGAAACCGTGTACGCACATCTTCATCTCGCCTCTCGGGGAAGAAAAAGAAAAAAAAAACCCTCAGAGGAGCCCCTCCTCCCTCTGCGGACGACGTGATCCTCCGCTGTGGGTGAAACACTCGTTAGGGGGCCGCAAGAAAAGGAAGGAGAGGGGAGGACGGCGCTTCTCAGACAGCTGTGTCCCTGACAGACAATGGATGGCCCGGGTCCATCTGGATGCAGCAGCCCTGGACCAACATGATGTATACATCTTCACTAGCCAATGGGCGCCATCAATCCCCGCTTCATCATGGCGACCGGCGGGCGACAGTTAGCCGAGGACCAAAGCCTCGTCCTCTCTTTATCTATCAGGCATGTAAATAAATACGTTGGCAACGGATAACAGGTTCCGAAAGGATCCAGTTTATTGTAATTTGTTATTCCCACACTGGCCTCTTCCAAGTAGCCTGACGAGTCAGAACACAGCAATACGAGGATGTATCGCAATATTCTTGGTGTCCAGATCAGATCAGAAAAATCATGCAAAATGGCCCGATACAAATCTGACTTGAAAGTCCTCCCTGTTCATGTTTACACCACTGACAGACTTGAATGTTACATATACGTATGTTAAAGGAGTAGAAATGCCAGCAGTCTAGACGTCCGTCTAGACAATTTCAAACCACTTCATAAAGACATTTAGGTGAAACAAACCGATAGTAGCCATCCACATTGTTTGCTCTGACTCTCGCTGTTTTTGAATCCACCATCATCCTTTTAGCAGACGCCGCTTTTGAGTCGAGTGTTTGCAGCATTCTTCTCTAATCTCCATCTTTAAAAAAAATAAAATAAAAGGCAACCTTGTCAGCCTGAGCAGCGGAGATGCAAAGAGGAATTGGAGCAACGGCCTTGCTACAGGACCATTCTGAATATGTTAACAGCGCTGCTTCCCTTGAACTGTCACAACTTGAAAATCCGCCGTGTTAAGAGCTTCACACGCAGGCAGCCGTGAATATCTGCCGTGTCCATAGACTCGGCCGCAGAGGCCCCTTAAAAAGCACTTGTTGTAATACATGACCAATTTCACCGCAGCGAGTGCAGGGGAGTATTAACATCTCCTCAGCCTGGTTCGGTTTTAATGTGATGGAGATGTTATTAGAGCCATCACGGGCCCAAATGAATGGCCGGTGGAAGCGCCACAGCGGGAGAGACTTGGGGGGGGGGGGGGGGGGGGGGACGGACGTATCGACCTTCGCCTTACCAAGGACAAGGACACTTGCGCTCGTAAAAAAGGGGAGGTCCAATTGTTCACACCAGCCGTGGCTGCATGAACCAAAGCCTTGGAGTCGGGCTCACATGTTCACATTACACTCACTTAGCCGGCTCCTGAATCCCTTTGATTTGTGAGCTGGAGCTGGTATTTTTTCGTCATTTCTTTCTCGTGCGAATACATCAATGAACGTATTCAATGTGAAAACGGCATCTGTAAATAGTCCATCACAAGAGGGGACATCTGCTAAATAGAACACACATCTAATCGTTTATAACGCTGTAAATTACCAACGCCTATGAAATCAAATCATTTAGTTATGTGTGTTCAGAAATGGTAATTAATGTGTGAAATCCACTGTGATTTACTTCACACTTCGTCATAAAAAGAGACTTTTAACATCTCCGCAATCCATTTGATTAATTTTCGCCGTCCTGCATTTGTTAGGCAACGCTCCACGTGACGAGAGGTGCGCCCGTCTTTGAACAGTTTCCCCCTGCCTCCCTACTCCTTTGAAGTATAATTATTTCACTTTAATTAGAAGCGAATCATGCTTAGTAAACACAAAAACACGGGTCTCTTCAGATTAATAGGCCGGGGTAATGCGCGAGGCACGAGGAGTTTGCTCTGAATGGGCTTTGGCTGCTCTCCAATTCAGGCATGATTCTCATTGTGCTGCGGCTCCCAGCCTTGACGAACTGACCAGTGATGAGTGGCAGCGGGGGGGGGGGGATACGGGTCCGTGTCCGACACCGAAATTTGTATTGTTCCAACACAAAACATGTTGTTCTTTGTTGTCCGTTATTAATAATACATTGGCCACAATCTGTAAGACAGACAGCAGAATTAGGCACGAGGCGCCTTTTGTTCAAAACCCAAACCTGAGTGTTACGTAACTTTTCAAGATTCTCGATTAAAGATACATGATAAGGAATATGATTAACTTTTTTTTTTTTTTTTTTTTGGTGCGCAGCCTTTTACTTCACATTCAAATTAGGATGCCGTTTGGGCCTTCTGTGCAGTCGGGTGCGATTCCTCAAAACACTTTAGTGAGAAGAGAAAAGCGACGCAGGCCAAGTCATCTGAGTGATACGTTCAGCCGCACAGTCGGCCGAATCCAAACAGCGGATTATTTCATATCAAACGATCTTCAGATGAATTCCGATTGCACAGAACCCAACAAGCGTTCCTTAACATTCAATTATACTATCAAACTGAAAAGATAAAATGCTCTAATATTTACTTGCCAGTTTCAGCTGCTCGGCCAAAAGAGTGAAGGGGGGGGGGGGTGTCGCTCTCCCAGCAACTAATTACTTAAGCAGTTGTCAAAGGTTTGAAGCTCGCTCTTGAATTCCAATGAACACCGTCCATGGACAGCGGTGGTTTTGCATATATTATGAATATTTCAGCTTCCCCCAGTAACCTTGGTGTCGTTTGGCAGATAGGGGCTGGCAGAGAGCCATTTAAAAGCTTCTCTGTTGCAGAAGGGAGGAGACAGGGTATTAAGCTTTATCTATACTTGACATTTCCAAGCATTTGTAATTAATTCATATAGAAAATCTTTCCCCTTCTTTCTTTCTAAATGACTGGCTCCGACCGGTCCAAAAGGTAACCGCCATTGTTTTCCGTGAAAGGACACCGGACACGAACCAAAGCGGTGAAAAATACACAGCGCAAAAAAAAAAAAAAAAATCATACGTTGGGTTTTTATTTTCATGCCAATGGAAATCATTCGCAACATATAGACGCTGTTCGAGGTAAGAGCTCACGCGCAGCCAGGCCCTGAATACAATCGCAGAGGTTCGGCTGCGACTGAAGATGCTCGTGTAAATGTTAAGAAGTGTGAAAGCGCAGCCAGATGGACTAAACTACAGTCCGTCTGCGTGTCACAACTCCTGGCAGGGAGCCAAAGACACGGGCACATAGGAAAAAACAGCAGAAGTGAATCCTTTAATATAATAAGTGAAGTACAGTACTCCCTACTTTATAAAAACTCTCCACACACACCCACGATATATATATATATATATATATATGCACATTGTGTGTTTTCGTTCTGCCCTTCATTCCCTGCTTCACTGACAAAGATGAATATATTTCTATACTTACTTTTGTTTGGGTCGGTGAACACAAAAGGCGTGCATCAAATTCTTGAACGCCGGTCAGACCTTCAGATTGCCTGAACAAATTGGCTTTGCATAGAATATTTCTGCAGTTCCTGTTTTCCAATGCCGTCCACCGGGATCCGCTCGCATCAACCTGAAGATGATGATAGCGGGCATGTGGAAAAAGCACGTCTTTAACGTTCCGTGATAACTTTTATATGAAATGCAGAATGAGTTCGATATATGGACGAATGTGGTTGTTAGCTTACTTGCAGAGAGAATGCCGTTGCACACCTACTTTGTTTGGTTCCAGACTTTCTAGTTTGATCCGGACCAAAAGTACCGGTGTGAAACCTTCTGAACAAGCCTCTATAAGTGCGATAGCTGCTTAGCTTGTTGGCAGAAGATGTGCCTGGTTAAAAAGCTTCAGAACCAGATAGTTGTCTTATGAAGTTCACGCATTCTTCTTCCTCGTCTACGGTGACCAGAACATCCTGGTTTTCACGGATTGTTGCGGTTTCAACCAAACCTAACCGGGTATTTCTTTCGATTCACAACGTTACCCTGTTCAAATCTGCGCCCGTGATCCAGGAGAAACTACGTTACCCTCTTTAACGTTAACGTGCTTTTTTAAGAGACAAATATTGGGACATTTATCAGACTTCACACAGCTCCCTCTGGAGACACTTCTTTACACAACTTCAGAGGAATAGAGGACCAGGTCTTCCGTCTAGTTTGTCTTCAGAATTGTATTCTGTTCGCTGTCAGTCATCGATAAAATACCCGTCGTTTCATCGTTTCTGGGCTGTACTTGTTCTTCCAGATGAATTTTTTCCCATCTTCCCATTTCAGATATCGGACTGCTTGATGCGACTACATTGCAAAAAAAGGGAGAATTTGTGATTAATTCTCTATTGAGTAAATGAAAGTACATCAAAATGCTCTCGCTTTGGTGATAAATACCGTATCCTCAGTCGTCCCTGATGGAGGGCTATCTTTTCAGTAGCTCTGATAGAAGCTCAGCCTCTTTCCTGGAGGTGATGTCAATCCACTGAGAGGACCACGCAAGGCTTCAATCTGCAGCCGTGCCTCATCTAAAGCCCAACCCATCCACACACCATTGTGTCCATTTTCTAAAAGAGTGAGGGAAGCTAGAGCAGCGTGGGGGTAGCGAGTGTGTGCATTTGTTTGTGTGTGTGTGTGTGTGTGTGTGTGTGTGTGTGAGGAGAGAGTGTGCCTGTCCAGGAGGTTGCCAACTGGCATTAGGGGAATGTGAATCAGCGTAGGGACCACCGCGGTGGTATCCAGTGGTGTTGTGAGTGTGCCCCCCCCCCCCCCCCCGTGTTCTCTTTCACAACCGACCCCCCCCCCCCTTACCCAATCCTTGTCCCTTGTTTCTGCCTCCAGCTTTAGCACTTCCTAGTTTTGTTCTGCCTGAGCGCAGCCCTGCTCTCTCTCCAATTTAGTGAGTGGCAGGGAAGATGCAGTCTGACACCATACTGATTCAGTGAAGTGTGTGTGTGTGTGTGTGTTTGGGGATGTGTGAGCCATTATGTGTGAGTTAATGGTAGAGGGAACAAACTGCAGAGCGCGCGAGAGAGAAATAAAATGAAGATGTAAATAAGGTGTGTGCGTGTGAGGGAGAATAGGGCGCATCAGCAGCTGAACAATATCTTGATTTCCCCTCTGTAGTCTTATTAAAATGATCGGCGACTGTTGCCACATAAGCTGCGCGTGTCTCTCCTAATTAATAACCCATTCATGCGAGAGAAAAGAAGACAAAAAGGGCCTTTAAAAAAAAAAAGAAAGAAGGATCAAATCATATCTTTTATCTACTGCGATGCCATATCTCTAAATCCCTTCTTTTCATAGTGAAGACTGGTGTTTGCACAAGGGCTGCTTCCATGTGAAGCCTGTATGAGTAGAAAGCCATAGCGCTCTATGAGAAGGCCAGCTCCCAGTCTTCGGGGTGCCATCCTGTGGCAACATCAGAAGAAATGTCAAAGATTTTGAAGGCTTGGTTAAATACAACTGGATTTCTTTGCCTTAAACCTTCAATGACATTTTTGGCTGTCGGAAAGGTCAGCGTGCAGCTCCTGTGAAATGCTAGCTCTTTTGGGGTGAACTTCAATACAGGATAATAAATCCCTCTCTCTATTTTCTTCTCTCCATACTTCCAGCCCTGGCCTTGCCACAATAGCCCGTCAACAAGTAAAATATACGTGGCTTGATGGGTATTTCAGTGTGATAAATCCCTGCTACCTGAAGCAATTATGATTTTCACCACACAACTATACAACTGAGATATTGATGTCTACAAAGTGATGAAAAAAAAAGCCAAGTTTTTTAATTAATTGCATTTATCTTAAGAATAATGAATGTTTCTCATCTGTGACGGTAAGGGCAGTGTCTACTCATCAAAGTTGTTACTTCATTGGTTATGAAACCGGCTTGAGCTGTGCCAAAAAAAGATCTACAAATAAGATTTTTTCAAGTTAATTTACAGGTGAATTCTCCAAGGATTTCAGCATTAACATTTCACCCCAATTTACAGTTTGGTATCCTTTTGATAATCATGTTAAAGAACGTGTCAGAATTGACTGAAAGCTCAGGGCAGGATCCTTTTTGTGTGCACTTTGGATGAAAATCATACCAAGGCTAATGTATGTGAAAAGATGGTATGCTGGTGAAAACTTCAAAAATATGGTCCTTTGATTGAAAAAAACCCCTCAACACAAGGTACTCACCACAAGTCATGGGCTTCCTCAGCAGATGAGTTGCTCAGTTGTCATGGTGGATGGTTAGAAACACCACCTGCAATACAACCACCAACTTTTTACTACATATGACGGCTTATTTACCTTTCAGCAATGAGTAATGTAAGAGATGTGCAATTTGAAAATTCAGCAATTACAATAAGGAATGTCTTTTGCTGGAGGTGAGCAGTGAGCACAAAGCTGCCCTATTTTGCTGTGCCATCCCAACCGGCTGACTTAACGTTAGCAAACGGGCTAAATGTTTGCTAACTGCTAAATGTTTGCTAACTGGTTTAACGCCAGCAAGCCGGTTTCAATTGTAGCGAGCTGGTCAAACGTTAGAAAGCCCGTCCTCCTGTAATTAAAGTTGTCTTGTGAAGCCTTTTTTCACCGAATATATTTCAACATGTCACAGAATGAAAAGCACAAGTGCAAATAAAGGCCTCTTGAATAAGTCAGGCTGCTTGTGTTGTGCCTACTAGCTTACTGTCATGCTGTGTTGGCTTCCTGGGACACTTGAATAGGCTAACAAAGCCCAGCATTCATGTTCTTTGTAACACCTGTGGGTTTTTTTCCTACCGTGGCTGCTGTCTAAAAGACCTATTATGTTGTGTCTTCTGAGCAAACTTGCTAACAACAGCAAGCTAACTTACCAGGTTTGATTAGCAGACTTGCTAATTGTTGGAAGGCGCACGCAGCTGTACTGTGTGGATGAGATTTCTTCATAGCTGTGTGCTAATCACCAGGACTAAGCTAGCTGTTAATGGTCGGTCAATACCTCCAAACCGTAGCGTGACAATTTATTTATAATTAAATAAAGAAAACTTAACATGTGAGGTTTTGGTAAGTAACTGGAGGAAGCTGAGCCGGGTAATGGAAAGCAAAGTAACTAATTACTCTTTCTAATTAGTATTAACTAATTACTCATTACTTTTACAAGTAATGAGTATTTAAAACTTGCCTCACGCTGCTGTTACATGGCCAGAATCCCATACTTAAGTAATGTGACCATCTCCATTATAACTGAGCAAACTTCGTCCACTGAAGAAGGCCATGAGATGCGATTGAAAGCTTTGGATATTAAGTAGGACAGGTGTTGAGCGCATTCACAAGAAAACTAGTCCTGGGGGGAAAAAAGTCTATTGTACTGTAAGAGGAAATCTAACTTATTTACTTTCCACTTCTGCGTGAATAAACACATTATTGGTGAAAGAGCAGCATCGTGGTGCTTTCCACAAAGATGTAATTAAAATATTGATCATACAGCCAGGCATTGGTTTACAGTCACTTTCCATTAGTTGCAGTTGTTTTCTCTGCTGTGACTGCAGTCCTTAAGTCACTTAGACTGAAAAAGAACATTACCCCAGGATTGTAAACGGCAACCTGATCTCACAGAAATGACCACAACCTGTTAACAGCCCATTAAGTGGAGGTGGCACGTTATGTGCTAAAATTACGTGTCAGCAACACAAAAGCAATGCCAATGGAATGTCAATTAGGGTCCTTTGTTGTGGTAGACAAAATGAAATGCGTCCACGTGAATATCCAATGGACAGAGTTAGTACAGCAGCATCAACCGTGAGAAAGACTCACAGGGGACGGGATGTCCAACCAGTATACCAGTGTCCGAGTCTGGTATTCGGTCCCTAAACGCTATTGAGTTACTATGGAATGACGTTCTTGACGTAAAACAGATTTTTTTTTTTTTTTTACCTAAACCTAAGTATACATATTTATTTTAAGTCCAGCCATGAAGTTTTTCTTAAACATAACTGCTACCCCGTTATTTGTTGCCTAAACCAAAGTTTATGAATTTAATTTTAGGCCATCCAAGATGTTTTTCCTAAACCTAACGAAGTTTGTTGCCGAAACCTAATTTTACGTACTTATTATAAGCCCAACCATGATGTTCTTCCTAAATCTAACGGAGTGGTTTTGTTGCCTAAACCTAAGTTTACGTACTTATTTTAAGTCCAATGACGAAGTTTCTCCTAAACCTAACTTAAGTGTTTTAGTTGCGTAAACACAAATATATGTACTTATTTTACGCCCATCCCTTTTCCGAAACCTAATTGCGTGAACCTACTGTACGTTTTGTTGCCTATAGGCCTAACGTCTGTTTTGTTGCCCGTACCGTTAAATTAATTCCTTGGTGCCGTCGGGTAACTTTAAAACGATTCGTGCCAGCACGCAATGCGCCGTCGTGGTCATTTCACATACTTCTGTGAGATCGCGTTGGTAAACAGTCAGTACAGCGTGAACAAGAAGCCGGGTATTACACTGAAACATAATGGTGTGACGGTGCTGGAGGATGTCTCATTTTTGTGCAGTTCACAAGAGGTAAATGTGCCACAGCTACGAGTAATCAAGCTACAACTTCAGTCATATGTTGTAGCTCAACTGTCCGGCTGTAATTCTACCCCTGGCTTTACCAGAGGATGTTGCACTCCACCATCCACAGTGATGCACAATTACTCCTTCAATATGATGCCACACAAAGACGATTTGGAGAGATGGAGAATCTGATGAAAGGCATTGAACAGGAATTAAATCATGTTTTCCACACCATAGGTTCAGAAAATGGTGCTTGAGACACTGGAGAGCCCAGCGGTGGATTCCAATCTGTGGGCTGAAATTGGAAATGAACAGCGGCGCCGTCTCCATTCTGACAGCCTCGTGTCAATAAAAGTCAGTTTCCCTCCATTGCTTCTCATCGCTGACCACAAAGGGACTTTTGTCAGCTACAGCCAGAGCGCCGGACGGCTAACATTGTGCTAACGTGCAGCAAATGGTGATTGCGTTTACGGCCCTCGTACCATTTTAACGATTAATCCGAACACACGTGTGGACAGCAAGCGGCACAAAGAGGAAAACAACGCCTTTAAAACCTCCACCTGTGCCCGTTACTGCCATATTATACAGCAGTGAATTGGTCGTTCTCTGCAGTCAGAGTGAACAGCACTCACCGGCTCCCTGCACAGGGGAGATCATATAACGTGATTTATGGTTCTGGAGTGAATTATGGAAACACTGACCTTCCCTTTACATCCCATCAAACAGATAACTGGCCAGTAAGTTGCTGTTATGATAGGAGGAGGGAGAAGAACACTGTCATGCCTGTTTACATGTTCTGATGTTAGCGAACGGCAAATATGTACAAGATTCATATCGGACGATTCCTTTGATATATGTATAAGAGTCAAAAATTTGGCTCCGGTGAAACTTACTTTTATCAAACATTTGCAGCAGCTCTGGCCTCGGTCTTACAAAATGCCATTAAAGGTGGTATATCACTTTTTTTTTTTTCTTTACCAACAGAATGTCGTGACAATACCATCTCTGAGATTTTATTTTTTTTTTATTTTGAAAAAAGAAATGAAAAGAGGAGGAAAAAAAAAAAAAAAAAACCTTCATGTCCCCCACCTTTGTTTGCACTTTCCATTTGCATATCAAAGAACTCCCATCGGGACCTGCTTTGCATATTTACATCTGATTAGTAACTTTAAATGAACATGTCAAAAATGGTCGAGTTTTCTTTTTTGAATGTGCGAGGACTACCTAGCTTGTATAATTAGTGCCAGCACATGTAACATAGCCAAAAAACAAAACAAGCTGATTTCAAACAACACGAGAGGCACCTTTTATACTGCCTTTCATTAGGCATACTCAAATATTCCTGTCTCACCTTGGACCTCAAAGCTTGCTAAATGATAACTCCCTTCGAATGATAAAGACAAAAATATGTACTGTATGTTTGTGGTAATATTTCTTTGCAATGACATTAGGTCTTGTAAATCCTATCAGTTCGCTTCTGATGGGAATATTTTTAGATGTACGGAGGAAGAGTTTGAAAAGAGAACGCTCAGGTTCAAGGTCAGTTAGTTCTGTGACAAAAACAATCTGTCTGCTTACCGTCATATAGTTCAAAGTCACAATAGGGTAAAGTGATATTCTGTCTTCCTACCTGACAGCAGAGTATGTCTCAATGCTGACATGTTATTTTCTCTCATTCTGGAGACCAAGAAGTGAGATCTGAAACCAAATTTAAACATTTTATTTTGCCTGTGTTTTGTCACATGCCGGTGGGTTAGGAGGGACAGACTCAAGGGCCCCGCGCTTTCTTATTCCCACCAAGTTGACATGTTTGACGCCTCGCTCGTGTCTCTGTGTGTGTGTGTGTGTGTGTGGAGAAAATTTAAACCAAACTTTTTCCGTGCTGAAACTTCTGGTAGGATGAGCTCTCCTGCAGGCCACAGCGTGCACACAGGGAGCCTTTTAAAAAAAAATGAACTAACTATGTGATTATTAATTGGAGTCTATTTTGATTCAGTATTCCACGCTGCATATCGTCACGGGTCCTCGGTGGGATTGTGTCTGCGTAGCGGTGTGTTGGGGGGGGGGGGCAGCAGTCTGTGCCGTTCGGAGCACGGCTCGCTACCCCGCACATCGGCATACCAATGAGTGGGGTTAAGAAGGCACGGCTCCTCGCGGAGACGCCGTTCCTTCGGCAGACCCCGATCCGCCGAGTCTCCACGGACCTATTTCCAAAAGCTGCTCCTAATGTGGGCCCGTGTCAATCACCCCCACAGACAGCTCGCCCCCCCGCCCCCCACCCTCTCCTGTCCATATGAAATAGTCATACATTAGGAACCAGGGGAGAGCACCTCTCTGTCTAGGAGTCCTCATGTATTCTAATGCAATTCAAAAGCTATGGGTAGTTAAAGTGAGAGTTTCTGGTCTGGAAGCGCTTTCCGTCTCTTTTCGGTTTTCAAAGAGTCGGATTTTTTCCCCCCGACATGTGAGCATTTCGGCTGTCTTTTGTCTCCGTTTGTTTGTTTATGAAGAGTCCTACTGTGCCGGCGAAGGAGAGGATTTAACAGAGGAAGCGCCCGTTCTGTCAGCGAGCGGACGGGGGCTCGGTATCGGATGTCGCCGTGACATGTTTTTTACGTGACAACATCATTTGACAGCTCTGACACTCCGTAGACAAACACCTTCAAAAGAGTCGACAAAAGTATAGGGATGCCTTTCTGCTGCCAAATGTACACCGAGTTGATGGGCTAATGTTTCTTTTATTTGTTTTCATTAAACAGAGTTAGGGCTCGGGGTGCGTTTCAAACATCAGGGTTACATTTAGCGGATACGTTTTCAACACGCGACTTAATGTGGCGTGACTGACAAGCAGTCTCCGTTGTAGCTGATAAAACACGTAAAAGGTGTTATTAAAGAATGGATTCAATTACTTTTCCTGTTTTTCATCCTTATCGAGTGTTACAGTTTTGTTGTTTGGCAAATTGAAAAGTTAATGCAGGGATTTTTTTTTGTCTCTAAAAATAAGACAAGTTGAAAGCGTCAATGTAAGGGACTGTATATAAATGATTAGGGTGAGAGCGGGTGACTAAAGAGGAAAGGTTATGGTTCTTTTTAAAGTGTCTTTTATCTTAAGTGGTAACAATGTTGGCATTTAATCTCATTAAAATGATACACAGCTATCGTTACAACAATGACAACCTCAGGGTGTGGTGAGTCTACTTCAGCAAAAAAAAAAAAACGACAACCGCCACATTATTATTGATTAAAAAACATTTTTAAAAATCTTGATTCGTGGGCAGTAAGATGTGACTCACTTTTTTTTTTTCTGAGCCCCGCCCGTTTAAAATCGTTGAGCAGATGAACAAAAAAATGCATCAAACCTCAGCAAAGCTGTTTTTTTTGTTTCTAATTTTGGCAAAAACCAAACTGTGTTCATGTGGGATTCCATCACTTGTAGCAAGAAGTTGATTGAAAAATAAAATAAATTTGGGACCTTCAAACAAGTTGTACCAATTCATCAAGTGGAGGGTCCATTGAATTTTTTTCGTAAAGCTATTGTGTGAAACGTTCCCCACTACATATCTATAAAGGGGATTGAAACGTCTTGTATTCCGGATTCATGCCAGTTAAATGTCTAAAACGGGAAAGCGTGACAGTTAAGTCTGCTGCACTAACAGTAAAAGAAGTGAAGAGGATCATCCATTCTTTATTCTATTGACTCCTGATTTATTGCGGCCTGGAACCTTATCAGTCCTCAACTAACACATTATCCCGCAGGCAGGAGTCGGACTACGGTGCCACGGAGACGGCCGCCGCTAAGTTCCCCCCGCGATCCGAGGATCCAATCTCCTCTGGGGTCAGAGTACATCGGGCTTTCCGCGGCCCGGTTCCAATAGCACCACGCTCGGCTGAGTGCGGCCCACGCTGGGCCGGAGGTATAGTGGCAAGTCCACGGGACGTGAGGTAGGATGAGTAAACCACAGGGATCTGAGTGGATTTACTCTCCTGCCAGCATCCTTTTTGGTTGGTAGTGGACCTATTGTGCTGCCTCAATACGCTGAAAGCAACACAGACACAAAGGCAGGCAGGAGATGGTGCTCAGAGGAGTCGCGTAACAAGGACACTTTTATTCATTCATTCATTTAATGAAGACGGTCTCTCCATCATTAGCAAAAAAAAAAAGAGCTGAAGGCCATCAGCCTATGAAATGATCACTTAAGACATAGTTTTTGGTTCATGTTTACTGAATACAACTCTCTGCAGTTGATTTGAAAAGAATTAAGATAACCCAATTAATTGTGAAGAAGTATGCAAATGTGGAGGATGTGGATTTCTTTTAAATAGACGAATTCAAGATGAATATTAAAGGCTGTACCTAGAAGGATATCATTCTGCTCACGTCTAAAACTTAATTGGTGCGTTCACGTTTATTGTTCCGACATTGAATTTAAGTGCTTAAACAATGAAATAAAGCATTAGCGCTAGGAGATCTGTTGAAGCTACAAACCTTATAGAACTTTTGCTGGAATAAAAAAAAAAGAAGAGAGGGTCACGGAGAAGGTTGTAAAATGTTCTCTTTGAAGGAATCAGTTTGCAAAGTTGTTGCTTTGTGATGCCAAAACCTTAAATACCCACACAGAGTGAGAGGAGCTGTGCAGCAGCAGTAATTCAGGTGGTTGTTTGCGCCCGTGTGTTATGATTTATTGAGGAGCGTCTGACTTGCTCTACCTGTTATCTTGACCTTTACCGAGTTACGTAATTCCCGTTCAATTCGGCGAGTTAGCTGCGACGCTGTCCTTCCTCTGTGACATGAAATATACAGCGAGACTCTGCTTGTACTCAGTTAAACCTGGTCTGCAGCGCGCTGCTCTGTCAGTAGATCTAAAAATATGATCCCTTTTATTGGAGCAATTAACAGAGTGACCTGCGGGAAAACATCGCTGAGTGTAAGTTAAAATAAGGGACTGTACAAAAAATTATAAGGGGGTCAGGGAAAAGGGAACGTTACGTGCGCACTATTGTTAATATTTGTGAGAGTTACCATCTCATTACCGAATCCTTAGTGTCCCGTTTAAACCATGCATCTTACAAATTTCAACTTTTCATTCGCTTAAAAAATGTTATCCGCCTCACGACGATGCAAAAAAGTTACGGAGTCGGGAAATGGGCATAATATATATTTTTTTTTTACTTTTAAAAAAAATTCTTGGATTAAAGATATGAATTTTTAAAGTTTCTCGTAATATTACACACCGTCATGTTTTTAGATTGTCCAAAAGGTCTTTGAATTAACGTTAACGCGCCGTATGTGCTGAAAGCATCAAAAGTGAACGTTCTCACTATGCAGCGTTATAATATTATTAATTACATATATTTAAATATTTTACGGTTCACTTTCAAAATGCTGTGTGCACCATGCGTGAGTACCCATTCAACACAGCATGTTATTCTGAGACATTACTGTGGAGAGTGATGCTTACGGGTCCAGAGAGGGCCTTGATCTGTTTATGATCATCAGTTGTCTTCACAACCAAAAACACTTTTGCCTTCAGTCCCTATTGCTACTTTAAAGTAAACTCTTTTCCAAATGTGCACATTTTCCAGAAATCCAATTCATACACTGGGACCTTGAATCCCACTGGACTCCTTTCTAAGCAGAATAGTTGCTATACTGTATAGCATGAAGCCCGATGGAGGAATTTATCATTACTGTGCGAAGACTGATGGTATGTGTGCTTTTAAAATTAATGACGGAAGCACTCTGACTTTTAGTCCATCTAAAATTTTCATTAAATTTCATTATTCAGCTGTCTCTGTGGCCCTGAATTAATAAACTCCAGGTATCACACCATGAATTCATATTACATTTGAGACGGATAGAGCCAGGTATGCGGCCCTTTTTTTTCTCCTTTACAATATCCTATAAACATACAATTAAAAGTATATTCGAAGCACCGTCTTCCATGCGGAACTTTGGTTATTGCCTTGAAAATAGATTGTGAGGACGAGTAAAGGCTGCCGCCTTGTAAGAGTGCTTCTTATAAACACACACACACACACACACACACACACACACACACACACACACACACACAGGTGCTATTTTTACAGATGCTCAAATCAATGGTTCTAACATATATCACTCAATTGGCTGGGAAAACATCTCTTTTCACTGACACTGACAAATGAAGAGCACACGGTAAAGATTTTCCTTCAGCGGCTGAAAACCTGTAATTTCTTGGCGGCCAACAGCAAACACTTATTTTCTTTTTTTTACGTGACTTTATTGTATATTTTCCCCGAGTACGCAGATGAGCTAGATGGAGGCAAGTAGAAAGAAAAGGTTATGGTTGAAGCGGTCTTAAACTAACGCAGCTTAGGCAGGATCCAAATGAATTCAAGATTTAACTTGTGCCAAATTGTTTCTGGCAGACATGTGGGGCTACTTTGTGAAGAAAAAGACTGGCTGTTTAATGCTTCTTTTTTTATGTACATAAGACATCCATATCATTACAAGGTTTTTCTGAAGTTTCCTTTCATTTCGTAGCGCATTGTGCATTAAAAGCTGCCAGATTTCTAAAGGCGTCGCACGGACAAAGTCTGTATGTCTTGTCTGCGCAATCACCATTCCCCACACGCAAAAAGCAGATTCTGAATAGCGGATTCCTGCTGTGTGTAAGGTTCATGTTTGTTTACCCTAAGTGAGAGGGCACGGAGGTTAAAGCTACCTTTAGGCTTAATAAAGAGCTAAAGCTGGAAGGTGGCGTGAACACCTGTTAATAGCGCGGCCCTGATGGTTTTTTTTTCTTCTACGAACTCATCAAAATGGGATTTGAAAGCGGCAGCGCATCACTCTTCCTCTGAACCTTCCACCTTAAACTCATAGCGGAGACGGATGTAAAGCGTGCAGCGTAACAATGCAGAAGATAAGAAAGAATGAGAGAGAAGGTTCTGTTTCTGTGAGGAGGAGGAGGAGGAGGAGGAGGAGGAGGAGGAGGGATGGAAATCCAGGTTCAGGTTGGGTCTGGGCCGTCGCTGCTCAGGTAAACTCAGGAAAGAGTTTTCAACGCGGACCTCAGGTGAGAAAAGTCATTAACTGCGTTCAAAGATCTGTCTTTTCTCTTTTCTCTCAGCGCTCCTGTTCTCCGTTAGCCTAGAATGGATTCCTGTCAGATCTTTCTCTCCTGTGTCTCCTTGACTTTTTCCACCTCTTATGTTTTAATAAAGGAAATAATATATTACTGGTGTTTATAAAGAAGGAATCCGCATAGTTGGTTGCAAATCAGTTAACGTTAGCCGACAAGGGCTACGGACACGTAGCAGTTCTGTTGATACTACTTTCTGGAGTCCACGTTGCACACATGCTAACACTTGTAGCCGACTTGTACGCACTGTCACAACCATTTGGTTGTACAGTGCAAGGTTATTATAGTTTTGCATTTTTCACTAGTTTTTATTTTTATTTCGTTTTGACTTTTTGTTTTCAATTTCAGTTTAGTTTTAATTAGTTTTTAAAGCGGGTTTGCTAGTTTAGTTTAGTTTTAATTATTTTGAAAATGCTTAGTTTGAGTTTAGTTTTTATTAGTTTCAGTATTAGTTGTAGTCTTTACCGCGGAATGCAACAGACCAAGTAAATCTGATTTACATGACTTTTACACTACGTGGTTTGCACTTGATATAGAGCAACATAACGCATGTTTGGGCGTGTTCTGTAGCGCCACACAGCGGATACAGAGAGCGGTGCAGTACAGTGACGTGCGGTGAGGCTCGTGTCTGGTGAGACACTGACTCTACATAAGTCCGATTTACAAATATATCAACCCAATAGAGAAGCTTAAATCACCATTCAACTGGCAGCTTGCTCCACCGGGAGCGTTTCAGAAGCGGAGCGCTCGCGAGCGACACCCGCGAAAATCGTGAGATTCCTCGATAATCTGCGTAACAACCCCGGATGTATAAAAAGAACAAGAAACACATAAAAGGTTACTTTACCTGTCCGACGTTGAATTGCTGTTGATTTCGTCATATTTCCTTGTTGTTTGAGACATTTTTAAGCTTAGATATAGAATCTTACATTTTTGTGGTCAATGCAAAATAGAAGAAGAAGAAGAAGAAGAAGTGTAGAAGAAGAAGAGAAGTGTAGAAGAAGAGCAACGACAGAACAAGCATAAACCCGACCCGTGGGCTCTCGCTCGCCCCCTTCAGTGAGACAGAGGTACTGTTTGCCTCTCTGTGCTTTTTCACTGCGGTTTAATGTCAGATCAGCAACACTAAATATGTTCTACACACACGTGAAACACATAACCTATTATATGTAAAGAAAGGACATATAATAAAAGAGTCTACAGATATTACAGTGGTGACAAACAATGAGAAAGAAAAAGACTCAACCAAGTTAGTGAGGATTCACAGTCTGAGGCGAGGAACAGTCGCTGCCTCAGCGATTTTGTTTATAAAAATGCTTGGAATGATTGGAATCATACAGAAATTACATTTATAGCACAGATCAGTAGAGAATTATTAATATTTATTTTATTTTAGCATTATTTGTTTTTTACTTTTCATGATGACAGGTGAGGAGCTCTGGAGTATTTGCAAGTGTCAAACTCGCATACGCGTTGTCCGACGGTCGCAGACGTTCCCGGCCGCGCTGGCCGGAGTCCCGCCAGCACCCCCGACATGTACTAAAAGTGGTACAGCGGAAGATAATCTATAATTCCATTTTATTTTAGTTAGTTTTGTAAAGACACAATACAGTTTCAGTTAGTTATCGTTTTTTTTCTAAAGCCTCGTTTTTATTTTTATTTCACTTAACAAAAAAAAAATTCACACCTAGTTTTAATTTTTTCGTTAGTTTTCGTTAACGATAATAACCTTGGTACAGTGTCGTCTGCATAGAGCTGACGCATATATTAACTGATAATAAAATGTACATCACATGACCCTCGCGTACTCGTGGACACGAAAAGTATCATTATTGTCTTTAGAGAGAAATTAGCTTACCGAATCTCTGTTGCTCCTCTTCTCAGCGCGAGGCTACAAGATGTCGCCGCTAGCTAAACGCGCCCTAATCTCCGGCTAAACGCTCGATGGTCAAGTTGCATTGTGTGTAATTCAGGCACCAGGTTTCGACAAGCAAGAAGAAAGTGTGGAAGGAAAGAAAACATCTCAGCATCGATATTCTTTTTTAAACCGTTCATCGTGAGTCTAACAGCGTCACCGGAGTGCAACGCTAACTTAGAGAGCTCTTAACTTTGCCTAACTTTAGGCACAGTCCACGTTTTAATCCCTCCCCAATGTCTGTTGCTGCAGTTGAAACAGAAAAAGATATTTTCAGAGCTGCGAGGAAGATAATGAGTCAATTGTTCAGTGTGTTCTTTTTCAATAAAGAAAAGCCTGAAAATGGAACACTGTGGGTTTTATGTGCCACAATAAGTGTTAAATTGGCTACTTCCTTTATCTGGGAATTAAAGAAATAAATATGAAAATGCTCTTGATGAGGCCCATGTATGTTACAGAGGAGACAAATGTGACTAATTGTGATATAACCTCAAATTGGGGGCATGAAAGTGTCTAAATAATGGCAGCTAATTTGCCTTGTATTGTGCTTTCTTGATGGGCTTAAATTGAATGAGTCAGGATCCTTTCTGGCGTAATGTGAAAGCTGGGGCACTGGTTCACACCATAGACATCCAAGGTCGAGCTACTCCGAATGAAGGGGTGACAGGGGGAGTGAAGAGATTTAAAGTAAGGCAGCTGAGTCAATGGATGGCCGGGGTGCCGATTTGGCACCATATTCATGTAACCTTGAATTACTGTTTCGTGTTTTTTCTGCATTGAGAGCTTTTTCTACTAGCCCGTCTCAAGAATATATCCTTTTTTTTGTCACCCACATTAATGGCACAATCAGTCAGAGAAAAAAAAAATTGCAGTCACAAATTATTCATTGTAATCCTCCATTTGATGACCCTAATGCCTCTAATTGGGCTTTTATGACTTACAAACTGTATCTTCCTCTGTCTCTTTTTATTTTTTTCCCTCTGGCGTTTGTTTTTCTTCCTTCCCGCCATGCTGCGGAGTGACATTGAGCCTCTCCCTGTCGGGGTGCTCTCTTGTCTCACTCCAGTGCACATTTTCGCTGTCCCCTCTCCTCCTCCCCTAGACAATGAGCTTTTGACTGAATACATTATCTGAGCTGTTGTTCTGTTTGTTGTTGTTTTAGCATCCAAGAAAAGAGATGAATTATTAATGATGACAGACAAAAAAGAAAGGGGAGAATAAAAAAAAACAACTAGTATTTTTAGGACTGCTGCTGAGTGCTGCTGCGGCTCCATCAAGAGGCTCGCATATGAGACTGTGAAATGTAGCACTTAATAATACCGCTCATGACTTACAGTGCCATTTGTTGTATGGATCAGGTACCAATAAAATACTTACTGGTTCCTACTGGCACTAAATAAGTTATTATTTTTGTCAATACTTGTACCTACAGGGTACCGCTCGGTGAAACAAAGAGAAGTTTGGGGAAAATGGTCAACACTTCATATTAGTGCCTTGTTCTTTTTGTGTAATTATAGCCTGCACACCTTGATCTTACTGTGTAATTATAGTCAGCACACCTTATTAGTTTGTAATTAAAGCCCACACACCTTGTTTTTATTGTGTAATTACAGCCAACACCCTTTTTTTCTTGTGTAGTTAATAATACATTATATTTTACAATTACATCCAGCAAACCTTGTTCTTATTGTGTAATTACAGCCGAAACACCGTGTTCTTATTGTGTAATTAAAACCCACACACCTTGTTCTTATTGTGTAATTACAGCCCACACACCTTGTTCTTAATGTGTAATTACAGCCCAAACACCGTGTTCTTAATGTGTAATTAAAACCCACACACCTTGTTCTTATTGTGTAATTACAGTCCACAAACCTTGTTCTTATTGTGTAATTATAGCCCAAACACCTTGTTCTTAATGTGTAATTACAACCCACACACCTTGTTCTTAATGTGTAATTACAGCCCAAACACCTTGTTCTTATTGTGTAATTAAAACCCACACACCTTGTTCTTATTGTGTAATTACAGCCCACACACCTTGTTTTTAAAAGTGCAATGACAGCAGACACCTTGTTCTTACGGTTTAATTACAGCCTACACACCTTGTTGTTGTCCTGATTACAGATTAGTT
>NW_027176417.1:374853-483019 GCF_023349555.1 Cebidichthys violaceus | reverse complement strand
ACAGCGTGCTCTCAGTTGGAAACCTGGCAAGTGCCGTGCTAACAAACTCTCTGGTGGACAAGAGCAGAAAAAAACTAATATCACGATGGATAATTTGATTTTTTTTCCCCTCTTTTGTCATCAGGTGTTCACCGGCATCTTCACAGCAGAGATGTGCTTCAAGATCATCGCCCTGGATCCCTACTACTACTTCCAGGAGGGCTGGAACATCTTCGACGGCATCATCGTCAGCCTGAGCCTGATGGAGCTCGGCTTGGCCAACGTGGAGGGCCTGTCTGTGCTCCGGTCCTTCCGATTGGTAAGAGTGATGCGTCTCGTCACAAAAGCCGCATCAACGTGATTCAGAAAGTATCTAGAAAGTAATCACGCGGTAGCTTATCATTGTAATGTTTCATTTTCATAGCTGAGGGTCTTCAAGCTGGCCAAGTCATGGCCCACTCTGAACATGCTGATCAAGATCATCGGGAACTCGGTGGGGGCTTTGGGGAACTTGACCCTGGTGCTGGCCATCATCGTCTTCATCTTCGCAGTGGTCGGCATGCAGCTGTTCGGCAAGAGCTACAAGGAGTGCGTGTGCAAGATTTCCGACGATTGCAAGCTGCCGCGCTGGCACATGCACGACTTCTTCCACTCCTTCCTCATCGTGTTCCGGGTGCTGTGCGGGGAGTGGATCGAGACCATGTGGGACTGCATGGAGGTGGCTGGGCAGACCATGTGCCTCATAGTCTTCATGATGGTCATGGTCATTGGAAACCTGGTGGTATGGGGTTCTCCCTCTTTATCTCCTTTTTGTAATCTAATATAATATAATAAGATTATGGCAATGGTTTGCTTTAAATTAAAGCCAAGTCGCTCTGTTTACAAGTAATAAGGTCGAGTGTAATTCACTTTGCATCCACTTCTCCCCAGGTCTTGAACCTGTTCCTGGCTCTCCTCCTGAGCTCATTCAGCGCCGACAACCTGGCAGCGACCGACGACGACAGCGAGATGAACAACCTGCAGATCGCCGTGGGCCGGATCCAGCGGGGCATCGCGTTCGTCAAATCCACAGTCCGGCAGTTCCTCCAGAGCCTCTGCTTCGGCGGCGGCGGCGGCAGCAACAAGGGATCCGGTCTGGCGGAGGAGAGCAAACCACTGGACGAACTGCACAGCAACGGCAAGGGCAACTGCATCTCCAACCACACGTCAGTGGAGATCACCAAAGACCCCAGTGTGGTGTACATGACAGAGGGCAACGGACGGCCAGGAGGAGGGCTGGTGGTAGGGGTCGGGGTCGGGGTCGGGGTCGGGGTTGGCGGGGACACCACGGGGAAGTACCCGGTAGACGAGTGCGACTACATGTCATTTATTCACAACCCCAGCCTGACGGTCACGGTGCCCATCGCCGTGGGCGAGTCGGACTTCGAGAACCTGAACACGGAAGACTTCAGCAGCGACTCGTCGGACGTGGAGGGCAGCAAAGAGGTAAGATGGAAGACTCTGGCGAGACGTCTCCGTCAGTCTGTAGGAAATCTCTTGTGTCACACAGCTTTTGTATCTGATTAGCTCCTTTTATATGTGCAATAGCTAACACCCGATGCGAGCCAGTCGATGCATAAATGTCAAGATTTGCATAGAGATGGCCTTTTCAGAACAGTTTCCAACAGTCGAGCAGTTTGAAAATAACATACCTGCTGACTCATTTGTACATGCGTGATTCATGCTGTGCAGCCGAGGGAATCTTCTGAGTCTTCACTCTGCCTGGCAGCAGAAGAAAGAGCCATGACGAATAATGACTCCGATTTGCCTTTGACCTATGTAGCAGGTTCATTAGTGTATTTGTGTACAATGTTACACGGCTGACTTGCCAGCAGTTCACTATTATACTCACCTGCTCGAGGGACTACTTTGTTACTCGTTCCACGCTTTAGGCAGAGGCGTGAAGATGAAACTAATTGCGCAGCAAACTACGATGTAAACAAAACTAAATACGCTATTAGCACAGACGTTTTTTGTTGTTGTTGCAATTCATCGGCTATTCTAACGAAGCCAGTGGCAGGGTTGCTGTTAAGTGTTGCCAGGCTGACAGTGAGCATTGGGACTGTGCTCCCTGGCGATGTCAACCTGCCACTGTGGGCGTGGTGCCGACTCCCTGTGATTCAAAACAACCCAGGAGACTATTTCTAGCCACGGCGCCACATGTTCCACACACGGACGAGGCAGCGCTCCCTCACGCCGAGGACTGTCCTCCGCCGAAGACATTCTTAGGCGATCACACAAAAATTGCAATCGGTGCATCCCTAACAGTAAATAATAATGTATGCATTTCAAGTTACACAATGAACATCGGGTGTGTGTTTGGGAGACTGTTGCGCCCAGTGGGAGCACACTTTGAGGTTGTATGCTGGCTTTCTGGTGTCTTTGACTTACTTTGTTTAACCCCCCGTTTGTTATTGCAGCCGTGTCACAGACGCTCTCAAGGTTTTCAGTGAGAGGAGAATTGTAAGACCACTTTATTGTACCATAGCACTAACCATGAGGACTGCCTATGCCATTTACAGACAAACAACATCTTTTTTCTCATACCTTCAATGGATTGCCCATTTTCGTTCTTTGCCTGGTCTGCCCTCCGTCCCCCTCGCCCCCCTCCCCTACCCCACCCTCTTTGTTTTATACCCCCCCCCCCCCCCCCCCCCCCCCCCACCCCATACAGCAACACCCTCAATGCTGTAATCTTTGTCCCCTAACCCCCCCCCCCCCTTCATAATTTATCTCCAAGCATCAGGCTGCAGTTACAAACCATTAGGAATGAGCAACACCACCTTTTCCCATCGATAGATAAACTCATCTAACATGATCTTTGCTTTTGATTTCATTGCTTGGTTTTGACTTGGTTTTGGGACTTGATTGGCATCCAACACTCCGAGCTTGAGAATGAAGGAAGAGAGGAAGAAGAGAATGAGGAGGGGGAAAAAAGAGAGAGAGAGATGGAAGGAATTTTGCCGTAGTTTGACAAAATTCATTTGTCTGGTTCATAGCCGACGCATACACACATGGAATACTTGTACGTACTTGTTTTCTGTGACGCTCAAATAATAGAGGAATGATGAAAGATTTTTCACAGAATTCAACGCTGATTTTTGCAGGGTGGCAAAACAGATAACACATGGCAGTTTGAACTGAATCAGACTTATTTGTGATGACTAAATGAAGGTAACTTCTTCATGTCTTATCCGCCTCAAATGTGAGATTAAAGAAACTCCCAAATTACATTTAGCTCTACCAGAAGCCGTTTTTTTTCCATTCAGTTGTCAAGCGAATTTTTAAATATCGCAGAAATTTAAATTTGAATCCTCCAGTAAACAGATTAGAGGCCATCTGATTATAACTATCCCATATATAAGATGGAATTTGCTGTAATTGTTCTTTCATGTCAGCTAATATTAGCCATGTTAATGCTGTCTGGAGACAAAGAGGCAGACGTAGGAGAGCTACATCAGAGCTAAAGCAAGCGCAAAATCTTTTCCGTTTTCATACAGCTGCTCTAGTGCAATACTTCGAAATATGTGAATGGAAACACGGCTAGAGATGGTACATGTAAACAATTCTCGTGGATTAGTGCGTGCTTCCATGCTAGTGTTATCCACTTTCGTTCCACTGCAACTATCTCGTCGCCCAACTTGTACAAAGACAGTAAAACCAACAAAATCTGCCAAATATAAAGCATGTTAGGTTGAAAGTAAAAGCCTCATGTAATCCACGCCCAGAAGAGCTAAAATGGGTGTCTTGCTGAAGGAGAGAAAGAGAAACCGGAGGGACAAACAGCCCCCCAGAAAGCGATGCACTTACGAGCAGCATGCTTCCATCATTCCCATGCCGTATTAGCTGGGTCCCACGGCAATCAGAGCTGCTGCACTGTCTAGGATGACATGTTCTTGTACTTCACACGCCAGACAGATCAGACATGAGGCCACATAACACCATGTTTGCCCAAAGAAAAACAGACAGGAAGCCTCACAACACCAAAAAAAGTCTCACTATATATGCAGATGATGTTGTAATGTACATTAACGCACAATACACGAATATCACTGCATTTTAGGGTTTCAGAGGAGCGTTGCCAGGGTTCAAAATTGAGAGTTAGCAAGGAAGTTGACAACAGCAGCAACACTTGTCCTTCCATGCGTTGCATATTGGATAGGACAAATATCGTTGACTACCAGACTTAGTCCTGTATGTTTTCTGGGTACGCATGGGTGCTAATTCAACACGTTTTATAAATGGGAACACAAAAAAAACAATACGCCAGACCACATGGTGTCTGATAAACAGTGCACAGTACTGGTTTTTGCTGGTAAGCTAATGTGGTTATCCGTCTACTTCAACACAAACAGAAGAAGCTTGTACACTGCTTTCAAGGAATGGAAATAACGTGTTTTCATGTCACTCTGGAAAATGTTCAGCAGTCCTTCTGTTGGGTGGATTCTAGCTCCGAGGGTGGGGAATTGTTATTTGCGGAAGGAATTTTGGAAACGGGATAAATTGTAGACAGATTGATTTGGAGTCATTTTTCAGTGGACATGAAAATACTTCAGCACACGTTCTGCTTGGTACTATTTCAGGCTTGGATTGATAATGCACTGGAATACTGCATGCACTCTTCCTCGAACTGAGGTCACATCAAACGTACCCACAGTGCATTCCCGTAATGCCAACCTCCTCATGCCATGTGTTGTCACATAATCTGATTTGAGCCATCAGGTAAAACTAATGTCAAAGCCTGTAGGTACATTTGATCGATGCTGCATGTGATGATGATGATGATAAACCAATGACTTTTAAGAGCCCAACTCTGTGAGCTATTACGGTGCCTAGCCTCCACACTAAGTGTGTATATAGTTGTGGCACTGGAGTACATGTGAATGGAGAATCACAATGATAACCAGCTCAGAAGGTTGGCTCCTAAGACCGCTGAACCTCTGCGGCGGCGCTGCGATGTAACTTTGTACCCTCGCCTTCTTCCTCGCCCCGCGCAGAAGCTCGACATAGAGCCCTTCCCGCGTCTGAGCTCGTCGGAGGGGAGCACGGTGGATATCCGGCCCCCGGGAGACGGGGTGGATTCGGTGGAGATGGAGCCGGAGGAGTCGCTGGAACCAGAGGCCTGCTTCACAGAGGGTGAGAGGGATGCGAGGGTGACGGGTAGTAGGGAAAAAGGGACAGAGCGAGAAAGGTGGGAGTAGAAAGGCTTCCACAGCATACTCACAGCTGAGTGACAGCGAATACAAATGCTCAGCAGAACAGAAAGGAGAGTTGTCTGCGGGATTGTCTCGGTTTGTAATGTAACCTGACATTTAGTCTGACACACCTCCAGTGCAGTTCTGAATGTGAAAGTACCTCCTCAGTCTTTGGTGAGTCGGGAATACAGAATAGAATATGATGATTCTTCTGCAGCGGTGGAATGGCTCCCAAATGGCAGGTTTAAAATGCATTCATTTAGCCACATTTCAGGACATTTTGTTAGCTTTGCACTGGATTTGAATGAGAAAAGATGTTTTGTTTTGAATCATCAGTCAACATGGACGATCATATTCATTCTCCCCACCTTTCCCCCACGCCTGCAGGCTGCGTGAGCAGGTTCCAGTGCTGCCAGATCAATGAGGAGGACGAGCATTTTAAGAGCTGGTGGACACTCAGGAAAACCTGCTTTATCATAGTGGAGCACAACTGGTTTGAGTCCTTCATCATATTCATGATCCTGCTCAGCAGTGGAGCACTGGTAAGTGGGTGGTTTTGTATAGGTGTGTTTACCGTTGATCTGTCTTTGCTTTTACTATTAAGTGGGTACGTGGTTAGGTTTGACACATTACTGCAAGAATCTCCTGGGTTTGAATGTCAGGCCTGGTCCCGCCTAGTCTTCACTATCTATTCCTTTGTGTACAGGCGTTTGAGGACGTGTACATCGAGCAGCGGAGGACCATCAAAACCGTGCTGGAGTACGCAGACAAGGTCTTCACTTACGTCTTCATCCTGGAGATGCTGTTGAAGTGGGTGGCGTACGGCTTTGTCAAGTATTTCACCAACGCCTGGTGCTGGCTGGACTTCCTCATTGTAGACGTATGTATATCGAGTCCATATAGAGATGAAGCTTCCAAAGACTATTGAGACTTTGAGGAGTAGTTTGGCATTTTGGGAAATACGTGCTTTGTTGGCGTGAGTTAGATGCGAAGACTTCAAACCGCCATCTTGGTTTTTGGCCCACAGACTCCCTCTTTGCAACCAGTGGAGCAGCCATTAGAAAGAATGCGAGTTTCACTTTTCCGACTCATGCTTTGCAGAACTAGGCTAGCTGTTACCCCGGTTTCTAGTCTTTATGCTAAGCTAAGCTAAGCTAACAGCCTCCAGGCTAAGTCCAGGAGTCCTCTCATCTTACATGTGGCAAGAAAGCAAATAAGGCTATTTCCCCAAATATCATACTTTCCTTTAATGCTTATCATACAGATATAAACACCATTGAGTGAGTCATTGTTCATTGTTGTCACAACTCTTTATCTGAAATTCAGGTTTTGGAGATACTTCTGTTCTTCATTTTTAAAGACTTTACATTCTTTATGACCTCTTTAATTGTGTGCAGACTCGTTACTCATTAATGCCTCCTCGCCCATCTTGTTCAAACACTCCTTCACCCTGCAGAGGGACCTTTTTTCTTTTTATTTCTCACCTTTCGCCCTGCCTGTCTCCGTCATTATCGTCTCTCAGGTGTCCCTGGTCAGCCTTGTAGCCAATGCTCTGGGCTACTCCGAGCTAACCGCCATCAAATCTCTGAGGACACTGCGAGCCCTCCGGCCCCTGAGGGCCCTGTCTCGGTTTGAGGGCATGAGGGTAAGGACACCTCGGAATGACGACGACACGGAACCCGGGCAAAGCTGAAAGCCAGCATGCCTGTGTTTATTGATAAGACCTTCAGATTATGAACTCGTTGAAGCTAGACCAACGTCTTCAGAAAATGTTAACGGTGTTTAAGATGCGCTTTCATGTGTCTGTAGAGCGATCTGCTTGTGTTCTGTTTCGGGCTCATTTATATTTCCATTGTTAGAACTTTGTGTGTTAAGTGGTCTTAGCTTGTAAGGGGGCCTGAATGTATATCTGCATGCTTAATACTTCTGTACAGTTATCTTTTCCTTGCAAATCAACACTGTGCTTCTTCTATCCGCATGACTTTCTTCACATGGTGTCAATGGATTACTGTATATCGCTGTTCTCAGGCATTGTTCTCTGACGTTGCTCGTGTGGTGCCTTTGACCTGTAATTTGTTTCTTTGTTGTGTGTCTTTTTTTCATTTACAGTCAAACAAAATGTTGTGACTTCATCCCGCCTCTCTAAGGTTTTTTTCTGTTTTGCTTTTTTACCTATCAAATGTTAACTTTCTCACCTATCCACCTTCTTCTTCTTCTTCTTCTTTGCCACGTTGTTAAATTCTCTGTGCAGCTGGTGTTAAGAGCTTTACGTGTGCAGACAGTACATATTAAATGCAGCTTTGAATAATACAGGAGTGCTATTTTTAAATCGGCCTTGTGTTCTGAAAACCGTAACGTTAGCTTTACAACTCAATCAAATCAGGTGTCCGCATGTGTAATTTAAGAACAGTGAAGTGATTAGATGATTGTAATGGCCACTCATCTCAAATCAAACAGCCCCGGTCTATTTTGGCGAGCAAAGAGCGCTGAGTTAGTGTGTTCTCGGACCTCCCCAGGTTGTGGTGAACGCACTGCTGGGGGCCATCCCCTCCATCATGAACGTGCTGTTGGTGTGCCTCATCTTCTGGCTCATCTTCAGCATCATGGGCGTCAACCTGTTCGCGGGGAAGTACTACTACTGCGTCAACACCACCACGGACGTGAACTTCCCCATCGACGTGGTCAACAACAAGAGCGAGTGCCTGAACCTGGTCAACGACAGCGCCCGCTGGAAGAACGTCAAGATCAACTTCGACAACGTCGGGGCCGGCTACCTGGCTCTGCTGCAAGTGGTGAGTTTGGTCTGTAGCACAATTCCTACCAGGCTTTCCTCAGAGTAGGACTGTTTACACTCATCATGTGTACAGGAAGATCTCATGCAATCTCATAATATCTATCCAATGTCAGCCACACTCCCTGTTATCTTACGCTTCATATACAAGTGAGGGAAATCACGTGAGCGATGTCACCCGGTCTTGAAAAGAACTAGTGAAATATGAGCGTAGAATACTTCTTGCAGCTGTAATGGTGCCCGCCCTTATTAAAAGAGCTGGCTGTGTAATGTATGAGGTCATTACGTTCCAAGTAAAACCCTCAGTGCTCTAAATGACAGCCGAGCAGCAGAGCTTGACTGCTGGGAGAATCAGATGATGAAGGATGTTTGAGATACCCCCCCCCTCACCACCCTGACTGACTCTTCTCTCATCTGCTCTCAGGCAACGTTTAAGGGCTGGATGGACATCATGTACGCAGCGGTGGACTCTCGAGATGTAAGTTAAAACAAACCATATTTGTTTGCTGATTACAGAGATAGAGCCAGGATGCTGTTAATCGGTGGGCTTCAGACACGACTGATGACGCCCACTAACGTGTGTGATCTGGCTTTGATGCAGGTGGAGGACCAGCCGGATTACGAAGTGAACTTGTACATGTACCTCTACTTTGTCATCTTCATCATCTTCGGCTCCTTCTTCACCCTCAACCTGTTCATCGGCGTCATCATCGACAACTTCAACCAGCAGAAGAAGAAGATAAGTAGCATGTAGCGGATGAAGTGAACCCAGACCACAGCAGACCCACAGCTGTGTTAAAGCTAGAACCGAGCCACATGATAATGATTATCTGCAGCACGGTGAGGACCACAGATCAATGAGGGCGCATGAGTCACAGAGAAGCACCGGCCCACACACACACACACACACAGTATATATATATATATATATATATATATATCACATATGTCACAGTGAATGCAGTCTGAAAATGTGCCCTCCATTCAAGCAAGCAATAACAGCTATGGCAACGCCCAAGAGGGGGGGGGTTGCACTGTGTTTGCCTCATGCTGGCGGCTCCGACTTGACGGACCGGCTGAGTATCAGTTGGTGTGTTCAGCAGCCCACGGCGTCACACAGATGGTGCTGACACCAGTCCTCCCCTGCACTCAGTGAGTGTGATGCGTGTCTCGTGTATCACGGGGGGGGGGTTATTGCTTCTTAAAATCATCCGTCCACAAGTAAAAGTAGAATCCCAAAAGACCATCGCTGCTCCTCAGGAGAGCCTCTCCTCTGCGTCTGCCTTCCTCCGTCTGTCCTCTCTGTGAATTAGAGTGGACATGTGGCTCTGTGTAGTAATTAAGGATGCAACTAGTGTTTATTTTGTCAGATATATATTTTTATTTAGTCTTTATTTAGTGCAGTGTCAAATGCCCTCATTTATTCAACCTCACCCGGTTCTAGTTGACTACAAGTCTGGGCGTTGTAGTCCTGTCTTAGGCCGTGGTGACACGACTATTGTGTCATATTTTGCGGTCAAAGGAGCGGCTGTAGAAGATGTTCCTCGATGTGCTTGTAACCAGGTTGTGTTTTGCTCCCTTTACTTTGGAGGTCAGGACATCTTCATGACAGAAGAGCAGAAGAAATACTACAACGCCATGAAGAAGCTGGGCTCCAAGAAGCCACAGAAACCAATACCTCGGCCAACAGTGAGACAGCTCGCTTCTAAATGAAGGACTACGAGTGCAGGTGTGAAGTGACTCCCGTCTCCTGATCCCTTGTCCTCCTCTTCCCTCAGAATGCGTTCCAGGGCTGCGTGTTCGACTGCATCACAAAGCAGGCCTTCGACATCGTGATCATGATCCTCATCTGCCTTAACATGGTGACCATGATGGTGGAGACGGACGACCAGACGCCGGACATGGACAAGATCCTCTACCGGATCAACCTGGTCTTCATTGTGCTCTTCACCGGGGAGTGCGTGCTCAAGATGATCTCTCTGCGCCACTATTACTTCACCATCGGTTGGAATATATTCGACTTCGTGGTGGTGATCCTGTCCATCGTAGGTAAGGAGATGCTTCGGGTGCCTCGGCCTTTCCGGTGGATTATGGGTAAAATGGTGTGCCCAATGTGATGGTTATTTTTTTTGCTTTTCGCAGGTATGTTTTTGTCCGAAGTGATCGAGAAGTACTTTGTGTCCCCGACGCTGTTCCGAGTGATCCGCCTGGCCCGGATAGGCCGCATCCTCCGCCTCATCAAAGGTGCCAAGGGCATCCGGACGCTCCTCTTTGCCTTGATGATGTCGCTCCCCGCTCTGTTCAACATCGGCCTCCTCCTCTTCCTCGTCATGTTCATCTACGCCATCTTCGGCATGTCCAACTTCGCCTACGTCAAGCACGAGGCGGGGATCGACGACATGTTCAACTTCGAGACGTTCGGGAACAGCATGATCTGCCTGTTCCAGATCACCACGTCGGGCGGGTGGGACGGCCTGCTGGCGCCCATTCTGAACAAGAGGGAGCCCGACTGCGACAGCCAGATGGAGCACCCGGGCAACTCCTACAGGGGCAACTGTGGCAACCCGTCGGTGGCCATCTTCTTCTTCGTCAGCTACATCATCATCTGCTTCCTCATCGTGGTCAACATGTACATCGCCGTCATCCTGGAGAACTTCAGCGTGGCCACGGAGGAGAGCGCCGAGCCGCTGAGCGAGGACGACTTCGAGATGTTCTACGAGGTGTGGGAGCGCTTCGACCCCGACGCCACGCAGTTCATGGAGTACAGCAAGCTCTCCGACTTCGCGGACGCCCTGGATCCGCCGCTGCGCATGCAGAAGCCCAACATGCTCCAGCTCATCTCCATGGACCTGCCGATGGTGAGCGGCGAGCGCATCCACTGCCTCGACATCCTGTTCGCCTTCACCAAGCGGGTGCTGGGCGAGAGCGGCGAGATGGACGTGCTGCGCGGGCAGATGGAGGAGCGCTTCATGGCCTCCAACCCCTCTAAGGTGTCCTACGAACCCATCACCACCACGCTGCGCCGCAAGCAGGAGGACATGGCGGCTGTGATCATCCAGAGAGCCTTCCGCCGCTACATGATCCGCCTGGCCATGAAGAAGGCCTCCACCCTCTACAAGGAGCGGCTGAAGGAGGGCGTCCGCGACCCCGACAAGGACGTGATGGTCATCGGCAAGTTCACCGAGAACTCCACCTCGGACAAAACGGACATGACGCCCTCCACGGCCTCGCCCCCGTCCTACAACAGTGTGACCAAGTCGGACAAGGACAAATACGAGAAAGAGAACCGGGAGAAAGAAAACAAAGGGAAAGACAAAAAGAAATAGACTAAATACAAACAAATCAAATAATAATGCATCAGAGACGCGAGGGAAATTTGTTTACAGCTTTCTAAGGGGGGGGTAGACACACACTTGATCAGAGATGAGGGGCTATGCCAGGTGGGCCTGAAATGGGAGAGTGCTTATGTCATATGTGAATACGTGGGGGTCTTCTCAGAGACTAACAAACGGTCCAGCAGACACCGCCAGAGACGGACTGGACCGCGGGGGAAGCCTCTCTGCACAAAACGCTTGTGATTTTCCTATTGGTTGTTGTTACTATCTGACACACTTGAGTGTACTGTTAAGTTGTCTGTAGCTAGTGCTGCTGCTACTATAAATCCAGTGTCTTGAATTTAACAATCGCTGTATCACAAAACAAGTACTTTTATTGGGGGGGGGGGTTGCTCTTTTTTTTCTGGTGACAAGGTTTCTTTTATTTTTTTTACGAGAAAGAATGTTTTATACTTTTCTTTGTTTTTATTGTGAGGATGCGTCCGCTGCTTTCACTGTCGTAAAATCACCAAGGGACCAAAGTCAGTGCTGGAAGCAGAGTGCAGCGCTCTGCCGGGCTGAGCTGCAGTGGACACATGCATTGCATTCAGTGCCGCCAGTGATTGTTGAAATCTGCCTCTGATCACAGAGAAGCTGAATGTATGCAAGGGATGAGACATTTCAAGAAATTGTTTGACATTTTGGGGAATATCCTGCTTTAAAGAATTTAAAAACCTTTTTTTTTTCTTCGTCTTTTTAAATTCACGAGACATTTTAAGTACGACTACATTTCTTTTTTTACTTGTTAGTTTAAGTTACAGGCTTTTTGTCATGACTCGTGACAAAAATTGGGCGCTAAATACGTGATGACATCACTTTTGGCTCGACTGCCACCGTTAACCCAGCTTCAGCTTCCTCTCGTTAAATGTCTTTTCAAAATAAACGTCTGCGTTCACAGGAAAATGCACAGTTGCCGCTAACCTTCGCTGTTAGCTAACGAGAGTCCCAACCGGCAGGAAAGCAGAGAAGCCTCTTTTCCCTAAAATGTCAAAAGCATTCCTTTAAATGTGACGCTCATATCTACCCGTCCATCCGTATCGCATCGGCCCCCCTTATCCTCCCAGAAGAAAATATAAATATAAAGAAAGTCTTTCTAACTGTCCTCAAGCTACAACACCACGATATATATATATATCTATATATCTATATATATATCTATATATCTATATCTATATCTATATATATATATATATATAGATATATATATATATATCCCATTTACGGTATCACAAACATTTGTACGACGTCCATGTTTCGCTTGAGGAGCGAGTGGTTTTAATGTAGTGGTTTGTACATAATCTAGCTATTTGGGCCCACAGTATGCATCACACTTACATTTGATGTAAGAGCACTTTTTATCCCCCCTGCTATGTAACACCTCGTGTGGTCATACGTGTGTGTGTGTGTGTGTGTGTGTGTGTGTGTGTGTGTGTGTGTGTGTGTGTGTGTGTGTGTGTGTGTGTGTGTGTGTGTGTGTGTGTGTGTGTGTGTGTGTGTGTGTGTGTGTGTGTGTGAGAGCGTCTACGTGTGAGGGAGAATGTAAGCATCTATCTCTTAATGTTTGTGTGCAACTGGGGGTCTGCGGGTTGCTTATGTTCCACCAATTATAAATAACATTTATATTGTAGATAGGAGTGCATTTTTTCCAGTCTTGGGATTTAATTTATTTATTTATTTTCTGCACTGTAACACATGACGATGTATAGTCCCCCGTGTCTGTAGATAGAAACCATGAAGCAATCAGTAGCCATCTCTCATTGCGCTTGTAGTGTTTTAGTGAACTGCATGCAAGAAGTGACTACTGTCCCGCTCATATGGTCATATAATTTCAAAAGCCAAAAGAATAAAGGACATATTTTTTGTAAGCGCCTGTCTTGTTTCCTCCGTCGTGTTAAAGGTTCTCCTGTGAGCGACGTTCCGCTCCTTGGTCTGTGATCTGTGGACTTCGGTTGAGCAGGATCATCCGTGTGGTTCAAGTACATGTTACACTTATGTATCAATTTGCAAAATGTGACTTTTGTTGTTGTTGTTGTTGTTGTTGTTATTACCAAAGATGTGACAACAAAACACAAAATAGAAAAGAGATTTTCCAAAATAAAAAACCTTGTTTTGGGAAGCGTGTTTTGCATGCGGGATGCGTTCATTGAGGTGAGAGCTCACGTTGTTGGTTTGAACACGAGAGATGCCGAAACATGCCACAAACACTTCATTTTTTCGTTCATAAGCAGATAAATATGTATTTTTCTAACACACTATAACTAGTCCTTTGCAGAAACATTGACATTTTTGAATTTATCAATGCATTCTGTAATATTTAATAATACACGATTATAAAATTGTGATGAAAGTATTGTTTTAGTCAGGTTGAGCTTCATTGTTTATTCTTGACCTAATCAATCTTAACTCAAGGTCTCCTTACTAGATTTCTTTCAGATGATAGAATGGAGCTTTCACCAACATCTCCTGTCCTTCATCTTCCCACATATATCTGCCCGTCTATTACCACACGACCAAAGCTACAAGCTCAACAAACAAAGCGACTGTTCCTCGTTTGCTGATGAAGGCCACGCGATGCGACTGAAAGCCCAGGAAGAAAAATAAGTAAGTGGACCTTGAGTCAGATTTGTTTTGTTAGGGTTAGTAGTGTTTAGTGGGAGGAGGAGACGGCGGTGTCGGGATAGACGGGAAGGGAGAAGGAGGTGAAAAGCCGAGACCGCCCCCACCCCGCAGCCCGCTTTGCTGCTCCTGCTTCTCTCCTCCTGTTGCCTGGCAACCAAACATTACAGCTCCCTGTCTGTGATTGGTCTTTCTCTGAGCTTGCTTACCCACAATACATTGCCGGTTATAAAAACACAAGCTCCAACTGCCTCCCCCCCCCCCCCAACGCTTGCCTTACCGGTTTGATTTTCTAAAGAGAGGGAGCGGTCAACCGATGACCTAATGATGATAATGAACAGTACCGCACACTAGCTGTCGGAGGATCACTGCTGGGTGTGCATTCAGTCTCTATTGGGGCCCAGCACCTGCTGCAGTTGTGTGGTTAAGCAACGAGCCATGAAAGTATTTCTATACATGAATAGGCCGGCCAATGAGGTGAGAACACAACAGCTTCCAAAGACAGCGTCGTTAACTCGGCAGTGCTCTCTAGAGGCGACAAGCCGCAACAAACTGGTGGGGTGGGGGGAGACAACAAGGGGGGACAGCAGTGGGACAGATAACCGGAGAGCCACAGGTGTGACGTCAACATGTCCTCGGAGCTGGACTTGCGTGCACGGAGGAAAAGACACGATCTAAACAGTGTTGTGTTCGCTGACAGAGGACAGATGTGGCGAGCCAAACCCCATGTCACAGCTTGTCCTGAGGCAGTAATCAACAAATTTACTGACGTCAGAGGGAAGAGAGATGGTTTAACCCGTTCATGTTGGAGGATGTCAGTGGCAAGCAAGATGAGGGCGGTTGTTAGGCAACAGATGCCATCTGCTGGTAGAGAAATAGAATACTAATACATAAAAAACTAACCACCAACACAATGAATTAACCTTTAAAGTGAGATGGATGTTACAAAGTTTTTTTTTATTCACACTCATGGAAGTGTACAGTTGCTTTTAAAAAGAACATGAACTATTTTTGGCCCCCAGTATTGGCAGTATTGAGAGACAGCGTTACTTTGACACGAGCCTTAACTTATCTGAAAAGTTGTTCACAGAACTGTGAAATGATAAATAACATGCACAGACAAACAAAGTCTTCAGGCGGATCATATGAAGCACAACTGTCTACAGTAGAAAGTCGTTATATGTTGTTTATTCCAAGTGGGATAGTTTGTTGGCAGTTTGATATGAGCAGGTTGAAACTGCAAACTTAGCTTAAGGCTAACGCTAACATGTTGATGTTAACGGTCGCTTGCTATTCTAACATGTGTCATTCAGCACTGAACACAAAGCTTAGTGTTGCAGGTAAAAAGCTCTGCATGGAAGTTAGCATCGCAACGGTCTCCTCGACAAGAAGCCAAATGGATTTTTACATTGGGTTTTGGATTACTGCAGAAAATGAGTCTGTGGCAAGCACAAGTTTGTTTTTTTCAGCAACATAATCTTCACAAATGAATACCAGTGTTATGATTTTTTATGACATTTCGTATCGTAGAAGAAAAACATTCAAATCTCTGAAGCTTTTGTTCACCACAGACCAAACCAAACCAAAAAGCCCTCATTCTAAAAAGCCATTGACTTCAAGACGGGTAACGGAAAGTGCTAAAATGCTAACTCATTATTGCAGCACTTAATTTTGGCCATAAAATAAACTAAAATAAAATTGGACAAAGTGAAATATTGACCGTATGGCAAGTTAAACTTATATAACCTATATTGACCTAGCATGACCGCTTAATTTGATCAGGCTAACACATACGCAAACGTGTGCTTTTATTTTACACAAATCCAGCAGACACAAAGCCACATTAGCGTTCAGTTAGAGTTATATCTCTGTCCACCTGATGAATGTCCGTTCAATATTCACGCTCCTTTTAGCTAATGTTTTGGTCTCCAACAATTCCTGAGGGAAATATCGGTCTCTTTAGCTGCTAAATGCTCCGCTACGTTCACCAGCTAGCTTGCTAACGCCAGTGTAGGCTTGCTAACCGGCTAGTCTTCCGGTTATTCAGAGCTTTCATTCCGTGAAAGCAGCTGCCTGCTGCGGCTAACAGAGCATAACGGCCGGTAATAATATGAAAATATTTAAAGCAGCTTTAAGTGATGGCCAACGTTATTAAAATTGATTCTGTGGCTACTGAAATAGCTAAGTCTGGACCACAGGGAGGCTAAAATGTGTGCACAAAACGGAGCAAAAAAAGATTTTTAGTATGAATTAGAAGAGATTTATGTGATGCTAGTAACTCATATAAATGCCAGTGTTTTGCCAGGGACATCATTTATCATTTCACATTTTGTGTCGAAACATCTTAGGTAAACTGAACACATGCTATACAGACAGGCATTTAAGAACCATTAGCAGCAACGATGAGACACCAGCAAAGTGAAAAACAGTGAAAGAATACAAGCACCTCGAAATCTTGATTCGTCATAGATGCCAGTCACAACCAGGAAACATGCTGTAATGATCAAAGACTTCATAAGAGGGCATAAATGATGCTCCATATAGTTACAAGCACCGCACAGAAACACTGTTTTATTGAGCTTCGTCAATGAACATTTTAAATTTTTTATTCAACCGACAATCTCAGAAAGGAGACAAATTGAGTTCAAATTAGATAGACCTCTTTCAGCCTTCTGTTTCAAAGTCTGCATGACTCATTCCCTCTTTGGAAGTGCACTTATCAAGAATAAATCAAACTGATGGTTGAAGGGTGCAATTCTTGAATAAAGATTCTCCAAACATGTACCGATCCCGCTCTAAAGGGTTTTTTAGGTGCTGCCTGAGCATGACGTGTCTGTGATTTGATCGCCTTGCTTTTGCAGTCCTGGCTGCACCTTGATCAGCTCCATCACTTCCTCCCCTGTTTGCTCCGCGGACCCAGCCGGAGCCTCAGTCTGTGAGTCACGGCAGTCCGGATTGTTCCGGAGGTCTATCGAGTGCGGCTGTTGGTTGCCGGCCGCACCAGCAGGGGCGGCGTGGCTCTCGCGGGTGTCTACGCGTGAGCATGGTTGGGGCGTCTGGGACTCGGTGAACTGGCAGGGAGCGCTCGGCCGCTCCGATTGGCGGCGAAGTTTGGGGTTTATTTCCGACTCCAACGCGGCCTCTACTGTGGGGAGTGTGGGGGCCACGGGGACATTTTCATTTACGCCGCTGTCTATCTGATAATGCTGCATGGAGGGAGTGTTGTGGAAGGGGTTACCGAGGCTCATGTTGGAGTAACTCAGCACGGAGGGAAGTGGAACAGAGTAGGGCGGAGGACTCGTTCCGTGCAACGAGCAATCCCAATCTTCCTCCTCGTCGTCATCTTCCTCCTCCCCCTCATCGTCCTCCTCGTCCTCCTCGTCCTCTTCTTCCTCCTCTTCGTCCTCGGGGTCGATCGTTCCCAAACTGTGCGTGCTGCAGTCCGACAGCCCGCTGCAAACGCTGCTGCCGTCCTCGTCTTCCTCATAGGCCTCGTCGTCCTCCTCCTCTTCCTCCTCCTCCTCTTCCTCCTCCTCCTCTTCGTCTAGATGTAAATCTGTGTCGCCCGTGTTCTGGAGGTGCATGATGGGAATGTGCGGCGTGCCACTCATCAATGGGAACTGCAGGTTCGGCTGCTGCTGCTGCTGCTGGACCAAGGAGGAGTCGCCATGGTAACCGTTGCCATTGGTTACAAGCTGCTGCTCCGGCTGCTGCTGCTGCTGCTGCTGATGCTGCTGCTCCTCGCGGTTCTTTTCCAGCTCCAGCTTCATAATGGTGTGCAGGAAGTGGGTGCGCACCCGGACCGGGTTGAACTCCAGGCGTCCCGTGTCGTTGCTGCAGCCGTCTTTGGTGCAGCCGCAAGGGAAGGACATGCGGTCCACCTGAGGACAAAAAAAAAAAAGATGCACCAGTGTAGAGCAGCAGCGACAGAAAAGGTGAATTCGCTGCCAATCAAAACTGGTCATGCTCGTTGAGATACTGCAGAGTCCACTGCGGATGGTGTATGTATATAATTACACACCTTAATGCAGAAGAACTTCAGTTAACTCAAATTTAATTGATTTCCATGGTTCCTGTTCAATTATGGGCTTACTTTATTCTCAAGGCTTATCATTATTTGGTTATGCAAATCCTCCCAAACCTTGAAAATATGCATATTCCCTAAAACAAGGCTGCTTCTCTCAGACTCTGCATGAGCATTCCTTTTTAATTTTTTTTTTAAAATACCAGGTTTTCAGAATTGACGTGTTGTGCATAGAAGATTTCAGAGGGAGCGCACTACGGCACAAGAACCTTGGGGGAACGTTAGACAGCACTAATTACTGTGTTCTTAGAAAGCTTTAAAGATGAACTGAATTTTGAATAGACCAGAGTAAAGAAATACAGCAGAATGAAAAGCTTTTATTTGGCTACTTGGGTAAAATATGTCACCCAAAAAGAACACACGTTGTAAATAACGATGAATTAAACTATTTATAAATAAGGAGATATATATATATATATATATATATATATATATATATATATATATATATATCTGTATGCATAGAGATATTTATACTGCTTTCAGTTTGACTTATCTGGAAACTTCTACTGCATAGTTAGACATGAACAACACTTTAGTATTATAGATGGGCCTCACCACAGTTCCATTTACCTGGCACTTAATGCCGGCCAGGCTGCAAGCACAGGTCTCCGGGTCGCATATCCCCCGGCAGCGGCACCCACACTCCTCCCGGGACATGCGGAGGGCACGCAGCTCGTGCTTCTCTTCCACGTCGAGGCGTCGGACCCCCGAGGCGCGCAGCAGCGCCCGGCGCCTCCTGGTAGTCAGGGGCTGGAGGAAAAAGTAATCGTCCACCTCCGTGTTGTCCACATCCAGGTCGTCTTCGGAGATGTCATCCAGCGTCAGGGTATCCGCCTCCACGGATGGCACGGTGCCGTTCTTAGTTAGCTGGAGGACAGAAAAAAGTAAGTTTGGACCATATGTGTACGCCCACACATGCATACATTTAGACCCTCAGGGTAATCAGATGTGAGAGACATGCTCCGCTGAAGATTCTCTACGAAACATTCAGAATGTATAGAATCAATGCCCTCACTTCCTGAGAAAGACACGAGTACCAGCCATTTAATAAATGAGGCTTTACTGAGTCGGCCCACTGACTTTGAGTTTGATGGCGTTGAGTTTCTCCTCTTTGAGGTGATCCCTCAACATATTCCGGTGGCTCCGTTTCTGCTCCACGGCGAACTCCCTGAGGGTGAAGCGCTTCACCCCGCTGTGACGCGGCGACATCCCCAACGTGCTGCCACCCTGCGTGGGCACGCTGGTGAAGCCCTGCCGGCGGTTGAAGTAGTAGACCGTCACGCTCTCGAAGTGCACGTTGCGGCCCCGCAGCCGCTTCGACTGCTGCTGGAGAGTAGCTGAGACAGACAGGTGGAAACATACATAACAAAAATAAGAACGGGGTCTTTTGGTGTTAAATAGCTGAGTGTCGTCAGCGTAGAGCTTGATTTGAATGTGAAATCTCTGTAATCAACCCTGTGTCCTACAAAATTAAGTTCCTGTGCAACTGAACTTCACTCTCATTTAAGTTTCAAGGAACATGTATGTTCCCCCAGATAACAGGTGCAGCTTTAAACAGTTTGAAACTCATGATTAACATTATTGAAAAACAGAAAACACTACAAAACTACTTTGTTAGGTTTAGGTTACAAAGGTACTTGGGTATGTTCAGGCATCATTGGTTCACAAGCAAATTCTCTGTCTCTTTCTTTTTATTCTGCCCACTTTTGAACAGTTTCTCCCTCTCAATGTCCTGGTTAAAATGCTGTTTTTCCAGAACAATACTAACAGAAGCGGTGTGGTAACGTGATCTTACAGTCCAGCAGCCCAGAGGGGACGGGGTGGTTGAGACTATCGCTGCTGTTGCCACTGTCGCTGCAGGAAACCTCGTCATCAGAGCCCTGCAGGGACAGGTAAGGGGGCGGGCCCTCCTCCAGCTTCCTCTTTAGGATCCCACTCATCATGTGGCTCCTCTCACTGGTCGCACCTGCACAAAGGACAGGGGGGGAGTCGGTGGAGAACAAAAACAGAGCTAAAAGAGTGATTGTTCAGGAGGTGAAATTACCAGTAAAGTCCAACGTAACAAAGTTTTCAAAAGAACTACTCAGATGAGCTCAGTCAACAGCTCAACACACCTGTATTCTGGCTGAATTGAGTATGTTTTATGCTAAACTTGGCACCACAACCATTGTGTGCTGTTAGGGGACTTGTGCCAAACTTTGTGATGCTTAAAAAGTTTTAAAAAAAAAAAGAAAAAAAAAAGATAATGAAGCTTCTCGCTCGTTAAGGTTTTGATTAACTTGATATTTCGTATCGGTCGCTTTTGTGGAAAATTGAAAGCGAGGCCACACTTATGATAAGAGATGATTCGCATACCTGGTCACTTTGTTGATATGTACATTTATAATTTGTAAAAAATCAAAAATAAACGGTTGAGCTGACTGCTTGGACTGGTAGAGGATTACATCATATGCAGCAGAGCTGAATGCTGGGCCAAGCTTTTCCTCTCTGACAGGCTTTGTCTCCTTCCTCTGACTGCAATACAAGTATGCCTTCACAGCCTCATCCTCATCCTCATTTTTTATTTATTTCTTTCTTTTTCATAATTAGTTCCCTTTCTTGTTACTCTCTATCCAAACAGTAGTCAGGACAAAATAAACTGAACACACAATGTAACATCTCCCTGTGTTACATTGTGTGAAAAAAACTGCAACACTCTCTGTGTGCACAGAGAGTGTTGCAGTTTTTTTCTTGGATCCAGGAGAGTTTCCTGTGCTGCCCATGCCTCTTTACACACACACACACACACACACACACACACACACACACGCACAAGTCTGCTCACGTGTCCGCATGCACGCGTACACCTCCCACTCCCCATGCCCCGCATCCCGATCACCCGACAGGGGAATTCTCATTGACAAACGTGGATCGGCATCACCCGGTGACGTGACGAGGTCTCGCAGCACCTGCGCTGCTGCATGCAACAAATCCCCCCCCCCCCCCCCCCCCCCCAAAAAAAGGATCTCTCTGTGAGTGTGTCTGACCGCCACTGACCTGTTTCCTTGGCGTGCCTTTTTTGGTTTCCAGGAAGTCCTCGACTCTCTCCTCTGCATCACACAGTGGCTTCAGCAGCAGCAGCAGCCAAACATCCCCATGTGTCGTGATGATGCAGTGAGCGCTGCCATGATGCCTGCTTTCTCTCTCTCTCCCTGTCTCTCTCTCTCTCTCTCTCTCTCACTCCCTCTCTCTCTCTCTTCCCAGCAGCCTCTGGCACTATTGTGCAACACTGAACACCTCTGCCTCTGTCACTACCTTATGCGTTCTCCCTGTGCACCCTCATCCTATGCTCACACTGTCAAGTCTCTCACTGTCTGATTCTCCCCCCACCCCCCTCCCACACCACCACTTCCTCTCTCTCTCTCTCTCTCTCTCTCTCTCTCTCTCTCTCTCTCCTCACAAAGACTTGTTAGCTCGATGCTGCTGCCGGCTGGAGCGCTGGAGCTTGACTGAGGTGAAGCAAGCCCTTCGAGATGGGAGGGAGGGAAGGAGGGAGGGAGGGGGGGGGGGGGGTGCCTGTGATGGGGTGGGGGTGGAAAAGTGTTGATTCTGCTGTGTGAAACACCTCTTTTCCACAGTAGAATTATTGACACAAATATATAAGCAATATTCCCCACAGATAGTTTTTTTCCCACTCTACAATATTTTATTTTTCACACTTATTACTTTGTAGGGTATTTAGATTTTTTTTGTTGTTGTTATGTTCCTTCTTTTAGTTTCCATAAAGCTAATTTGAAATTGAAATTGATCGCAGGAATAGAAAGATAAAAAGCCAGTAGTTTTGTTGACTAAACCTGAGTTATTGTTGCCTAAACCTAAACCAGGAGTTTTGTTGCTTAAACCTTAATCAGTAGTTTTGTTGCCTAAATCTAACCAGCTAGATTTGTTGCCTCGATGTCTGTATCTATGATACATAATATAAACTATGTATTCTAAAACATTGATATTGAAATCAATTTAATAAATGAATTTACAATTTACCACATGTGATTTAAATGATTTAAGATTGACTTAACCTCACCAAATGCCATTACTTCTACAAGAGTAGTACAAGATGAGATGGCACTTTTTGTGCTACTCTGCTAATGTTTTTTTCATTCTTAATGAACCAGTTCATAGAAATGTATATTTTACACAGTACACTCTGACATGCATGCAGACAGACGTCAATTCAAAAACACAATTCACCCAAATGCTAACTGTTGGACTTCTAAGCTTTTGTTTTTGGGCAGCGTGAGAGGTGCAATGGACTAAAATGAGAAAAAGCTGATTTTGTAAGCCGTGCACGATGACTCACTGCCTCTGTTCGTATGCACAGCTTAAAGACGCACACATGCAACCGCAAAGTGTCTGTGTGTGTTCAACAGAGGTTTAGACAACACAAGCGCCGTGTGTTCTTCAACAGCAGCACTCGCCGGATAAACTCAAAATCATTAACCCATCGATCAGTCAATTAACTCAATTTACAAACGGATGACATTCCGGTCAGCCTCAGCTCGACTAAGAAATGTTTCTTCCGGATCAAATTTGCTTTTGACGCATCACAAATAAGTCTGATCAAAGTGTGTGAACACTTCTCCGTAGGTCCGCATTTCTGCAGACTTTGCCTCAGGGAATTACCCACAATTCATAGCAATGTGGCGTTAAACACGGGGTTACCAGAGGAAGCCGGGGGAAAAAAAAAGCACATGGGTGTTCAGCCTGGCATATTAAATTTACTCAGAAACATTAAGGATTAAAGATGGAACATAAAAAAACACATGAAAGTAGAGGACTGCAAGCAGAGGCTTTATTATATTACACACATTTATTCAAACATTTCGTTTTCTTACAGAAGCTGTTTTGACAAAAAAAACAAGCAAATAGATTATTTGACAAATGATCTCGTGAGGCAAAAGCCTGGAAGACGTTCAAATCATGGAGTTAAAAGTATAAAATAAATACCCACGATTGTTCATAACATGTCATGACGTAATGGTAGCGTGATGTGTCGCAGCAAAGTGCTGTCCCATTCATATTTACACCGTTTCAAGCCCTCGCAGCCTCTCTCACTCAAACATTTAGCAGCTGACGTCAGTTAAGGGTTCAGGGTTTAAGGTCTTAGGGGGGACACTGGGATTAGGCCTTATATTTAGGAGACTGCTTTTTGTTATTTTATATATAGAGCTTTGGAAGATTACTATGAATATGAATTCTTTTTCAAAATTATGCGATCAACCGCCCCACCCCCACCCACGAGCCCCCAAACATTGTTGCTATAGCAATAGCTAGACCCTGAATGTTCCGTCTCCCCATTATAGTCGAGCTCGGCTGAAAAATACCAGAAATAAAGCTACCAAGAGCCTTAGCCTTGAGTTTGTGTGTAGTCTACTGCACTCTCACACACACACACACACACACACACACACACACACACAGAGAGAGAGTGTGTGTTAAAGTGAATCATCTGTCAGGAAGACATTTTCTTTTTTCCTTTTTCGATCGCAGCGCAGAGGAAGTGGGGAAACAACACGGACTGAGTTCTTCAATTAGTTTTCCGGCTTTGTGACCCACTAAAATCACACCGCACTGCTGTGTGGAGCTACCACACATATTCATAATGAAGCTACTTGTTATGGCCTATTGTGCTAATCAGAGAGGAGTCCACAATATGGGAACACTGAAACACATCTGCCAGGTGGAACATTATTGTGGTGCATTAAGATCTGCAACAGCTATTCTCTCTCTCTCTCTCTCTCTCTCTCTCTCTCTCTCTCTCTCTCTCTCTGCAGGGGAGGAGCTTCATTTATTAGTGGAATGATAATTAAAAAGTACTGAAGCTGCCACCCGAGCGTGGATCAAAGTGCCCTTGACCGTGAGGTCAAAATACACATCACCACATAAATCAAGTGTTTGGTTGAATGTCAATCCAACACAGGATTAGAGGAGTTTTAGACGTCAGCACTGGTGAAAAGTTACTGCTCAACAACAAAAAAGCACTATGACGAAAACTGAATAACCAGTTTTTTGAGATGTGGTTTATCGTTATTGTCAATATCTAATAGCTGACCTTCACTTGCTGTTCGGGAAGAGCTTTTTTTTTGGGGGGGGGTGCTTTGCTCTGAATTGCCTTGTTTTCTCTTGGCAAGGATGGAGTGGCAATGTGCTGGAGAGACAGAGTGATCCTTCCAATCAGCTTCCATGGCAACGGGCCACGAGAGGGAGGGAGAGTGTGTGTGTGTGTGTGTGTGTGCGTGGGGGGGGGGGGGGGGGGGGGGGGAGGGGGGAGGCAGCTAGAGGGGTTGTGGGGAGGTGGGGGCTGGGCTGTGGCAGCTCCTAACGCTGAAGCATGAGGGGGAAAGCTGGAAGCGGTCTGCTTTTTCACACAGAGAGAGAGAGAGAAAGAGAGAGAGAGAGAGAGAGAGAGAGAGAGAGAGAACACGGTGCGAATCTGAACAATGGGTCTGAAAGTTAGGCATGAAAATCACGTCTATCAGCCGCGTGGTTATGTTTCGACCGCGCCATTATATCTATTATAGGACTCATCAAATGTCCTCATTATTTAGAGATGAAAGAACATGTGTAAATAACCCCGCTAATGGCTATTCTCTCCCATTAACATCCTTTCAAAGTCGGTGCTGATGCAGCTCTTACGGTCATTAGAGGACACTGTAACCATCCGTAACCATGTGACTGTGGCTTGTTAAGACTCCACATCTCCACACACAGTATCCCGTCATAAATATTAGAAACTATTGTTTCTGTGCTTTATGTCTGACAGACTTCTCTGTCTCGTATTGCTCCCTTAAAGGGACCTGCAGGGTGTCCTTTGTAGCTAGTAAATGAGTTGACAGTGACCAACTTTCTCACAATGTTGCATGACGATATTTTTCTTTTAAACTACACAATTTCACATCAGTTTGGACTTTTGTTATTATTACTGTAGACTATTTCACATTCCAAATGTGTGCCAGTTTATTTGCCGTTGCAGTGCATGGAATATATCTTTTTTATGAATCCCCTTGTTGCAGTGTATGTGAATGACATCAGCTGAAAGGAAGTAAACACAGGACCCAACTGTTGCCTAGCAATGCGGTTGTGTTGAAACGGATGACAGAACTTGTTATAGTTCAATAATAATTTTATTATTTACACGTATGGCAGCCTTCATAAGTAAGGGATTGAAAAGAGACAGAGGAGACAGAGGAGACAGCTGTGTTGGACCTCATGAATATTACAAAGTGCATCATTTAATATCATACGAGTTAACCTTCAAGCTTCAGCTGTAAAGACACAGTGGAGCAAAGTATACAGCACCTTTAATCAAACACACTTTCTTTTTTTCATTTATTGTTCGTTATTTTTGCGTGATTGTCCGAGTTCTGTCCTCTTTTCTCGGCAATTCAACTTGCAGAAGGCCGTTTCATAATTCATAATTATAGTTTTACACACATACCGCAAAAAGTGCGCCCCCCCCCCCCCGTCGAGGGCCCTGTGGTGTGATGTGTGTGTATGTTAATACGCTTCATTCTGTAGCCTAATTCTGTTCTTTAATCGAATAGCTCTATTGTATAACGTCATCACACAGTGTCTGAATATATATATATATATATATATATATATATATATATATATATATATATATATATATACCGCTGCAAGAGAACTGGACTGAAGCAATTAATGTGATTCACCATGGTGTCAACAACCAGCGGGGCTCCTGGTCAGTGACACCATCCTTTCACTGTAAGTTTTCGCCTCAGCTTGAGTCATGAGCCCATCATTAATTCCCAGCCCCTGTCCAGTGCTGCAGCCTGGTGGGGTGTAATTGTTTCCCCAGGGACCCAGATAAATGGCTCAGCCGTGTAGCTGCTCCGTGACCCACAGACCCGTGTGTGTGTGTGTGTGTGTGTGTGTGTGTGTGTGTGTGTGTGTGTGTGTGTGTGTGTGTGTGTGTGTGTGTGTGAGAGAGAGAGAGAGAGACAAAGGGATGGGTCGAGGGAGTTTCTTTACCTCAGGGGGAACAAATACATGGTCTGAATGACATCATTTCTATATAATCTATCTTGCTGCAGGTATTTCCATTTTGACCAAAAGCTGCCATTTGTTTACAGCTGGCGTAACACACTTCCAATCACAGAGACGGGACTCAACATAGAGGCTTCTCTGATGCCCAACGCGCCACGCACTCCTCACAAGAACGATGGCAGCGAGAGGTACAAGTTGCTGCCAACGCGTTTCTTCTTGGGAGTACATAAATGTCGCTTTATTTGAAATGAAAATCTGCGGAAAAAAAATCCATTTACTCTTCCAAGTACATAAAGCAGATTACTTGCTTGGCGAGTATGTTTTCCCACCTGTATCCCTCGCTGAGACTTCGTGCCATGCATGTTTCCACTCATGTTATTCCATTCTGCTCTAATTAACACATGGAGGATTCATTGTCCTCTAGCTGGCATCACTTGGGGAACATTTTGGATGTAGAGCCAGACAAAGCGTTACAAAGGAGGATGTTTGTAAGAGTAAATGCAACATTTATTAGCTTGGCGTTACGGTGTGGTTTATTTCGAGGATTTCGACACGCAGTAGAAAAGCACAGGTGTAAACGTTACGTTTAATGATGGCTGAATATGATTTAGCTGCTTCACTTTCAGGGTCCTGGTGTTGCACATTCTGGATCACTATCCTACTGTTATGGATTATTGGGACACTTGAAAAGAACTGAGCCGTATGGCTGAAAGATAAATAAACAGAACCGTGGTCCCTGGATTGAATAAAAGTGTCCGATTCTAAAGCGCCTAATTTCATTTTGAATGGTTTGTTCCAACAATAACGAGCTCCAGTGCTGCGGTCCCTCAGAAACGTCTTAATAATTGCACAGCAACCTGCTGTTTTATTCACAAACCAGCTTTAATGGAACATCCTGAGAGAATGACGTCAACCCTTACTTTTAGAACGCCACGGTGTGTTTCCGGGTAGTGAACACCAGATGGCAGACTTGGCATTGACAGCAGACTACAGGCGGCGGAATAGAACCAGAGGGCCCGACAAATAGCATCAACATTAATGCACTAACAGCCACATATAAGAGTATTCTTTCTTTATTATGCTTTCACTGTGCACAATTTATGTGGAACTGGGGCAGTAAAACCTATAATGGAAGAAGAATTTACATCATTTTTTTTTTCTATTTTGCTTGAGACCAACAAGAGCCAATACAGAGACCCCCAAAGGTGTCCAAACCCCCCCCAAAAAAGCCTATTTAAACCAGCCTAAATTACATTTTTCAAGAATGTCAACCTCGTGGTCCATTAAAAGACCCATGCAAGCCTCTGGTTTCTCAACGGAGCACCTTTCTTTCCAACACACACAGCAGCTCCATCTTGGACCGTGTTTCATTGCCCCCTCTTTAAAGCACACTGCTGCAGCCAGCTGGGATGAATGTGAAGAAGTTGAGACAGTCACTTTTTCCCCCACTCAGACGAGAGAGGAGGCGCTGCGAACCGGTCAGGGGAGCAGATGGCGTCCCCGTCTGTCTGCTCTCTGTTTAAAGAACACCGCAGGCGAAGCCCCAAGTCAAACAAGCCAACTACCCGACCCGGGATGATCTCACAGCTTCCACTCTCGCCTTCCATCCCGAAGGCTTGGAGATTTAATCCTTCTCTGGGTTCCGAATCGGTGCACAGCGCACTGTAACACACTCTCAGGGCTTTTCCTGGAATTAACTGACTTGTTGTTTTGATCTTTCTCTCAGTAGACACAGGTCCCACACAATTGAGCACTAAGTGGTTGCTACTTAGTATAAAATGAACTCACACATTGATAATTAAGGGATTAGCTGCGGCTTTTAACAAAGAATTAACATTAGATTTGCATGTCTTTACCACGGCTGCACCTTAAAAGACACCTGTGCGTGCAATCTTCTGGTATCGGTGGAGCAGACTGACTCTCCTCTGTCTCAGATGACCTGTTGTGTGTTCTATTGAAGGCGAGGTAGGAAGTAAAACGCCAGTAACTGGAGTCGTGTAGCTGTCATCTGATCCCCACTGACTGCTGGGTCTCCCAGTGTGTCTAAGTGAGCAGGAAGTATCACCATGTGTATAGTGGGAAGCACACTACAGTAAATTCCCGTGGGAGGTAAGCTAATTCTCTCTGGAGGTGTACACAAAGTCATTTAGTCCTGATATGCGGTAACGTTTAACCTCCAGAGCATGTGGATTCTGTAGTTGTAGAACCATGATTCATTTGCATATGCTGATATTTGATTGTTTTTCACACATGGCCGAATCGATGAGTTTATTAGCCTGTGGCCCCCATTACTGACAGCAATGAGGCTTGATTCAGCACAATCAAGCCCTGGTTCCATCAGATATGGGGTTCCACAAGGGTCTTTTCTTGGGCCACTAGAATTTACATTCGGGCTGCAACTAATGTTTATCTTCATAATCAATTAACCTGCCAATTATTTTCTCAATTAATCAGTCAATTCATTGATTGGTATACAAAACTTCAGTCAAAATGTATTTTTCAATTTCCTAAAGCCCGTTTAAACATATTTAATTTGCTTATTTTGCCAACCAAAAATGACTATGAACCCCAAAATGACTATCACATCAGCCTGAGATATCAAGCAGATATCACGTTAGTACCAGTAAAGTCAGTTACATGTAAAAGTACATTAACTTGCAATATAAACCAGAAGTCTGCTGCACAGCTTTGTTACTGCCTCCATCTCAAAACATAGGGCATGAACCATGGTCCTCTTGAAAATCATGAATACTGCTTGAGAAAGTGCTTTTGGTGATACGTTTTGCTTATAGTCCATTTTGTGTGATGACCTTTTCTGATTCCTCTGGATAACTGGGGTCAGAGTTCAACAACCAATGACCATTCTGGAACTGTAAACCTTTTGCTTCAGTTGGAGTCACGAGTCTATCCTTAATCCCTTAAGCTTCGATTGGACTCCCCTCGCTGCGTAAAAATCAAACGGGGAGGGCAGACACATCAACATACACACTTCTTTTAGAGCTGCTGAAAGGGATTCTGGTAAATGAAGGAGATGAATGTGTGAGGTTGAAGTAGGGGAGGTGGGCTGAGGATAAATGATTACGCCAATAAAGCAAATTGCAGCTCCTCATAATAAACCTTGTAAGAGTGTCTGTGGAGAGATATTTAATTTAAGATGAGATAATAACGAGACAATTTACTGATCCCTGCTGAAAAGTAAGGTCACTGAAGCATCAGGGTAAACAGGGTAAAGACAGACAAATAGAGTATAATAACCTAACAAAGAACATCATTAACCATTAAAATACTCAACAAAGAGACTATAAAATACTTGTTAACAATTACGGGGCGCTGTCATTTTTGTAGGTTTGCTGAACAATGGCCACTGTGGCCCTAAGTAGCAATAGCTCCTTTTCACCTCGGGGTTTATACAGGTGTTAATTAATAACAATAATTATGGCCCTGTTCCATTTAGGTGTGCCAGGTCCTGCTGTGTGCATGCTGGCTCACTGGGATGGCTGTGATACACTAAATAGAATGGGGACCTCACTTAATTAACTCCACCTGTGTTTGCCCTGCTGTGACGTGTCAAAATGGCTGCTGTGAAAAGGGCCTGCAGCAGCACGCAGGTTTCCTTCCTGCTTTACGCCTGCGCTACAACCACAGAGATCTGTATCTGTGCCTCACCTGTCATCATGAAAAGTAAAAAACAAATGATGCTAAAATAAAATAAATATGAATATTTCTCTACTGATCTGTGCTATAAATGTAATTTATGTATGATTCCAATCATTTCAAGCATTTTTATAAACAAAATCGCTTTAGTGTTGCTGATCTGACATTAAACCGCAGTGAAAAAGCACAGAGGGGCAAACAGTACCTCTGCCTCACTGAAGGGGGCGTGCGAGAGCCCACGGGTCGGGTTCATGCTTGTTCTGTCGTTGCTCTTCTTCTACACTTCTCTTCTTCTATTTTGCTTTGACCACAAAAATGTAAGACTCTATATTCTAAGCTTAAAAATGTCTAAAAAAAACAGATACATATGACCAAATCAACAGCAATTCAACGTCGGACAGGTAAAGTAACCTTTTATGTGTTTGTTGTTCTCTTTATACATCCGGGGTTGTTACTCACGATTTTCGCGGGTGTCGCTCGCGAGCGCTCCGCTTCTGAAACGCTCCCGGTGGAATCAAATATGTACCTTAATGTGTGTGTAAAGAATGCTGATATGAAATATGAAAAACAACCAATAGTCAATGTGCAAGCTGCCAGTTGAATGGTGATTTAAGCTTCTCTATCGGGTTCATGTATTTGGGGTTGTAGCTTACTAAATGCTCCGCTTCGTTTACTAGCTAGTTGCTAACACGTTTTATGACAGACGTTGGACAGTATAAAATAAATGCTAAAAACGCTCCGTAGTGCCGAGAGGACTTGAACCAGTGTGTATAAAGACATTGTTTAATGTAGTTTTTTTTTTATGAAAGTTATGGTTTATAGCTCAAAATGGGTATATATGGGTATATAATGTGAGTATAATGATGTACTTATATGCTGAAAAGAAGTGCTGGAATCAGAGTATGAATAATGTGTGGTGGGCTGCTGCTACAGAGTTTCCTGGCTCTGGGTCTCAAACTGTTTTTCTAGCACTTCTTTCTACATCAGGACTGTGAGATGGTGATATGTGATTTTCATTTTTTATCATATTTTTCAGACTTTTTCTTGGGACCCACAAGGACTTTTTGGCTCGGTAAGTAGATACCATGTTTAACTGTGTTAAGTGGAGTTGTTTAGTTTAACGGTTCACTGGGACATTTGACATCTGTGTCTTTCTGACGGTGTAGACAAAATAAAATAAGAATAGTTACTTCCATCTTATCTTATCCAAGGGATCGCATGTCAGTCTGTCCTCTAAATAAACTAGTCTGGAGACCTTGGCCAGCAATTCAACATGGGGGCCAACACGGAAACTGCGATATGTTGTATTTAATGGGAGCAGACAGTGTTTTTACCCTGGTGGATCTTCAGCAGATAGTCACTCTGAAGCCCCACTAGGGCAGAAATATTGTCTTGTTGGATGAAAGACAATCTGCTCTGGAGCTGTGTGTCGGGGGGGCATTACGTTTGTTCTCACATTGAATTCCACTCAGCCCGGCACTTAGAAAAACACACAGCATCTGCTTTCACTATGCGACGAATCGAGATACTACTCCATTAGTCCAGAAAGTGTCCTGGACATTTATTTTTTTTTGCCCCGTACCAACATTGGAAAAAAAATAAATCATGAATTCTGAATGGAATAATCAGACGTATTGTTTTCTGTCCTTGTATACGAGTAAGTGCTGTAAACTGAGTGGCCTCAATGGACACTGGATCCAGCTGAAAGTGACACACATACCTTCGGTCCTCTCTGAATAATGTATCTGCCGCTGGTATAATTGGAGTGATACTGTGTCCTCCACAGTACTATCAGATGCATATATCATGACCGTTCATTCATCTGGATTGCCTCTCCACTCCTTTCTCTCTCTCTCCCCCTCTGTATTGATGTTTCTATTGTGGCTCTGACTGAGCGTTTCAGGCGTGTAGCTCGTCTTTGTCTCCACCCGATCCTGTAACTAAGCTGTCAGTCTCTCATGGCTTCCGCCGTCAGCCCCTCTCGCTCCATCGTTTGACCCCTGCCCTCTCTTTTCTCGGCTCACGTGAACATAGCAGGGTAGGGGACATCTTTACCGCAGCTAACAAAGCCCTATTTTCTCCAATGTGGGGAGAATCGCTCTTTAAACATGACAGGATGAGAGGAGGTGGGATGTGAGTCACAGAGGAAGCCGAGTTAACCTGTTCATTTCCTTTATTCTTGCCAGGCGAGAGTGCAGGAAAACACTCCCTAGGAAGCGTCAGTGCAGTCTAGTGAAAAATGAACAATATATCCCCCATCATGGATGCAGGGCAGGCCAGCGGGGTTAGTTGTTATGGACCTTCCTTGATTTGTTCAGGAATAATGAGCTTTCCCATCCCCGCCCTAGACCGGGTGTTAAAGGGAGGATGGGTGAGACAAACAGCTGTTAATCTGTTTCCTGAAAGCCTGCAGATGTTCATTTATGACCAGTTGGTCAAAAGGTAAAGCAGATTTAATTATTGTCAGCTTTTAATCCTTTTGTTTTGTCAATGCCGGCTTTGCGTTCTCACTGTTGGGGGGGCACATAGTCCAAGTGTATAAAATATAATTGCAAAATTCAACCATTTATTTTCCTCGGGATCGTTCTTTCTTTTCTTTTGACCTTATTAAAACCCAACATGTAGAAAGGACTTAAAGTGGTAATCCTCCCCTTCGCCACAAACGGGGCTTACACATTCACCGAATGTGACAAAACACAGAGATTACCATAAAGCGCCGTTATTACACCAAATGAGGAATATTTCATTTTTTTACATGCAGTGTTAGACTTTAACACTCTAATCTCTGACTCATTTATATTACTCATTTAAAAGTAATTGCATTACTTAACCAATTAACACTTAATTGGTTCCATTACCTTTTCCATTACTCACTCTGTTAAACGGGGCTTTTACACCCACAACAAGTCAGATGAGACATTCTGTTGAGACAGTGTGGAGCTGTCTTCCTACCATTCACAGCTAACTCAACGCTAGCGTAGACGTCGCGTCCTCACACGGGTGATATCGTTAGCAAGCCAGCCAAGAAAATTACATTGTGAAGCTTTTCAGTGTCTTTCAAAAAGGCGGTTGCTAACAAGTGGTTGCGGTAGACTTTATTTCAACCACTTAATATCCTGTTTGGTGGTTTAACGTGTAATAATGCATCATATTTCATGTATTTTGTGCGTAAAATCGTAATCTGTAACGTTACCAATAATGATATAATGAGAGGACCCAGGCTGCGCAGGAATCAAAGCATGAAGCCTAACCTTAACGTCAAACTTCTCCCTCCTCTCTCCTCCTCTCTCCTCTGGCAGCCTCCTCCTCTCCTTTGCCGTCACTCCTTTTGGCTCTTTCAACTCCTATCTCAAATTATTTTTTTCCGAGGCCATATGTGAGTTTACGGCGGCTGCTGTGTATGCGTGAGTAATTACAGGGCAGGGGAGAGAAGAGGAAAACTTTCCCTGTGAACTTTTTCTCCTTCTTTTCTCCTCCTCTTTTTTCCTCCAGCCGCTCGGCGTGCCTGCACAACCCAGAGAGCCTCCAGAGCAGCAGCTCCTGCATCTCCATCTCCATTCCTCACCCTCTCATAACTCCCTCTGTCTCTCCCTCACTTCCTCACACCACCCCCCCCCCCTTCCAAATCACCTCGCACAATAGACTTCCTCTCCGAGCACCAGCCTGAAGGGGAAAAGGCTGGAGGTTGGGCAAGGGGGGGGGAAAGATACGGTTTCCTTACAACAATGGAAATTCAATCAGGAAATGGAGAGGAGGCGGCAGTGTCGGCGACCTCGGGCTTGGTTTCCCGTCGTCCCTCCGGGCCGCAGGTAGAGACACCAGACGAGCCGGTGCTCAGAGAGGACCTGCAGGCTGCTAAGAGGATTGAGAGGTTTGACATCCCGCTTGATAACCTGAAGAGGATGTTTGAGAAGCCTGCTGCGGCCAACGCGGTAAGTGAACTGCCACTGAAATGTCTTTTTTTCATGCCTCAGGCAAAGCAGATCTCGTTTGTGAGAGGTGAAACTGTACACAACGTAGATTTCACTGTACTTTTCTTCTTTATGTAACAATTCTGTCCAGGTCCATATTGTTTGACCCCACTGTTGACTTATTTGTGGATACAATTGGAAAAACAAAACAGGATGTTGCTTATCTTTTCATTTGCTTCGATGTGATTCATTTTGTTGACTGTGGTTGCCAGAGAGGAGGGCGGCCTTCTCTCTCCCGCTTTGTTTTTCCATCTCAGCTGGCTTCTCCGAGAGGAAAATCTAAGTCTGTTGGAAGTGAAGCGGGTCATTATGAGGAAAACCTCCCATTTACCAAATGTCTGACGAGAGAAGGGAAAAGGCCCGGCTGACCTACTTTGTGCTCCTAATGTGGTCGGACATCAAATGTAACCTTTGAAATGCTCCAAGGACCACGAGCTCCATGCTGGTGCATAGAAACCTCTCGCGTCATAGCATCCAAACTCTTAACGCAAAATCTGCAACAGCCAATGCATTATGGGGGATGTGGTTGTGTTGGTGGCACAGATATACACCGGCTGGATCTGTGCAGTGCCTCTGGACTGCTGATACTCGACACCCTGTTATTTAAGACCTATTTTTGGGGGGCTTCATGGTGAAGCGGCATTTTAAAAACAGCCCTGTAATTGGCATGTCGGCTGCTGCTGGAAGCAGCTTCTCCGTCCTACAGACACCACATCTGGCTCCTGGGGAACACTTTACAGATTACTGCGCTTAATGATCCACAGCGCTAAAGTCAGACAAAGATGGCATCTTTCAAGGTTTCCTTTTTGTGCTGCAGTCCAGCCGTGAAGGCAAACCTCATTTCTGCCGTCAGTGTGTTTGGTCTGCTGCGGTATGAGCCAATAACAGTCCCAAGAGATAAGACCCCCACTTTGGTTTTATTATGGCTGTTTCACATTCCAGTATCTCGTTGACCATTGGGTATAAAATTCACCATTAGGAGAGTTTTATCAGCTCTTTGACAAACAAAATGTCACTGAGCGTCAGTGTTATCAGTCCTTCTTTGTTTAAAGGAGCGATATGCGACGTTCAGAACATTAATAGAGCAGCAAACAGCTATTATCTGTAAAGATATAGTGGAGTAATGTGGACCTGAGACTGAAGTCTCTCTCCCTCTGTGTGTGTGTGTGTGTGTTATCAGAGCTTCTCCTTGCTGTGTTGACATAGCTGGGCTGGGCTTTTAGTGGATGTTGGTGCATGTGAGCGTGGCCCACTGGTCCGCTCTGCACCGCTCTCATACGGCCGTTTACAGCTGACAACGACGTCTCAGCCGACGTCATTTAAAATAACGTTGACGTTTGGTTTCCCACGGGACACGAACAGCGGTCTGGGTGAAAGTCTTGTTTGTAGACGCGGAAGTTTCGTTGTCTGGCAACATGATTTTTAGCCGACCAGGCTGCAGCTCTGCAGAGTGTTTTGGCATCAGCCAGGCACGGTTAGCACTAGCTGAACATAGCGAGACCGACACCTTGTGTTAAATCAGTGCTATGTTTACAGCTTGTTTCTGCTGCCCCCATGTGGCCAACAAGTTAACCTTTACACCCAGCATGAATTCTCTTAATATCCTTTTAGGAAACATTGTGGAATAAATCCACACTTTTCCTGTTTACACATAACGTCTTTTCCATCTTTCATTTGTTTTCTTCCACTTCCAGCTCGACTCCTCTGGTTTTACCCAGGGGGAGAGAACATCATATATTTATATTCTTTTTTTATAAATATCAAGCTGTCCAGCTGGTCCAAATGCCAGCCTGTCACATGCTGGCGTTGGAACACATGTTGTGTCTTGGCATTGTATCATGAGTGCTTGTATGTTCCTATCTAAGAGCCTGTGGTCAGTGTTAATAGAGCACTCGGGCAGCGTTCCCGGACTCCCAGATGAGGACCGGGGCTCTGCAGCCGGCTGGTTATAAAACACGACCTTGTCGCCAACTCGTCTGTGAGGCTGAGCTTAATATTTGATGATGCACTGTGTTTTTCTCCCCGTGCCCCGTTCCGTTTATTTAAACGGCGCAATATCATCGGACGGCCAGCCATAACAATGACTGATGGACTCCCAGGTGGCCGCTCAGCTGTGGCAGAGAGGACGGTCCGAGCGCAGATGTGCCGTGATGCAGCGGTTTACCTCCGGTGCAAAGAGCGCGGCGTTCTTTTTCCTTTCTTCTCCGCTCGCGTGTCGCGGGGGCCCGATCCTCGAGGGACGCCGGCTTGTGTTTACCACATGTGTCTGACCTTCTGGTCATGACCGTGCACACACAGTGATGCACATGCATGAGACAGATGAGGTGCTACGGTGTCATGTCATATCATGCAAGGAAAGGGGGGATTCTCAGAAGCACACATGCACAAAAATAGGCCGCACGTCAAGAATGTTGCACTTTGGAAAGCTTCCTCTAACCCTGACTAGCTCATTAATGCGTGCATTATTAGTTACGTAACCTAAATGTTGCTGATGCTCATGACCTGACACTCGTGTTTGCGATGGCGGCTGTTGGCCAGTGGGTGGCAGTGTAGCACCTGTGAGACCGGCGGTGTTGCAAACGGCCTCTTTTTAAACCAAAGCCTTAGAGGAGGAGGATCAACGCGGTGCTCTTCATCAGGTGTTTATCGGAGTGAGACGATGACTAATCACCTGCTGGTAATTGGAGTTCACTTGTGACGCCTGAAGGTGCCTCAAACCGGCTCTTCTCTTGTGTCTGAGGCAGTCAGATTATCAGGGTTTGCATAATTGGCGGAATATCTAATTCTGACGTGTTTGGTAATTTAAAAGGATTTCATACTCTGCGGTAAAGCCAGTCACACCTTGCTAACAGGATAACATGAGAGGGGAACTTATTTGGGTGGAGCACTCTGACTCCGAGTGAGGCGTCTGCATAGAGTCAGACGCAGCGGCACAAGAGGTCTGGAACGCTGCCTTGGTTTATTTTCACTGTCACTGACTCACTCTCGTCTGGCTCAATGGACTGAAGAGAAGCCGTCTTTGTAACCCTGTTTTCTCTGTAGAGCTATCGGAGGTTAAGAGACAATGGATCAGGCTTTTTATGTAGTTGGGTTTTATAGCTTATTTTTTTTTTTTTTTTTTTTTTTAAGAGTCGCCTTCCTCCAGCTTTCTGAGCAACGGGTGTGAATTTTGTCACGTTGCCATGTTGGAAAAAATCCCCCTCAAGTGTCAGACGACGCGTTGAAAGATGAGACTGACACCTTGTGGTTAATTGTGAACCATTTCCACCAGTTCAGTATCCACCACCGTCCCTAAACGCACTTCATTAAACGTTAAATAAACTAAAAGCCCTAATGTGTCTGCGAGAAATTGATCCAGACTTGATGAGGACACCGGCGTCCATTGAGCTCGTAAAAATTCCATTAACTTTTACCGGGCATCTCTTTTCGTCTCACTTTCCCAGATTCAAATCTTTTAATGGAGCTGGCAGCGGAGCCGCTTGCGGGTGACACATTGCTAGTCCGCCGTGTGATGATGATGACTCGGCTCCGAGAACGGCGGTTACGTGGTCCGCCGGACGCGGCTCTGAAGCTCCGCCGCTTCGCTTTGACTCGCTCCGATAACTACCCGGTGTTTGCCTTTTTTGTTTATGGATTTCACAAATTAAAACTTACGCACAAATCTGCTCTGTATCGCTGTCAATACGCAGCCCTTTATTTTCCCCAGAGGTATTGTGGAAGCGTGTGCATATTCACTCCTCCGTATGCTAATCCATTCACATAGCCGGGTAATGAATGCATATCTGCGGGCCTTTTTTTTTTTCCCGTACAGATTCTTTGCGAGACTCGGATTATCTTTTCTCCGGCGTACTTTGACACCCACAGCCCCGCAAGAGCATATGTGCTCAACAATTAGCCAAAGACCTCGAGGCGGCCTTTTTCAATCACTTACCGCGATGTCAATGCGAAGGCAGCGCCGCGCCATCGCCGCCATTCATCATCGCTGCCACGGCGAAGAGACGAGAAGAGGAAAGCGCTCTTCAGAAAACGTTCCCAATGCAAATGTGTTTGGCTGAGCATCATAAACACAATCAGCCTGGTGTCTGCATGCTGTTTCCCTCCTGTGAGGTTACAGCTTAACAAGGACTTTTCCTCTTTGCAAATATTTTAGGAAGCGCTTCCCTGGGAGCGCTTTGTTCACCGTCGGCTAACAACTCGGCACATTAAATAGTCAGGTCCTCTGCATTATTGATGCGATAGAAACTGGCCCCGGTTGTCTCGACTGTTACAGGTGCCGAACAAACACTGCCGGCGTCTGTTAGCGCGCTAGCATCGATGTTAGCATTCTGGGTCATGTTGGAGGGTTTGGTAAGACGAACAGGAGGAACATTTTGGCTCGTCGTTACTCTGAAGTGCACATTTGATGCGTTCGTTTTTTTGATTTCTTAATAATGGGAATGGGAAAAACAATAAGTTGAATTAGTAATGGCTCATTAGTTAATCCATCCATGATTCACATTTTATTAGAAACGGGATGTTTCATGTGTGTTGAATGCTTGCCTGTAGACAAATCTCCTCTTCAGCTGACTGAGATTTAGGTTATCGTTGCAAATAATTGGAATTCACTAGTTGTACCAAATTACAGAGAATCCCTGGGAATCGGGGCTGCAACCAACAATTATTTCTCGTTGTGGATTGATCTGTTGATCATTTTTTTTTCGCTGAATCAATTAGTTGTTTGGTCTGTGAAATGTCAGAAAATAATTAATGTCAATCAGTGTTTGCTATCATGACACAGCCATTTTGGAACTTTTTTTTTTTTTCTTCTTAAATTACCCATTAAATAATTATCAGAAATAGTTGCCGATGAATTTAATAGGTGACAACTAATCAAGCAATTTGACCCTCTGGACTAAAGCCCAGATTTCATGCCGATTCATTGAACAGTTCACCTGAAACTCCAAACCTCAGCCTCGTGAGTCAGGGGATTACCGGAGTCCGTAGGGTTCATCCTCTTGTAACCTGCATACCATTCGGTGGCCATCCATCCAAAAGCGATGAGAAATTTGGTTCTCGTGTTACGCATTCGCACAGTTATAGACCTAAATCCCCAGAATATCAACGAGGCACGCCGTATGTCAGCTTCCACGGTTTCGGTGTATATTTGGAGAGGCTGAAAACGGAGCCGGATCCCGAGCCACTTCAGAGTCGTCGTGTATTAATAGTAGTAGCTGGTGATGTTGGCAATCGCTCGCTGAGCGTTAAGAGAGGCCGGGGCCTGATGAAAGAGACTGAAATGTGATTTACATTCAGTGAGCGTAGGGCCATATTGTGAAAGAGGGGACTGGCAGAGTGGATGGGAAGGCAAGTGAGCAAGGAAGATGAAGATGGATAGGGAGCGATGGAGATTCAGGGTCAGCCGGGGAGTTAAGAGAGAGAGAGAGAGAATCCAAATGGAGAGCCGGGTCATATTCAAGCAGGTGAAGCAGGCCAGAGTCTGATTAACAAATTATATTCATGTTTCAGTAATGATGGGCTTCATCAGGCCCCACTTCACCGACACTGCCGCTTCTTCTTCTTTATTTTTTTAAACCCTTTTCTGAATTGGCTCTTTTCCCACAGCCTTCTCTCCCCGGAGACGAGCGCGTGTCTGTCAGATTTCAGCCCCAGTTAAGAGCACCGGTGATCGGGGGAGAAAGGCCCAGAATACAGAACGAGGAGCTCTGCCACCGACGCTAAATATACATCGCCGCGTTTGAATCTGTTCCCCTTATTCTAGGGCGCTTCCACATCGCGTCGGTTTGTAATCTTACGTCCGTTTGAGAGCCGCAGAGCGATTACTTTGCTCAGCGTTGCTAGCTTTACGTTCCCAAAAAAACTGTGTTTAAGCTTTAAAAAAACAAAGCCGTTAACTTTCTGTAAAAGTGGCAAAAAAGGGGCGGGACAGCATAAGATCATACTGTATATTCAGTGACCATAGATTTTGCTGGTATACAACGTTGTTGCATGAATCTAGCACACCTCCAGCCTGCATTAATGGCCCGCTAATGCGCCTGTTCATTTTCAGCAGTCGATGGGCGCTGGGGAGTTTCTGCAGCCAGGCATCTAAATCGTTGGACGTCCGTCCAGCTCTACTTCATCCGCCGCTCTCTAGATGTGGGTCAAATTTGTCATTAGCAAATGAATGGGCCCGGTTTGGGCAAGCTAAATGTCTCTCCTCTCCTTTAAAACTGTATAACCATTTGCTATAAATGGCCAACTCTCAACTGAAATCTTCCTCACTGAAAATTAGAAATCCATGCCCCCCCCCCGCTTTCCCGGCGCAAAAACTGCCCCATGAGGGTTGCTGGTGGTGCTAAAAATAGCTGCAGGTTTAGTCACAACCTCCAACTGCTCCAGTGAAGCTGGGGATCTAACCGTCGAGTGTGTGGAGGTGAAGTCCGTCATGGTTTGACGATGCCAGCGCCGAGGAATCCCATGTCCTGTTCCTGTGGCTGAAGGCCCGGTCACACCGGCAAAGGTTAAACGTCGACTGAGACGGGGGAGGAGGGCTCTGACGGGACAGCGGAGGGACAACTGACTAAATGTTGCATCATGCAGCAAAGGAGACGCCATCAAGGGGAAACACACCACCCACGTTTCAAAAGAGGGAGGCAACACATGTTCCCTTTGCTCATTTATCCGCTTTGGTATGAAAGTATCCCATCTGTAACCACACATGTGGTTCATGCATCCCTGCGGGCTTTGTTCTGGCTCTCTGTACGTCTGCTTGTCCTTTCTTCTTTTGCTCTTCTCTTCCCCCTGACTCTCTCTCCTCTGTAGCTGCTGCTCGCCTCCTGGCTTTCCTCCGTGACTCCGTCCGCTTGTGTTGGCCTTTTCGTTAATTCACGGCGTCCCAGCTGGCATAGGTAGAAAATATGAAGCTACTGTTACAAACCAGACGGCCCCTCCCTCAGTAGCTTCATCTACCTCTCCACCATGTGCTTTTTACACTCTTTTCTGTCTTCTTCTTCTCTTGTTTTTCAGCCGTGGGCTCATCTCTTTCTCTCCTCCCTCTGTGTTTGTAGATGGTGCCTTTTTTTTTTTTTTTTTTTTGTGTGCCCATGTTTGCCCACTAGTGCTTGAAATATTGATGGGCCTCTGTTTAGTCATAATGAGGACAGCCGATGGAGACAAAAAAAAAAATGTTTTCATACTTATTCTTCTGCAAAAGGGAATGCTTGTGAAGCCTGGCGCAAACAAAAACACTGGCGAAAAAGAAAGCAGCTGCCAAAGAGTCAAAAGGGAGCGAGGGAGGGAGGGAGGGAGGGAGGGAGGGATGACCTTCAAATGAACAATCACACAGTTGCATAACACCAACAAGGAGGAGGTCGCAGGAGAAAGCAACCGATTAGCCTTGAGATCCGAAATCCGGCCCCTTTCAGACTGGTCCCTACCGCTTTGTTGGTGTTTTTACTCTTCGTATGTAACGGATGCCTCCAGATTAAAATGGCATAGCGCCAACAAATTTGACCTGTTCCAATAGTGGAAACGTCTTCAGTCCAAAAGGGAAGAGGACGTCCTAGGAGTCAACTCGGTCCGTGCACAGAGGCGTGCTCTGCTGTAATTGCAGCTTTGTGTTCGGATACAGATCTTTAAAGGCTCTTTTTGTTGGCCCAACATGAACCAAACCACAAGGACGTTTCACAACGTGTGTGTGTGTGTGTGTGTGTGTGTGTGTGTGTGTGTGTGTGTGTGCGTGCGCGTTGCTACATTCTGCGGTGTATTTTTAGCCACGCTAGCAGCACGGCTCCAGGGATGGGGATGTCGGCCCACTTTGGTCCAGTCTGAAACGCCTCCTCTGTTTCATGGATTCCTATGACATTCTCTACAGACACTCGTGGTCCCCAGAGGATACATCAGGCAGATTTTGGTGATCCCGCTGCCTTTTTCAACATGATTTGCCCAATACCTGCAACGCTAATGACATTCCCATCAGCCTCGGCTGTACTTTGTGTTTGATGCTAATTAGCACCCGCTAACACGCTAATCTGAGATGGTTGACATGATAAACATTGTATCTGCTGAACATCAGCATGTTAGCGTTGTCACTGTGCGCACGCTGACATTAGCATTCAGCCTGCTCCTGCTCCAGTGTGTCTTTGTTGTCCCCCTCTGTGGTTGATGTCGTTCCTGGTTTGTCTGCTCGGTACAAAGCTTCGGTTTCATCCGCTGCCACTCACTCGGAACACACAAAGCAACTTCCACAACCACAGGTAATCCATCACAATAAACATGGAGCTTAAAGAGGCACTTTTTAAATTGAATTATTATTTCATTATGCTCAAATTGAATGTGTCGCCATCAATCACTTGACATTCAGCAAGAGGAAATTAAGTCGCAGAAATCCTCTTTGTTCCCTTAAAGAATTGATTTTCATATCCATCTTTTGTGCTGCACCAGCTGACTTTAACCTTGGCTTCACGCTGCAACGTTTACATTAAAACGTCAGAGTGAGTCCACATTATATTGGCAAACATATCAGAATGATGTGGGTAAATGTGAGCTACATGCATATTAATGCAAATAAGCTAGACGAAACTGATTCCATGTTTTCGCCCATGTCAATCTCTTTTCTCACAATAGCGGCCCGTTTCAACCCGACACTTACCGCACACGATTAACAAAAGCCTCTCACTCCGGCACTCGTTCATTCACTCATCTGTTCATTTACACAGGCTGAATGATTTAGCCCCAGAGATTGAGGCGTTGCAGCGTCTCCAGCCAGCTGCAACCACCACAGCTGAGTGTTGAAGCGCCTGAGGATCCTCAGAATATTACAATTTGTGCATATCTATCTATATATATATATATATATATATAGATATATATTTATATTATATATACGATAATACAGCGTCTTAATATTTCCAGGTGATTAAATGCAAACATACTTATTTAATATTTATTCCATTTCCGCCAATGGATCCTTCCAAATGCTCCACACTGTTCCTTTTAACACAGCCGGACTGAACTGGACTCGTTACGTGACGCAGACCGGCGACACACTCGGTGCTGCTCGTCCCGCACAGCAGTGTAGGAGTTCCAAATGACTGCCGAGACCTTTCGGCTCAGAGCTTTGAATGATTGGAGAAGGTCAGGCGTGTTGAGAGGAGTGAGTCCAAAGCGACCGGTTTGCCTCGATCAGCCCGGCGATTTGTTTTGCCGTTGCGGAGTCTCATGAGTCATGTTTGAGAGCGGCCACTTGTATGTTGTGCCAGTGAACCCATAAGGCAGCGCTCCCAGCCAGAAGCACTCAGTCCAAGAGCTGGACAGAGGGGAGCGTGCACAGAGAGCGTGCACGTGGCTGCACTGTATATGTAAATACAGCGTCTGTGTCCACATGCTCGGATTCACTCGCCTGTGCAACAAGGGATCCTTTGATTCCAAACGAAGTAGCCAAACAGTGACTCATGTGTTTCTTGGCAGGTCACTCTCCACGCACACCAGCTCGAGCTACAGTGCTACTCCGGGCGTTAAATGGACTGAGGACATGGGGGGGGGGGGGGTGCTAGTCACTGAAGCCCGCTGAATGCATTTGTGAGGAATTAGTTCAGAATACGGGAGCCAGCCAGGGAGTCTAAAGACTTATAGATAGGAGAATATAGAGAAGGATGGGGAAGACGAGGTAGGAAAAGAACAGAGATGGAAGGGAAAAAGAAGCGGAGAAGCAATCCTAAAATACGATCTGTTTAAAGGGGCGCATGGCGTTGAGGTGGGCGCCCTCTCTCCTCCAAAAGGTCACACCTGATATCGAACCAGCGGACCTTATCGATTGCTGCTGCTGCTGCTGCCGCGGCTTCACCGACTCCAAAAAGCACTCGGAGCCATTTCTGAGCTATTTGAGTCCAAAGTAGTCCGTTGCCAGCAGAGATGGGGAGCAGCTCTTAGTGAAAACTACACATGATCAACAGACACCTTTTAAACAGGAACCCTGAGGTGTCCTTAAACTGCACTCTCGTGGAAACTCGGTCTCACTTAAACAACTCGTTCTGTACCGACGAGGCAAAAAAAGCCGGATATACTGCCAAGTAGCAGTCTGTCAGCGGTCTGTTTTTGGGAAACAATTGATTTTTACTTTAAGCATGCGATGCAACAGCACCTCAAAAACTTTTCCTACAACTTTACGGCTCAGGAGTCCAGCAGAGGTGGAAAAACAAACATTTCTTTTTGCTGCTATCCAAATGTTACAGAGACGAGTGATGGCACTGTTGGATATAATGCTAAAGCCAGTAGCCGCTTAGCTTAGCTTAGCATAGTCGGTAGTAAACAGAGTCTTTACGTCCTCAGTGGCAGTGTGCATAGTGAACGGCGGGTTATAGTTAAACAGCTCGGGATTCGTGACGAAACTCTCCGACCAATCGGAGACCTGCAGTGTTTTAACTCCGACCTTCTAGTATCGGCTCAGCTCGCTTCGGACATCGGCCGAGGTGGTACCAGATAAAGTACCAGGTACTATCCACAACTTCTGCTCATGGAAAACCAAAAAAGAGCGAGACAAGTTGAGTAAAAGCTGCTACACTCAGCATAAGCATACCGAGGATATACTTTAGTATACTTTAGTTTTATCCTGGGTTCAGCTCAATGATCCCTCGCCGATCCATTGAAGTGAAACATGTGATTCAGGAGTCAAGTCCGGGATTGACTCGTATTTTCTCTATAAAGTGACACGATCCAGGTTAAGGAAGCATCACATCGTGTAAGAAACGGCTACATCCTGACATCATCTCACTTAGGTTGAGGAAAAATCTCAGTTCTTGACTAATTGACTTATTAGAACCGACATTTTTCAAACGGGGCTGACACAGGAGGGGAGAGGGGGGAGGGAGAAGGTTTGAGTAGAGAGAGAGAGAGAGAGAGAGAGAGGACAGCTCTCCTCAGAGACCCTCAATGCACCACGGCGTGTCATTAAAGCACTATGAGACGCCGCACAGCTTGTTAGAGGACGGAAATGTCAACAGCTGACATGAAACGATCAGCGTAACAATTGTGAAATCCGCGCACGTGTGACGTTAACCGGGATCGGTCGACGCTCCGGTGATGTCTCCCCCTAAACGGGCACCAATGTGACGGTGTCACGGTGTCACCTCCCCAGGCTAGCAGTGTGCTATTTCCTGTTACCATGGTTTCACTAGAACAGGTCCGACTGGCCTCTTTTGTAGGCGTCTGTCACGCGTGAAATGGTCCCAGATGGCGAGCGTTGATTTCAATAGCTGAGCTTCTTTTTATCCCGTGATTTTTATTTTTGTTCTCAGGGAGGATCTATCGCGACAGTTTAGACACATTTCACATTACACTGTCCCTTATTAACTCTGTCAGTCTGTAGATCCTCAGAGACCTCCACCCCCTCCTCCTCCTCTTCCTCCTTCCTCTGTGGCAGCATGCGCCAAACGCAACATATGGCGGGGACTCAAAGCGACGAGATGGCACTTTTTTTTTTTTTTTTTGACGGTTGCATGAGACATTGGGCCGTGACACTGCCGCTTCATCCGGATATTGTTTTTCATAAAATGGATAACTGCAGTCCTCACTGCTGATTGATGGATTCATATCTCTTTAGACCGATCAGTCATGTGTCTGAAGAACCGGACTGATGTGACGCTGATCAGGTACAGGAATCTCCCAGATAACAGCAAAAGCCAGTCCTTGCTCATCCATAGTTTTCTGCATTCCTCTATAATGCACATTTCAAAAACTCTCTTCTGTTGTAATGTGCTGTGGCTGATCTCTGTAGCTCTCTCTGTGCCCTTGACCAGCTTTGTAAAGAGGTTCATTTTTTCCTGTCAGCAGAATAACTGCACATTATCAATCTCTCCTGGCAGACAGATTTTTTTTTTTCGGGGGGGGCTTTTTAAAATTGCCTTCGTATGGCTTTTTTTTTTCTCGAAAACAACAACAAAACATTCTTTATGCCAGTAACATGAATAGCTCCGGCACAATTTCCAACGTCATATAGCTTTGAAGAACTATTCTAAAGTCAGTCTTGCTTCACTGCAGTGAGATGCTAGAAAACATCTATTTTTTGTGCATTTAAAACTGAGAGGCGATTGTCAGATTGTCGGTTTTGTGAAGCACGTGTTGTTCAGTGACCCGACCAGCGTCGTCACTTGAAGCATATTAAGATAGTAATAACTAGAATTGCCGCCTTGTGGTTGTGCGCCTCCGCCAAACCAGTCAAGTTGCAGTTTAGGTCCAAACATGTCATCACATTCTAAACTTTCACTTTTCTACTGAACGAACACGCTGCCAATTCCTCGATGAGGTTCGACGTTCTCCCGTCTGCTCTGGTGCAACTGAAGATATCTGTTAATGCACAGAGCAAGATCCTTCAAGCGCACACACACACACACACATTTCACGTACTAGATGCATAATTTACTACCGACATTGGCTTTAAGTGAGGTGTAAACAAGCCCATCAGACGACCAAAGAGAGATAAATGTTTCAATCCCTTTAATGGCTTTTTCCTTCCGTGGCGTTCACTTCTGGAACCAGCGGTAATGAACTCGAGCCACCGCGGACTCGCGCACACATCTCTCGCACACTTTGCCCGTGAAACGTCCACGCCGCTCGCGCACTTAATCATCCCCCCGAGCAAAGTGAGACCCCGAGTGTGGACAAAATGCTGTGTTTAATATCGGCGGTCAGACGCCGGAGTGCTGGGGAGCTGTGGTTAGCGGGACCGTGTGCTTTAGCTCATCGATTTTTGAGCTTCATTCGATGTGAATGCTGCTTTAGAGAGAGAGAGAGAGAGAGAGAGAGAGAGAGAGAGAGAGATTATGCTTGCCTCCCTGTTTTGCCATAGGAACACTGTAGGAAAGTATGCAAATTACCGTGCATGTCTTTCGGGGGATTTGCTAAATGGGATTTTTGAGGACAATGTTTTGTCCTTTGGTGCGTTTCTGAAATTATGGTTGACACCTTCCTCAGAGAGAGGGAGAGCCAAACTAGACAGATACCTGTGTGTGTGTGTGTGTGTGTGTGTGTGTGTGTGTGTGTGTGTGTGTGTGTGTGTCATTCACATGGTTATGCAGAGTTAATGCGTGTTTGTTCTCACTCCGCGTTGACGCCCGGCAAGACGCTGTCGGAAAAACGCTACTGGGAATACATTTGATTTGCAAATGAAATACGCAACCGCACTTCAGCAAAGACACACACACACACACACACACACACACACACACACACGCACACACGCACACATAGACACAGGTGTGTTTGTGCCCCGCGGGGATGATTTGCAAGTGAATAGGCGTGTTGCGCTGGCTGACAAAATGCTTCCTGGGGAACAACAAGCCAGTATGCACCAAGGACGAGCCTCTTACCACCGATGTACCTTTCATCAACAGAAGCATGTGGAAACACCTTCGGCTGCTGCGAGAGTGGCTCTATTAAAATGTAACCAAGTGCTGTTTACACTAACTTTCCAGTCAATGCCCGCCGTTCACATTGTGTTCAAGGTCGTCTCTCTTTACACTCACAATGTGTGTGTGTGTGTGTGTGTGTGTGTGTGTGTGTGTGTGTGTGTGTGTGTGCAGCTCCAGACGACAGCAACAAAGTTTCACTGGAACCCAGAGCTGAAATGTCACCGTTTGACGCTTGGCTGTGTCATTTTTCATACTTTAGGTATGTGTGTGTGTGTGTGTGTGTGTGTGTGTGTGTGTGAGTGAAAGAGGGCGATTTGGTCACAGCCCAGCTGGGTTCGATGACCCATAGCGGCGTCACCTCTCCATCTCCCCGGTGAGAACAGTACAGGTGTTTTCTCTGATATCTCTCTCTCTCTCTCTCTCTCTCTCTCTCTCTCTCTCTCTCTCTCCCTCTCTCTCCCTCTCTCTCCCTCAACCAGGAAGTGACAGCCGTCCACGCCTCCTCGTCCAAAAGAGTGACGTCCGGCACTCACACACACACTGACCCGTCTACGGATCAGACCATGGCCGCTCTTTGTGAGTACCTCCTTGTTTTTCATTTGGGAATTTAAAAAAAAAAATAAAGTTACAGAAGGCTTTGATGCAACATCCGATGTGTTGTGACATATGACAGGAGGCCCACGGCTCTCTGATTGCATCACGGTTGCACTAGTCTGTCAAGCAAACAAGCGCATGGTTAATGCAACGCTGTGTCGCATTTGTTCTATGAGATAAACATTTGGCAGAAAGCGGCTTTTCGAGAGCTAGATTGTTCATTGTTAGATAAGGCCGCCTCCCTGGCAGCTTTTTTAATGGGAAGCCGTGGGCTCGCCAGATACCGAAGCTTCCATTACTGCGATAGCGACGCGGCGGCGGCGGCGGCGGCTACCTGCAGTTTGTTTTCCGCTGACGCTGATAGCGGTGCACTCACAGATGGAGCTTGCAGTGCAAGGTACGGTCCGTTTTTGAACTGTGTGAGGATCACAAACAAACGACAGGGAGCAAGCTCAGCGTTACTTTGGTGGATAATTCCCCAAAATTGGATAAAACACCTTTTAACTATTAAGATGTAATACAAACCGGAGCCCAGCTCCTGCTTTACAGCTGCCTTTAGACACAAAAGCAGAACAGATAAACATTTACAGAAGTCATTTGCATCACATTTGCTTATAGCCAAGATGAAACTTCCGCACGTTTAATTTTTTTTACAGCCCATTGTGAACTGTAGCCTTTTGTGTTTTAACTGTTTTTTAAACTGTTGCTGATGTAGATTCTCGTTCCCTTTTTAAAGTGAATTGTTATTCTATCATAAAATAGTCCTTCCTCCTACGTAAGGAGGGAGGAGTAAGGAGCGAACTAGGACTCATTCCTCGTTGGGAGCATCCTTTTTGAAGGTAAAGTGAACACAACTGTTGTGATGGAGTTGACAGCACTCAAAGTGGTATCGAGGTGTTAACACATGTTCACACACACACACACACACACTCGTAAACTCAGCCATGCGTGATCACACCCGATATATATATATATATATATATATATATATATATATATATATATATATATATATATATATATATATATTCACACTCGCAGACCGAGAGCCTCTCCATCTCTACCTGAGACCTGTCGGGGCTTTCGCGTCGCCTCCGCAAGTCCCTAAATCTCCGTGGCGCGTCTAAAATTGGAGCTTCTTGACAATCCCGTGACTGAGCGACGACTTTTGTCTTCGCTGACAAGTTGTCAGCGGCGACGGCGGCGCTCAATCCGCCGAGGTCAAATGACAGGAGCTGTTCCCCCGCAAAGCCTCCGTGTTTAAATAACTGCGCTTTAAACAGATGCAAAGCTCGCCTCTAAATCTCCATGCTTGTTTACTTGTTTCCTCTCGTGTTACGCTGTGGAGCTGTGTGGCTCTGTGGCACACGGTGGTGGGAGTTAAATGGGAATGTTTTTATTTATTTTTTTATTCTATCATTCAGAAGTGCATGTACATTCATATCGGGCTGTGGCCGATTCAACTCGTCAGCCACACTTCGCCCAAGAGAATTCTTTAAAGTGTGCAAACGCTGCCAGTTGGAGCTGGATTTGCCAAAAGACGTTTTTTGTGTTTTTTAATTAATCTCCTCCCAGATTTGCCTGCCAAATGATGATGTCTTTATAATATTATCCTCCGGAGGAACAAAGATTCTCTTGCCGTCAGCTGCAGGTTTGATCCCCTTAGTGCTAATTTGTGTCCCATAATAGCCACTAAGACGAGATTGATGTTCGGAAATTGAAAATTGACGTTTGACTATATTGTGTATTGATGTGAGGCTGGTGAATGGCTCCTCAGGGTGAACCACTGAAATGTCTTTACACTGCATGGTGAATTCTCATGATTCCGCCATCAATCAGTGGATGAATTAGATTTTCTTGTCCGTCATTTTGACGGACAGGGTCCGTTATTAACCGTCTTTTTAATGTGACATCTTTAATGATGATAAGACACAGGTAAAGTCAGCTGATGATACAGAGTAGAGGAGACTTTACAGCAACAGAATCTATTTGACATTAACAGTTAATTAGCGCATTCAAACTCGCCACTTTAGCACTATAGAGGCTCTAAACACCCATAATGCAATGCTCTCTAACCCTGCAGAGCTAAAAAAGGAAGTCGTTGTGGATTGGTAACATATTGACAGTGTTCCCACAGACGAAATACCCCCTGACTCATTAGCATTGATTAGCGCATCCCTATCCAACCCAGATACCGTTTAGACGCTAAATCTCTTTATTGGCAATTTACTCTAACAAATTAAAGATACTAATGGCGTTCAGCACTTTATTTTCTGAACGTTATTTTAGTTTGATACTCGGCCGAATGTGCACTGACTCTGGACTTCAGTTTGGGGATATTCTAAGGCCCCTTCATTAGGCATTCCACCGGAGTGTGTTTATTTTCCACGTCAGGAACAGGAAATCCATGTGCAATTTCAGTGGGATTATCAGCAGAGTGCAGCTTCTCGTCAAGCCTGATAGCCACGCTGTTCTCCAGTCGGTGTGCGGGGGGGGGGGGGGCTGCAGAGAACACCTTGTGTTTCATGTACGAGGTCAGCCGACAATTACCATCACGGCACTTAATATGGAGAGAATAGACGTCAATGGCGCTGTATGAGCCGGATGATCGCTCGTATTGGAGGTTAGGAACAAGTAAACGTAAGGTCGCTGCTTTAAAAGAGGATCTTTGCCATTGTTAGGGCAACATATGTCCAAAAAGGAAGGACAAATAGCAGTGCAATCTTCCTCTTATCTTCAAACCGATTACCTGTGCTTTGAAAGAAGGCTTCAAAGACGTCTCATTGGACGGCATACATGTACAAGATGGGTTTTTACCGAGGAAGGTACACTCGACTCCTCTCGGCAGAAGGTTTTAAATCATTCACCACATTGAGGAGCTTTTACAGGCAATCTTTTGAACTGGAGAGGGACATCGAGAGCATGCGTCTCAGGCCCGGCAGCTGCTGCTTTTGACCTTATTAAAGTCAGTTTAGGAGCTTTGGAGCCCAGTCAAATGAAATCTTAGGCTTGTGATGGAAAAATCCTGTAACTTATTCAAATTACAAACCTTTTCAAAGTAATGATTCACTATCGCAATATAATGAGAAGCTTTCTGCTTGTAAACATGTTTACTGTCATTTTTTAAAGATAACTAAGTCATTTTGGTCATTATTTTGAGATTGAAAGTCATACGATACTTATTTGTTTTCCTGCTTGGATCTAAAACAGAAGATTGACACCACTCTAGATATGAAGCCAGAGCTAGCAGCTTGTTAGCTTAGCTTAGCATAAAGCCTGGGAGCAAGGGGAAACGGCTAGCCGGGCTCTCTCCAGTTCAAAAGTATGTATTTGAAATGCAGTAAAGCTGTGGTTTTGTGGGTATATGCTGGAACTATTTCTTGGAGGCCGTGACTTCCTGCGCGTCACGGTGATGTAACTTCCTGTGAAGCCAACTTGTTGTTTTTCGCATCTCAGTTTGTGTACAGGTTAAACAAACAGATGTTTCATGTTTGATGTGCGCTTTGAGCGATGGACAAAGCCAGACTTTGCTTCCAGTCTTTATGCTAAGCTAGGCTAATCACCTCCCGGCTCTACCACTAAGACGGTGAATAAACGTAGAACTGTTCTTTAAAGGGAATCTGAGTCTCATATCTTATGTCACTATGTCATAGGATATATACGGCACAAGTATAGCCCCCCCCCCCCCCCAGAGTCTGTCTGCAGCCGTGTGATTGTGTGTGTGTGTTGCCTATTAAGCAACGTGTGTGACATCTATCTCCGCTGTGGATCATGAAATGCCGGGATAATGCCAAATGCCAAACGTCTCTCTGCCCTCCGCTGCGAACACGAAGGATGTATGAAGCGTCTCGCGGTCGCGGGACGTCTGTGTCCATAAGACAACTGTGACATAAGGCTAAGGGCATGTTGGGTACCTCGATACTCCATTCTAAAAAAAGGCCAGCCCACATCCACCTCCCCTCTCCTCCCCCTCAAGTCACTCCTATTTATTTACAAAGGGGACTTCTAAAATAAAATCAGCTGTCACTGGGCGCCTGGGCCTCACTGAGCACTCTGCTGGAGCTGGTCTCCAAGCCTCGCTGTCCGTCTCTGCCTGGGATTTGCTTTCCGTGTCGGGTCAACGCTGGTCGACTTTTAAATTCTCTGGTGATCCAAGGCCTTTGTCTTTTGGATTGTATTGTTTGACAGACAGAGCAGCCTCCACGGTTAGAAAAGGTAAGTTATCTGTGGGGGACTCTGAGTATTTCAAGGCTGATTCTTGCATCGGCACCGTCAGCGCCGCTCCTTCAGGGGGATTTTCCACCGTATAGCTCAAGTGGTAGGAGACAAATTGGAAATGGTGGATGACATTTTAGCTGATAATCAATCGTGTTTTTGACGTGCCCCCCCACCCCACCACGGCTGCGCAAACATCTTGGGTGAAAGTGGGAAATAAGATGAAGTGGAGGGGGGGGCTGTTTTTGTAAAGAGCGATATTGCGGTACGTTTCCAGGATTCCGCTCGGATTTTGCACACCGTCATAAAACATGCATGGGCCCTTCCTGTTTCCTTCCACCCGACATAACCGGCAGCAATCCGATCCTGCATATTCTTAAAGCGTGGCAAATCGGGAGACAAAGTGCTTTGCGTAGCATAAGGAAGCACCCGAGGGCGATCCGGCTTCCACGTAAAGAAGTTATTTCGATAGATTTGACAGCTCAATTATTGTGCCTGTTTTGCTTTCCTCGGTGTGGAAGAAATCGCCCGCCACGGCTGACATTTCAATTAGTGTAGCTCGATTTGGCTCTCCTCTTGAAAAAAACCCTCACCAGCCAAAAGCTCTGGTCAGTAAGTACTGAACGGAAAATTGGGTTGCTTAAGGGTTCCGTTGTGAGGAGAGGGCGACACCTCTGTGATTAGGGGACGGCCTCTGCTTGACACAGATCTGTGGGCCTCGATCCAGCTCTCGGCTTCAAAGCCACGCTGCCTCACCCTTTGCCCGGTTAAGCTCTGAAATGACTCCTTTTGTTCTTTTTCTCTCTCTGTCTTTCCCGCCTCTTCACCTCCTCACTTCCAGCCGGCGGTGCAGCACCGTCACACGTCTCATCGCTCTGACGCCGGCCAGAAGGGCCGTGACGGGGGGAGGTCAAACGGCCCACCGGCTCGGCTCAATATAGCCACTGAGTCGCGCACGCCGGCAGCGGCATGGCCCTCCCCCGTTGACTTTTCCCGGCCTCTCTCCCTTCCATTACACCCCCCCCCCCCAAGGTGCCATCACTTGTGCCGTGATTTGAAAAGATAAGAAGCTAAAATAACAGTGTGGTAGTTATTGTGCCTCGAAGCAGTTCAATATGCTGTCCATGAAAAGCAGAAATTATTTTTTTTTTCTGATACACCGCACTGTAAACCTTCATTATATTGGGGCATCTTAAGCAGTGAGAAAGCTATTATTAATGCTAATTAAACATCCGTTGGTGCCGGTACTAATTAGTGGCGGCATTGAGAGATGGTGACTTAGAAAATATCTCGCATCTCATTAGAAGTTCTTTCAATTGTGCCTTCGCTCTGTTTCCTTCCTCTCCCTCACACACACTTCCACTCCTCAAATCTCCCTGGAACATGACGCTGCAGACGGAGCCCGGTTATAAAAAGGCCGGTTTATTTTTTTTCTCTCCAGTCAGCGCCCCCAACCCCCCCCCTCCCGGTTGCCTCACCTCCATGCTATGGGAGCTTTGCATACGGCATTCCCTTCTCAGAAGCCGGAGATATCCAAAGCACCGGTGTCACGGCTCTCGGGCATCAGAAGCCCCACGTCTCTCCGACGGATCCAGACCGTGACGTGGCCATTTGTCTCCGGTGATGAATGAGGGCATTATCCTTGTGTTTCTGTCATCGAGCCGGTATTAGGCGACACGTCAGCCTCAGGTGTTGGGTTTCTGACCCATATTTATAGGATGTTGCCCCTGTTTATTTTCAGATGCTGCCGTCTCGGGCAGCCTATTTGTCTGACGGCTTATCGGTTACACTAACATGCCGGACGTAGCAGAAAGCTAAAATTGGGTGGGATGAGGAGAGCGTGCTCTTGTCAGTCGTTTCTGAACTAAGGTCACACCAGTAGGTGGCACGACATCATCCGCGCTTTGTTACCAAATATGTGTTTTATAGGAGCTTGGTGACTCCTACTATAAAAATAAAAAAGCAAAAGGAACACCACTCAGAGTCTTCCGTTAAACTCCATCCACCCCGACTTCACGGAGAAGCAGCCGTCTGACGATACACAACTGTGGAAGCGCGCACTGTAAACAAAAAGGCAGCATGAAGTATAGTTTGTGCGATTAATTCAAATAACCCACGCGTGTACATTGGTATCCAAACATGCTGCCGTGTTATTAGGTAGCTGGTTACGCCACAGCTGAAAGTAGAACATGTGGAGGGGCTGGCCTGCTGAGAATTCCGGTCGGGGCACACATGCCGAAGAAACATCACGTTGTCGGCCATGTTTTTTACGCCGGGCGTAGTGAACCTGGAGCTCTTGGAGGTCAGACGTTGGACATTTCAGCCGGGAACATTCTGACCCCTGAGTTTTCTAGGAAGTAGCATTTCATGACTTATTGTCAGGGGCTGCATGGTAAACAACCGCTCACCCGTTGTCCTCTCAGGAACACCCACAATAGCTCCACAAAGCGCCTCTCTTTTTCCTCTGCTCCTGCGATGGTACAATCTTTCATTCAATGAAGAGTTATTGAAGAGGGGAGAAAGCTGTCGTACCTAACTGACGGTTGATACAATGGTTAGCTAGGTGGCTAGGTTCACACAGTTTACCCAGAAGTCTGTAATGCGCTCCCGTTTTGTGGAGATGCCGCTGCGACAGCAAATCGGATGATTCATCAGGGCTAATAAGCTGCGATGGGTTCCTCCTGTTTGGACTCTCTCTCGGCTCCCTCGGGGCAAAAGTTAACTACGACTCCCAAAGAGATTCTAATCAGGGAGAGTCCCGTTTTGTTTTAAAGAAAGCGTAATGGGAATAGAGAGTGAGGAAACGCTTCCCGGGCCGACAGCTCCTACTGTTACACAACTTTATGGGTCGATGGCGCAGAAGAAGGGTGGTTGACTTCTTCATTTAGTTTACAAGGCTACCAGGAGAGGGCTATATCAAGCCGGTGGAGTCATATAAGTGGACTTAGAGAATCGTAAAGACAGATTGGACAGTGTGTGCTTCACCGCTAAGCGCTGGATCTGCTCCCAAGCTCTCTCCCAGCACAGCGACGAGAGGGCCTCACTCGATCCACACGCTTCGAAGGAGCAGCTGCTGTCAAACTTTTTGAAGCAGAAGTCGCGCTGAAGCTCCACTCTCGAGCTCGCGCGCATGTGGAGGAGATACAGTGGGAAAACGCAACAAGCGGGAGGCCTTTCAAGATGTCAAGAGGTTACAGCGAGAGCACATGATGAGAGAGAATCATTTCTATTTTGGGTCTGCTCTCATCCCACGGCGTTGCCGCCCGGAGAAAGAGAGAGAATATAGCGAGAGCCAAAAGGTCCGGTGTGGGCGTATGCTGCGCCCTAATGGAGCCTTCTGTGTTGCCTAATGATGCTTTGTAGCACAGAGAAGTCAATACAAAATTACTGGTCTTCTCTAATTGGCCATTCGCAGGAATGTGCCGCGCAATATGAAGTATCGTACAGTAGTGCTTTGCGGTTGATGAGTATTCCGCTTCGTGTTTGCCTCCGGCCACATTTGGTTAAAACCTCCGCAGTAAAAAGCTTTAATATTTTAGTATACATCCGTGTGTTTATTCCCTTTTTAATCCCCGTCAATGTCGCTGTGATATTTGTGTTAAGGTGAGGTTCATTTCTTTGTGTTTAGCTGCAGGCAGCGAAGGTAGATCCACGCCAGGACGTCCGGAGGACAGCGCCCCGAGCGCCGAGGACCAGGAGGGCGAGCCGGTGTCGGTGAAAGAGCGGCTGGCGATGTATCAGGCCGCCGTGTCCAAGAAGGAAACCGGAGGTTCCTCCTCTGCCGCGGTAAGACGATACTTCCACGTGGGGCGTAAGGGGAGACGGCAGACTGTCACAGACATGTTTGGATTTAAAGATTACGTCGACCCCGTGGCGTCGCTGATGTTTATGACCATTTGATTCTCCCCAAAGTAGAAATGTGCTGTCACTGAAGGCTGTAAGGTACTTAGTGGAAAAGGACAAGGGGGCTGCAGGGGGATGGAAGCAGTATTTGTCAAAGTGTCATGAGGCTCAGCACTGGATGGGAAAACCAGTCCTCTAGAGTGTGACTGGGAGCCGGGGGGGGAGTCATGTAACGGTCGTTTCATACAGGGCTGCTGTTTCAGCATCATTCATCAACGTAAAGTCAGACAAGTTCAGACAATTTCTCCAGGTACATATGTCATTTAAAAGTAGAATTACCGATATAAATATATAATATATAAATTTAGGTTTTGTATATGTGTCACTGGACCCCTTACATTAAAAACAGTGTGCAGTTTAGCCTCCTTGTCGTTTCCTCTATACGCTCTAGCTTCCTAGAAGTAAAATTATCCAGAAAATGTGTAGCAGAACTTTTTTTTTTGTTGTTTGTTTGTTCCTAGGGGCCCCTACCCCTAAGTAAGAACCGCTGGAATATATAATGGTTTATCCACAGATGCATTAGTATTAAAGGTTCCCAATGAAATATAACGGTTCTGTATGCACTGGCAACATACAGGCAAGGAGAGCTACACACACACACACACACACGTCTTATTATATATATAGCATCAATCTCCATGTCAGTCGTTTTAACTGCATCTGTAGAGAGAGCGCCTTCACACTTAAATTAAACACAATAACCCGTGTGAATATCCCTGAGTCATTGGTCATTACCATGAACAAAAAGGCCCCCGCAGCTTTGAAGAGCCTTCATGCACTTCATGAACCCAGTGATTTAACTGTGTGAGCAGTTAGTCAGCCAAGGCCACTGCAGTGTGTGTGTGTGTGTGTGTGTGTGTGTGTGTGTGTGTGTGTGTCGGCTCGGTATCTAACGCAAAGCCCGCCTGTTCTCTGCTGCGCTCTACAGCTACAGGGCATAACGGCTCGCTGCTTATTTACTGACGGACCACGTGGAGGTTTTGTGCAGATATAATGGAATACAAGCTGCTGAAAACGTGTCATGTAGTGTGCAAAATGTGGGCGGGGCAAATGTTTGCAAATCTGTACAGAGGAGACTGTCCAAAAACCAAAGCAAATGCAAAAAAAGACAAACAACAACCCCCGGTGTGCTTTGTACGATCGTCACAGCTTCAGAGCCGAATGCAGCGATCCAGACCTTCCATTCCGTGAATCCGTCGGTCCGTCAGGTGATAAATAATCAATGTCCGGCATGTCAGTCATGAGGCCGCGCTGTGGCGTGTTAACAGAGGGCGACCTGCCACCTTCTGGGGTGTTTGCGCACGACGAGACTCAGCAGCTGCATTCTCTGATTTACAGTAGCCCTATAAAGCAAGTGGTGATAAAAGAAGAATGACTCCAATGGAATTAAAGCTAAATTGAAAATTTGAAGATAACGGATTCAAATGTTAAAAAAAACCTAATTGAGACTAATAACAGTAATAACTGAAAGTTGTCCCCTACTATGCGGCGTAATTTGATTTTATGAGCGAGTGCATTAACTGTCAGCTGGTCACAGGTCGGTATAGTAACAAGCCACTCGAGGCTAAGTTTCACAGCCGTTTCAGAGCAGATGAGAGCTGTTGTTAACACGAGAGTGCTGTTCTAGCGTCACTCACATCAAGAGGCCTGTTACTTTTTATGACACCTAATTATGCTTAAAATAACAACCGTCAGAAAAATTCAATAAACCCTTTATATTTTGTAGTTTTAATACCAATAGCTAAGAATATTAAACATTGACGGCGTGGCAGCCGCGCCAAACTTACTGCCTACTGACAGCTGAATGTGTGTGTGTGTGTGTGTGTGTGTGTGTGTGTGGGGGGGGGGGGGGGGGTCTTGTTTTTCCCCTGTACCTTTGCAGCTGTTGTCTGCATGTCCACACACAAGTGGCACGTTGTTTAAAGATAGCAGGACCCCTGATGGACACCATTCAGTCTGTCCCGTCCATCATCCAGCAGCTATGTCTCCTCAGCCCGTTGTCACTCCCACCTCATCAAATACCGACGCTTGGTCAGCGCAACCTCGGCGTCTGACACGCCGGGCTTTGTACTGACTCTGATGTAAACCTATCCCCGTCACCATCGGACAGTCAGAGCAACTGACGTAGCAAATGGAGCTTGATAGGTGGAGGTCGGGGTGGATGGTTTAGTCGAACAAATGCAGGACTTTGACCCAGGAGACCGCTGTTTGTGTCTTGTTTTACCTTAGTTTTGTTACGTAACTTCCGTACTTAAAAACAAACTTGAAGTTTATTTTGAAAAGCTGCCATGCATGTAATGCGACTAGACTGTACGTTACCTGTGAATCCAGAAGTTTATTTTGAAAAGACACCGTATGCTTGTAAGGAGCGGAAACTGCATGTTTTTTTGTGAACACTGAAGTTTATTTTGAAAAGACACTATCCATGTAATAAGAGCAAACCGTATGTTTCCTGTGCCGTTTATTTTGGAAACGACATTGAGCATTTAAACCCGGCACTAGAGGGGTACCGAGAGCGCCATCGTTTGACAGCTACGTCTGCTGACCAGGGGTCGGCGTTTGACTGGTCGGCAGTGAGAATGTGTTGTTCTCCTAATATCGGCACTAAACCATACAGTGCTTATTTGCACCGGTAAACAGTGGGCAGCGGCCCGGCTGAACCCGTCTCAAGAAAACACGCTCTGAGGACACAAAGTCGTTTCAAAGAGAGATGTTGATTTTAGGTTACATCAACGCAGCTATTGTACCCAGAAGTAGTCAAATATTGATAACACGGTGCCCTGCCATGAAATGTTGCTGACCTGAACTCCTCTGCAATAACTTGCAAATTGCACTGTACCTCTTATTTGCATTAAAAAGGAAGGGTGGCACACACACACACACACACACACACACACACACACACACACACACACACACGTATAACAGAGAGCTTCACATATATATTGCACTTCCCCAGAGGTTGCATGCAGAATCCTTCATATAAATGTTTTATTAAGAAAGTAATTGACAATTCCAAAAGGAGATTATTGCATCAAATAGTCAGTGTGCCTTGTTGGCCGGATGTGGTAGTGTGAGGACCGCATCCCCCATACTGATGAGGCGCGGAAAGTCTCCTCCTCCCTGCAAAGAAAACAGGCTTTTGTGCTTTCCAGTTTTAAGGAATAATTCTGTCCGTAGCCCAATAAAAGTATCGAAAAGCTTTTAAACTGACTGTTCTGAAAGACTGAATTGTCTATTGATGTTTCACTCTCTGTTGCAGGTTGGATATGGGGAAAAAAAAACCGAATCCATTAAAATTGGGTGTATCTTTGCTGTTTTTTTTTTGTTTTATTTCTCGTGTCTCAGTATTATCACAGCTGCATTACGCTACAATCCTCCCAGAGGAGCGTTACAGGAAACCATCTTATTCCCACCGTTCGTCTTTCACGATCACAGCATTCACGTCACGTTTAAAGGAACACCAACGCTTCTCAAACCATTAGCATAATGCCTTTGCGTTCACGCTCATATTAGCATAAGCGAATGTATAGCACATTCGCGATCAATGAGAGCAGAGAATAGTTCACCTCGGGTCAATACCAATCTCCTGATATCGCACGTAATGGAGGTTTACAGTGTGTTTAATCCGTAACGCGCTGCGGATGGATCACCAGGTGTGTTTCACGCCGTCCGTTCTCTTCCCGACAGGTGATGAGTGAGTCCGAGGCCTGTTCGCTGCCCGGAGGCCTGGCCAGTGTGAAGAAACAGTTTGAGATCCAGGAGTTTGCCTCTTCGTCCTCTCAGTCCAGCGTCGCCCAGTTCCACTTCGAGCAGAGATCCGTCCAGGTGAGAACACCTGCTCATGAATGTAATACTGATGCCTTTTTATACGACCGCCATCAGCGAGAGGATTGGCTGTTTTCATATAGTTATTCTCAACGCTCGTCATCGGTACTGCCAGAGACCCGGGCCGTTCTGCTGAACCAGAACCAGGGCCGTGTGGGGCAGATGAGAGGTTTTCTAAAGGGACTCTTTGGAGCTGCCAAAATCATGATGATACCTTTTTAAAAAAAAACCTTCTGCAATGATCATGAACGTGATAATAACATCAGTGTATTGGACATGAAACCTCTCCACAGATGATTCTTAGAGATGAGCAATAACAATAGATGAAAGTGGCCTTTATTGTCCCTCCTGTTTATAGTCAACTCAACTTGTTCACCGGCTCTGCGTAAACTGAGAAACGTATAAATGCCGCTGGATGATTTACATTCTAGTGAAGCGCTTTTATTGGGAAAAAAAACAAAACAAACCCGTGGGCGCTGTGGCCGCGAGGCGTTTCTCGTAGGTCAAATCAAAGAGGGCACCTTGAACTTTGCTCAAGATATGTGCCGCTGTCATCGAGCGCGTGAGGGAAATGCCTGAACGCGTTAGCAGCCTCTGACAGGAGGGGGGGGGGGGGGGGGGGGCAACTCCGCACCCCTCCGTGCTTCTGCTCATTCAGGCGGGGGGAGCAGAGCGGATTCATCGAGCGCACACGGAGCTCGCTGAATGCTAGATTTTACAGAGGGGGGGTTCGTGAGAGGAAGCGTCTGTTTGATCGAGGTACTGCCTCTGCGCCACAACGGCAAAACCACTTTCCCGCCTCAGGTTTCCCTCACCGGTGTGATATCCGAGCTCCGGTTTTATAAAACTGGTCGTACATCGGGGGGGGGGGGGGGGGGGCAAGATGTTATTATTCTGACATAAGTGGTTTCAGAAGTACAGAGCACACCCGCCCTCCATGTATCTATCTTTCATGTTAACAGCGGTGAACACAAGCTCTAATATGCGATGTCTCCTTCATCTCCTTCACATTGGGTGAATCTCACCGGAGGACGATGGCACCTGTAGTTTTGTGCTGTTTTTGTCATCCATTGCTTTCCTTCTCCAACGCTGAACTCGTCCTTTTAGTGGAGTTTAAACCTCTTTCTCCCGAATAGGAAACCATTTCGGGACATTGTGCATGTGTTGTGGATTTGAGGGTGATTTCACATTCCTCCATCTGTCCGTGTTTGACAGGAGACATCGAGCTCCTCAGAGGTGACGGTGAGAAGCAGCGGCAGAGAGGTCGCCCCCACCACACACCTCCTCCACAATCAACAAGAGGTACAGGGTGTGGGCGCAACAAGGGAATCAGGAATATTGGACAACGGTCTACTTATAGACTGCGTTGCACCAACAAGCTTGAACTTAATCTAGGATTAGCTCTAAACAGAGTTAAGCAAAACTAGGGGGGGGGACTAACTTTGGGCTGCTCTGTATTCCTTCACAAAACATCACGTTGTCGTTAAACGTTGCTCGCGAAGACTCGACGAGAGAAGCTCTTAATTTCTCCTTGTTGGCTGAATTAATGAAGCAAAACGTCCGAATAATAAAAGTTATAAAACAGACAGCGGCGCAGTAAGAAAAACACCTTTTCCACATTAAGCGCCTGTCTGTTCAGCTCCGCAGCAGTGTCCTCGCTGAACCGGTACCCGGGGAGAAATTCAGCAGCGGCATCATAAAACTCTACTGGGTTGAGTCTGTCCATTAACTTCAAGGAACTTTATTATTTTTCTCAATCCATTTAAGAACGGCAGCAATCTCAAAAGTTAAACCTCCTCAAGTGTTAGTTTAAAGTTTCATTTTGGGTTTAGAGTCAAATCTAAACTGATGTTCACAGAGAGTTTAATTTAAAATCATTGTTGGTGCAACCCAGCCTTAAAGTTGGTCAAATGAAATCTATTTATATACCATCCAGCACATGTAGTGCATTGTAGTTGAACCTCATTGTTCCTTTTCCTGCAAAAAAAGATTATGGATTAGCTATCAACAGTAGACATAGATAACAATATCAATATACATGGACTACAGTGACCTGTTATTATATGTACATGTTCAGGTTGCTGTAGTCCCTTTTTCTAGCTGTTCAACTCGCCAGCTGTGTGCTGGCATCTCACCCCTGACAGGCTGCTAATAAACTCAGCCCTTTGATTATTTCTGAACTTTTTGTCCTTCCCTATGTAGAAAATTAGCCTCATGCTAAGCCTTTAACTCCTCTCTGATTGAAAACAGTTGGGGTCTGCAGTGCAGTTGCCAGTTTCCTAATGATTTTTCTTTTCACAGGTGATCCATGATGAAAGAGTGCACCAGAACAATGTGGCTGCCAGCTACGGGAACCATTACAATGAAACAGGTTATTCCGCTCATGGCTTTCCAATTGTAATTTGCACGTTTTTATCACAGCGCTGCTTGTGTCCTGTATATTAATGATTGTTCCCACTACAGCTGAATAAGGGATGAGCTATGAAAATGGGTTGGAGTGCAGATGATTTTCTATTCAGTGCATAGCAGCAAATCTAATCAGGGCAGAGTCAGGAAGGTAAAATATTGGAAAGTGGAAATTGGGCAATCACAGCTGCATGGTTTCAGAAAATGAAAACTACTCAGGTTTTTAATGAAATGATTTATTTCTCTTTCCAATCCCCCTGAGCTCCCTCACTGCGAATGACTTAATGAGGCAGCCTTCTTCTTGTGTCTAATTCAGTTATGCTCATTGGAGGAGAGGACCTACCAAAGGTTTCCACTCAGTCTTTGAAGCAGCAGTATGAAAAAACGATTGAGGAAGCCGCACCAGCCAAGGAAATTAAGGTAATGATGCTGTCTATTTATCTAAATAGAAGATAGCTTGGCTTTTTCATGATATATCAGTCTGAGGATGAGGCCACATCATGAAATAATCAAAAGAAAATTGCCCATGCTATAAGGTGATGGAGAATAAATTGGATTGGATAAAAGACCTAATGTTATTACACAGCCAAGGTTTTTTTTGTCCCAGTGTAAAAAGAGAAAACCCAAACTAAGACAAGAACTCACAATACTGTCTGCAGTTAAAGTGATGCTCAAGCCAGTAATTAGGAACACCCATACCTGAATATGTCTGGCTTTGACGCACTGGAGATGTCTGTATTTGTTTATTTACAGCCAAATAAGGTTTATTTGGTGCTTCTAGCCATGGTAAAATACCATTTATAATGATCATTTTGTGTTCAAAGCTGATACTTCGTTTCCTAAATCACTCTGCACTTCAAAGCTGTCCTGTCCTGCGCTTTCTATGACGTAAAAACATTTCAATTTCCTATCTTCAACACAACCCTCACTTTCCCTCTTTCCTTAATCAAAACCACTTACGAACCACAGGTTGATGTGGATTTCAACCAGTTTCAATGGGCACCAGTGAATCAGTCCTCCAAAGCTTCAACCATGACGAGCTATGACACCTCTTCCACCTTAAAGACCGCCACTCACGCCGCCTCATCGGTAGCGTCTGCCTCCTCGATGGCTTATGAGCTGACGGATAACTTCCCTCCTCCGCCCTCGAACCTGTTGCAGGAAACCCCTGACTATGTCTCTTCCCAGCCTCAGGAGCCAGCCTCCCGAAATAAGCACGCCGTCACTAAGGAGCAGTACTTTAAACACAAGAGCACAGCCGAACTAAAGCGCCTCTACAAGCACATCAATCCAGACGTCCGCAAGAACCTCGAGGAGGACTTCTTGAGCGAGCTCACCGAAGCAGAAAAGAAGGACCTGGAAAGCGAGGAGATGGTGGGGGACGTCCAGCAGGCGTGCTACATGTTTGAAAATGACGGCAACGGCTCAAGCCAGTGTTCGAGCCCTGACAGAGAGTCCCTGGAATGGGATGAGATCCTCAAAGGCGAAGTGCAGTCCATGCGCTGGATGTTCGAAAACAAGCCGCTAGATACGATCAAAGACGACAACCCAGATGAAGACGAGGTGGGGAATATCGCCCAGCAGGAGATCATTGCGGGCAAGGACGTCAGACACACAGCTTGGATGTTTGAGACTCGGCCCATTGATGCTCTGGGGACGGAGGCTACCGATTCAACTGAGCAGTCCCAAAAATCGACTGACCTCGCGAGAGGGGATGTCCGCACTGCCACGTGGCTTTTTGAGACGCAGCCCCTCGATTACCTGAATAAGATCTACCAAGAAGACGAGCAGGAGACGGACGTTGTCGTCACCCAAAGCATCACCGGCGGAGATGTGAAAACCGCCAGGTATCTCTTTGAGACCCAGCATCTGGATTCCCTGGGTAAAACAGAAACAATTGAGGAGAGCAACTTCCTGAACCTGAAGTCTGAGCTGGAGGAGATCAAAGGGGATGTGAAGACAACCACTCGCAGGTTTGAGACCCAGCCCATGTGCGTCATCAGGGGGGATTCGGGAGAGATGCTGGAGATCACCACCATCCGCAGGGAGGAGACTGAGAAAGGAGACGTCAAGACATCGCGCTGGATGTTTGAAACCCAGCCTCTGGATATCATTAACAAAGACCCTGCGATGGTGAAGCTGATATGTGGCATATCCATGGAGGACAACACCCAAGGAGGTGTGAACAAAGGTAGGTGGCTTTTTGAGACCAAGACCCTTGACACCATTAAGGATGAAGAATGGGAGAGTTCCAGGAAGCAAAAGGAAGACATACTTGGTGCTGATGTGAGGAAGCACTGTCTGGTTTTCGAGACTCAGGCTATGGATACTCTGAAAGACAACGCCAATGCTCGACCTTTACCTTCGGAGGAGATTGTAGGAGGAGATGTTCGATCAGCCAAGCATCTGTTCGAAACAGTACCTATGGAAAATCTGAAAGAACTGCTCGAAGTGGGAAAACTTAAGAAAATGGTTGCATCTGAAGAAGAAAAGGGTGACGTGAGGCATCAAAAGTGGGTCTTTGAGAGCCAGCCGCTGGAAAATATAAGGGAGGAGAAGAAGGAGATTACAAGAACGGTGAATGTCGAAGCTCTCGACAAAATAGATGTGACAAATTATAAAGAGAGGTTTGAAAGTATGGATTTAAGTAAGTGTGAAGGAACACAGAAAATTCAAGTTGAAGGTGTCACAAGTGGATCCGTCAGATCCAACAGAGTTCTCTTTGAATCCACCCCTATGTATGCCATGCAAGACAGCTCTGGCCATTACCACGAGGTGAGGACCGTGAGGCGCGACGAGATTGTGAAGGGAGACGTGCGCAGCTGCAGATGGATGTTTGAAACGCGTCCGATTGATGAGTTTGATGAAAGTATCAATAAGTTTCAGATCATAAAAGGTATATCCAAGCAGGAGGTGGAGTCGGGGGATGTCAAAACGGCCAAGTGGTTGTTTGAAACTCAAGCGCTTGATGCCATTAAGTCGTTCAGTCATATTGAGGATGAAGAACATACATCTAAGGAAGGTATTGAAATTGAGAAAGGGGACGTTAAGACTTGCAGGTGGCTGTTTGAGACTCAGCCGATGGATGCTCTGTATGAAAAGGTGGAAAAGAGCGAGGCTGACGTCGAGGAAGTTCAAAAAGGTGACGTCAAAACGTGCACCTGGCTCTTTGAGACCCAGACACTTGACAACATACGTGATCATACGGAGTCTGAGACCATTCTGAAAACCTGCACTGTAAAGCAAGACGACGTCCAAGGAAAAGACGTGCGGCTGGCCCGCTTCCTTTTTGAAACCGAGAACCTGGAAAACATCACGGGCGAGGACGTCGGTTCTTTCAGGAGGGTTACAGAAATCAACATCCAGTCAGGCGACGTTTCCAGGATGAAGTACGTCTTTGAGAATCGCTCCTCTGATATTATGAGCTCCACCTCTAAGGAAACAATGCAGAGGCTGAAGACGCAGCAGGCCGAGGACATCCAGAAGGGAGACGTGGTGAACTGTACCTGGAAGTTTGAGCATCATCCAATCGATGCCATCCGGGACGATTCAGCGGAGGAGAAGGAGAGTCGCAGTGTGATTGACGTGCAGGGCGGTGACGTCGATAAGGGCCGCTTCATTTTCGAGACCTACTCTCTGGATAAAATTAAAGAGGAGTCCACTGAGACTGATATTACTAAAATCACGAGTATCTTTAGAGATGAAGTAGAGAAAGGGGATGTGAAAAATTACACCATGATGTTTGAAACTCAGCCGCTGTACGCAATCTGTGACAAAGAGGGCCATTATCATGAAGTGACTACAGTTACCAAGGAAGAAATCATTAGGGGAGATGTGGTGGGGGCTCGATGGCAGTTCGAGACAAAGCCTCTGGATTCAATTAGAGATTCCGAGGAGGTCTACGTTATCAAAGCTGTGACTGAGGAAGGCGTCAACAAAGGAGACGTTAGCACGGCGAGGTGGAGGTTTGAAACGCAACCTCTGGATGAAATTGCAGAGGAAATAAAAGTCAGGTCGAAAACAATTGCAGATATCCAAGGCGGTGATGTGAAGACAAATAAGCAGCGATTTGAGACTGATGAGATGTCTCAAAGGTACATCAGAACCGTTAGTGTGAGCGAAATCCAGAAAGGCGACGTCAGATCTGCCACATGGATGTTTGAAACGCGCACAATTGACGAGATCCGCGGTGAAGGCGCAGAGTATGATGGCATGGAGAGAGTGACAAAAGAGGAAGTAATGAAAGGGGATGTCAAACAGTCTGTGTGGCTCTTTGAAAAGCAGCCCCTTGACAGTATCAAAGAGACTGACGGCACGGAGCTTGTTGCCACAAAGGAGGAAATCCCACAGGCCGATGTGAAGACGACAACATGGCTATTTGAAACCACTCCGTTCCACGAATTCAACGAGAGCAGCATGAAAAAGACAGAAATAATGGGTAAAAGCATCAAAGACACACTTGAGGAGCTGTACTGTCAGAAAATGGTGGATTCACAAGGGGTTCTTATTGAGGCAGATGAGATTGGCGATGTCCGCATGGCGAAGTACAAACTCCTGAACCAGGAGGCTCCGGAAATCCAAAGAGAAGAGATTATCAGAGGGGATCTGAGCAACATAATGATGAACCTCCTGAACCGCAGGGAGATCACTGAAAGGGGGATAACGATTGACAGGGAGGAGCGGGGCAACATCAACACCACAGTGAAGCAGCTGTTCAACCAAGAAAGGGGAATCAATGTGGAGAAAGAGGAAATTGTCCGCGGTGACATTCAAGAGGCCGTAAACAATCTGCTGAAGAATGAGGGCTCCTCCAAGCGTGGCATTCTGATTCAAGAGGATGAGAAAGGAGACGTGAGGTTGACTATCTACTCCCTGTTGAATAAAGGGGAGAGGGCTAGCATGGAAAAGGAGGATATCATTCAAGGGAACGTGAGCAGAACGCTTCATCGTCTTCTCTCCAACTCGGGAGGGGAAGACTCTAAAAAGATACGGGTGGGAGAAAGGGAACGGGGCAACGTCAGCTTTTACTCCACGTGCATCGAGTCGGGCGCCTTGGATTATCTGAAGCAGCTTCAGTACGACCCCGGTGAAGCTCAGGAGGAAGTAAGAAAGGAGAATATCATAGGTGGTGACATTCAGGAGACAAAAATCTTGCTGCGGAAGAATCAGCAGCAGATTGGTCGCACAGTGGCGGAAGACGATATAGTTCCCGGGGACGTACACAGCAATGTTAAAGTCTTCATGACGGAGCCTGCTGTTACCTACAGAAACCTAGAGAAGAAGGATATTGTCAAAGGTGACCTCAACGCAGCCATGGATTCACTGACCCAAGCCATCAATCAGAAAGTTTTAATAGAGAAAGAGGAGGTGGTGAAGGGAGACATACCCACTACTTTGAGGTCTCTAGAGGAGGCCCAGCATCAAGCCAAAGAAATGGAAAAGCCTGAAATCGTCAGGGGAGATATCAGAGGTGCTCTAGAGTCACTGGAGAAATCTGCAACCACCAATACGGAAGCTACAGTTGAAGATCTAGTGCCAGGTGACATCAAAGGGACCCTGAAGTCCCTGGAAGAGGCTAAGCAAGCTGTGAAAGAGGTCGAAAAAGAGGAGATTCTCAAAGGGGATATCTACACCGCCATGCAAAGTTTACACGAGGCAACGAGTGAGAAGAAGACGTACCAGCATCAAGTGAGCGAACAAGGGGATGTTAAAGGCACAATCCAGCTCTTGCTAGAGCCAACGACTTCTCCCAGACTGCAGCGCAGGGGGAGCACCGAAGGAGACGTGAAAACATCTATAAAATGTCTCTATGAAGGACAGGAGGCAACACAGCTGGAAAAGGAGGAAGTAGTGAAAGGGGACGTTCAAGGGGCAATAAAGAATCTCATGCAAAGAAAACAATATTCGCATCCCAAGCGCATGCATGCCTCTAAGAAAGCCAAAGTGCCCGTGAAGAATCCATTAACTGTAAAGCAAGCGGAGCATGAATGCTTACATGAAGCCGAGAGTGTAGCAGTCAATCCGGCCCCCGCTGTGAAAAAGCTCTCTCAGAGCGGTGAGTCACAGAAGCACACACAGAGGCACGACGAAAGCAAATCAGTGAAAACACAGGTAATAACCCAAGAGGCCCACTCTGTTACTGTAGCCAAAACAGATAATGCCACCGGGGCCTCTCAACAGAAGAGCATGAAAGAACAGAAGCAGCAAGTGCTGCCCCCACAGAAAATACAAGCTCCGAAGCCTATTATGATAAAGAACAAACAAATGACTGTTAATGATCAAACGGAGACCAAAGCGGCTGACGTGAACGTGATCAAAGAGGTGCAGAACGTATCGCAGACCAGTATTTCAAACAAGCAGGTAAGCGAGACGAAGTCGATCAAACGGGTGCAGACTACGGTGACGGAGAAAACGGTCGTTCGTAAGCAAAATGTATCGGAGCAACTGTCTCAGAAGCAAACCGAGTGCAAGGCGCTCGCACAGAAGCACAACGTGAAAAATGTGAAGAGTGATCACCGGAACCTTGACATGAGAGGGAAAGGCGTGATCAAAAAGGCGAAGCCGGAGATTCACTTCCCCCCTCCTCCCTCTTCACCACCTCCACCCTCAGAGTCGGAGCTCTCCCTCCCTCCGCCGCCCTCGCCGGTGCTGGAGGGCCCGGCGTGCCCCCCTCCTATCATGAGGCAGGACAGCGACCTCCCACCTCCACCACCTCCGCCTCCCGTGGAATGCAAGTCTGAGCCTGAATTTTTCCCTCCTCCTCCGCCTCCACCCTCTGCGGGCGGCCAAGATTTTCTCCCACCACCTCCGTCGCAGCAAGAGCTTTACGCAATGTCTCCCCCTGCAAAGCTGGCCAAACCGATCGGCAAGCCTTTATTCAAAGTGCCCAAGCAGCCAGAGACACAGAAGCAGCCCGCACAAATTAAACCCAAATGGCAGAAAAAGCAGCCGACTCCTCCGCCACCTCCGCCACCACCTCAGCTCCCTCCCCATCAAGCAGAAACTGTGTCGACGGAGCGTAAAGAAGGAGCTAAAGTTCAGGAAGTGAAAAGGGAAACTACCCAACAAATTGAAACAAGCAAGCAGATTCAGTCCGAATTAACAGCAGTGTCGACAACAAAAATACCCATCATCCCAGCTGTGAAACCAGTGCAAAGAGAAAGCCCAAAGCCACCGAAAAGAAGCTTTGTCCCTCCTCTTAAACTGCCTCCACCTCCTGATCCCACTCCAGCCGCAAAGCCTAAAACGTACGCTCGCAAATTTAAAACCCCTCTCATGCTTGCAGAGGAAAGGTACCGCGAACAGTTGGAGAAAGAAGAAATGGCGAGGAGTAATGTCACCGCTCCCACTTCGCCAATTAAGATGCCCTCCTCTGCTGCGAGTCCTGAGCCTCATGCGGCGAGGAGCGCAGACACAGAAGAGGCCACGGAAGCGTCAACAGCAAAGAGCGAAGACGCGAAGACTGTTTCCAAAGAAGCAATATCGCCTGCCAAGAAAACCCCTTCCCAGATCCCTTTGAGCAAACCTTTGATCTCAGTTTTAAATAAGAAATCAGCATCTGGATCTTCAAATGTGTCCGTGGATAAAAAACACGTTGCCGGCCAGCACTCAGAAAAAATGGCCTCAACTGACGTCGTTAACAAGACTCAAACCGCACACAAGCAGCAGACTGTTTCTGTTTCTCAGGCCTCGCATATTGAAAACCAGTCATGCTCCAATGTGGTCACTTCTTCAGTCACGGAGCAGCAGCAGTTTATTAAGAAATCCAGCACCAGGTCTATCGCCTCCACACAGAGTGATGTCCAGGAAAATGTAAATCTCCAGAGCCAGACTGCGGTCACATTGAAAGCTGAAGATGTGAAGAATAGTAATGCGCCTCCGACACAGGAGGGGAAAATGAGTCCCTCTCAACCCACTAAAATTCCAAAGGTAACTCCAAGTTTCAAGGTGAAAACCTTTAAGATGCCAGCAGAGAAGAAAGAGGAGAGGAGTGAAACGCATTTACAGCAAGAGAAAAGCAATGTTTCACAGAAAAGTGAAGCAAAAGTGAATCAGAAGAGCAACCAGCTGACGTCCGCAAGAACGGAGACGAAAACCGAAATGAAAGTCAAGGAGAAGAAAAGTCATGTGACCCCACCTATAAAGGAAGTGGAGGTCCACGTTAAAAAGGGAGAGCAGGTGCAAAAGAATGAGACTGACGTAAAGCTGTCACCATCAGTTACTGTTTTAATGCCGAAGGTGGCTAAGATAACATCTGCAGCAGCTCATCAAGGACAAGGCCATGTGTCTGTCTCCCACAGCCAGCAGAGCATAAAGGCAGAGCACATTCAACACGAGGAGGTGGTGGTGACTGAGAGCGTGGTGCAGCAACGCTTTCACAGGCAAGAGGCCGTTCACATGCAACAGCAAGTAAAGGTACAAGCAGCAGAAGGGAATAAAGTGCAGACGAAGGCAGTGAAGTCAAAAGGTGAGCCCGAGGGCGCGTCTGTGCCAGGGACGGGGAGAATAGCCCGTAAAGACGAGTCTCATTCTGAAGAAATCACAGATTTTGAGAAATGTAATGTGATGCAGAAGCTGCTCGCTCAAATGAAAGAGCTCGAAGGCACACCGAGCAAAATAGACTCCAACGCTGTCAGGATGATTATAAGCCAACTCCCTGACTGGGCGATGGGCTCGGATGAGAAAAAGAATTTCAGTGAAATTGCTAAACAGCAAAGTAAGAAAAAGCTGAAAGAGATGGTGGTCTATGTGAGAAATATTTGTCATGCTAAGTTCACATTTTTGGAGGAGAGCTCGAAGGCCGTGGAAAAGCAGGGCCGCGAAAAAGAAGCGCCGCCAACGCTTCCAAAACCAGACAAGAGCGCTCTCAGCGCAGCGACTGCAAAGATATCGAAGATCAGTATCGGCTCGTCCAAAAGTGAGAAGAAGCTGGTGGAAGAGAAAAAGTCCCTTCAAGAGAGAAAAGTGCACCAGGAGCTCAGGCAGGAGGCTGATCAGAGGGCGCGCTCGCCATTAGCGAGCATCCGCACTCCGTCACCGACTTTTATAAGCATCGAGTCGAGGAGGATAGACTCGCCGCTCGGAGTCACCCCTTCTCCTCCACCCTACAAGTCAGTCGGCACGCCTCCGCCGCCTCCGCGCAAGTCATACACGCCCACCTTCAGCAGGGCCACGCCGTCCCCCACCCTGAGCCGCTCCGAGAAGCTGATGAAACTGAGGGACACCACCTCCAAGCTTTCTCGCGGCATGACCCCGCCGCCGCCGCCGCCTCCTCCTCCCTTGCCGGAGTGTATTGCAGCGGAAAGAGAGCAGTCATCCCCATTTAGCGACAGGGGGACTCCGATAGAGAGACAGGAGGAAGGGTTGGTGGACGTGGCGGAAATGGTGGACTCCATGATGACTGTGAGGGATAAAAAGTCTTTCTTTGAGGAGGCGCAGAAGGCCGAGGTGAGCAGGATGTACATGCGGCGGGATCCCATCGACATCCCTGAACGTTTGGGGCCTGACGCCGAGGAAGGCTTCGAGGCCGTGGCGATCGACCTTCAGAAAGAGGATCTCCCAAAAGTTGATCTCTCTAAGCTGGTGAACAGGTTTGAATCCCCACAGCCAAAAGTCTACGCAAGAAAAGAGCCTATAGTCATCACGGAGAGGCTGGGGAGTGATACAGAGGAAGCGGAGGCTGAGACGCCAAGAACTGACGAAATCCACTCGTTCAACGTGAAAGCCATAAAGGATGTGTTTGAGACCGGAGAGCATAGTTCTCAGGCAGCCCGGGAGCTCAGAGAACAAATAGAGAGAAGAGAACCCGAATCGGCCCACTCCGAGGTGGCGGGTCACTCGGAAACGACAGTGGTCACTGAGCAATTCTGCAGCATCGACGACTCGGCGAGCGAGGCGCCGAGCGAGATGTGTTCCGGGAGCTCCCTGACCCGCGGCAACCCTCCGTCCTACGCCGACGTGGTGAGAGGCGCGGTCCCGACGGTCGACGTTCCCCCCGAGGCCTCCACCGAGGAACTGCTGAGGAACTTCCAGCAGTCGTGGGCCGAGAGCCAGGGGGTTTTCCAGAACCTGGGTTTCAGCGTCACGGAGCAGAGGACCTCGCAGATCGTAACGCGCCAGCAAGCGACCATCGTGACGGGTAAACCGAGCCGCGCGGCATGAGGATACTAAACGGGCGCGGCGGTGTGTTTTAACGTGCTTTTGCGTGTGAGACGTTTGAGGCATCAACTGCATCGTGTGGAAAGAAAAGAAGCACTAACATTGGTTTGACACTCTAATTTACATGGCGTGATTTTCCTTTGATGTGTGAGTTTTTAATATCCACAGGTTCCACTTTGTCCTCTTTATTCGTGCTTGTGATGCGTGCAGCAACATACTGAACTAATATTTCTCATGCCTGGGTGTGCGATGCGGAGAGAACAATCCGTTTGTTTTTATTCTTCAGTTGGAGATTCACCTTTTCATTTCATGTTCACGAAGTGAATTCCCAAAACAAAGTCACTTTTTGAAATATAGAATTAATTATGTTTTCAAAGCTTTCGCAGTAATTCTGAAAATCACTCTCACTCCTTCAAAGGAAAGACATTTTAGATAATTAAAGGCAATTCTAATGCGGCACGTAGAAGAAGCTGCATTACAGTTGTGTTTAGTTTGCTGCAACACAGTTAAATTACAGTTTGTTTTGTTTTTTTGGTAACACTTTGGTAAAAGTGTGAAGCTTCCTGGAAAGAGCTCTGTAGTTTGATAGTAGTTCATGTTCAACGCCGTCCATTTTTCAGAATAAAAGCTGTAGATATATAATGATCAAAGGCCAGTATTTCACATGTTGGTATGATTCGTCCCGCCCTTATTGTGTAAAGGACTCAAGGCCTTAATAAGTGCTCTATAGTGACTAATAAAGAGTCAATATGATACTAATACGCACGCTAATAAGCAACTAGTTAACAGTGAATATGTGGACCTGAACATAAAGTGGTGCCGTAGTTTTGATAAAATATGAATTGCTCTATTCAAACCCCAGTAAATATGATATTAGTAATATTTATACACAAGCTGCTTCATGATAACACTGTTCAAGGCTACACTAGCGATTCACTGGAATGAATTCATTACCAACTTAACGTCTTCATTTTGCCTCTAGTTACTCGGTTCTTTCCAGGACATTTCCGAGGGAAAGGAATAAGGAAGTGACGACCCTGTAAATTAAAGTTCCTGATTTCTTTGCAGAAAATTCGAGTTCCAGAGTCCGAGTTGTGCCGGGTGTGTCGGAAGAGGGTGTACCCGATGGAGTCGCTGTTCGCAGACAAACAAAACTTCCATAGAAGCTGCTTTCGCTGTGAGCACTGCAGCGGCAAACTAAGGTGAGGCCCTTTCTCCGAGCGGACGCATTGTTCTCCCGTCACTCCTTTGCATTCCTTTAACCCCTCGTTATCTTCCTTTCCTCCGCAGCCTTGGAAACTATGCCTCTCTCCATGGACGAATGTACTGCAAGCCACACTACACGCAACTGTTCAAATCCAAAGGAAATTATGATGAGGGGTTTGGACAGAAACCACACAAAGAACTATGGAATAATAAGAACCAGGAACATACAGCTGAAAAGACCAAAGTCAAATCCCCATCACCTGAAAAGAAAGCCACGGATTCCAGAATCCCCACTGCTCAGAGCCCATTAGTTACTCGGGAAGACGACGTGAGAAAACCAGAGGATGAAAGCAAAAAGCTCACCACTAAGATGTCTGTGGTGTGGCCTCCTCAATCAGATTCCCCAAAGAAATCCTACTCTGTGGAGGAGGAGCTGAAGTTGGTGAAGCCCTCATGGCCCCCTAGGGAGGGCTCAGCTCAGGAAGAGGAACACCTAAATCAGCCTGCGAAGCCTTCATTAAAGCAGACCGACAACCCCGCAGCGAAAGTACAAAATGGACCCGAAGAAAATGACGAGGGGGAGAAAGTGAAAAAGCCCGAAGAGACTCCAGCTCAGTCAGAGGCCCCGGCCTCCCCGGTAGCAGTCACTCAGCACCCGGCGGGTGTTACTCGCACTCGAGAAACTAAAGAGCCAAACAGTGGCTCCCAGGCCGAGGCACAAGTGGGTTCTGAGATGGACTCTGAAGTGCGGCCTGGAGTGGAAGCGAAGGAACAAAGCCCGGGAAGCGGCGGTGGCGGCGGGGCTGTGGAGAGTGGCGAGGACGGCGCAGAAAGGGCGGAGGAAGTGACAGTGAATGGCCATGGTGGGCAGAGAGAGAGTGCAGTGGGTGAGAAGGAAAGCCAGGAGGAGAGAGATAAAGGAAACGCGGACGGCATGAACAACGGGGAGGCGGTAAAGGTCACCTTAATAGATGAGGCGGGGGAACGGGCGCTGAATGCAAACTCCAACAATAACAATAATTACGACCAGATGCTTCTGGATCACGACATCCTGTTTCAAGGGCTGAGCGAGGTCGAGGAAAAGGGAAACCAGTCGCTCTTCCTGACGGATACGACGGATTTCTTCCAATCCGATCACGGCGAGGAATCCAAATGGATGCCGATCGAAGTGCTGCAGTTGGCACAGAGGGACGACGCCTTTGTGCCAGCGGGTGCCAAATGTGCCGAAGCCACGGGCCGCCACGCAGACGCGGACTCCTCGGCGGACTCCTCGGCGGAGACGGCCGAGGGAGCGTTCGCTTTCAGAAGCGAGGCCGGCGAGCCAAAGATGAGCACGTCGAGCTTCCTCGAGGACATTTTCGCCGGCCTGAGCAGCGGCGGCGGCGGCGGCGGCTCAGACCTGCTGTCAGATTTCACATCCGGCGTCTTCGGGGAGTCTGCGCCGGATGACCTTTTGGATTTCGGGACGGAGGCGAGGGAGGGAGCGGGTGAAGCGGGAGACGTGAGGCGGAAGGATGAGAGCAGTGACGGCGTCGCCCCAAACGATGAAGAGGAGGAGGCCCTGACAGTGGAGGAGCAGATCAAGAGGAATAGATACTACGACGACGACAGCGACGACTCTTGAACTCCTCGGCCCATTTCAGCTACTAATCACACAGCGTTGACCACATTTCACACCTCATGTCCATGGAGAGATGAACTGCTCCGATTGAATCTCGTGTTTTTGTACTGAGTTTTAAGACGACTCTTGTTTTATCTAGCTTTGTTTAATGGAATGCACCTGGTGTGCAGAGAGTGTTTCTTCCCGTATGTTACTTAGTATGCATATCTATATCTGTGCCGACTGATCCAAACAAAGGCTATATTTTCCAAATAAGTGCATTAATTACAAACCTGTCTTTCTCTGAATGTCTGCCAGCTTTCTTTTTGTGTCTGAATAAAGACAATATTTCCCTTTTTTTTTTTGTGTTATTTCTGTCATGTCTCCTGGTTGAAATAAAAACTTCACGAACGCGACAATGGATGAGTTTTTAATCAGTGAGTGCACAGACCATAATAGTACTTAGCTGAGCCTCCTTTGTGAGGCCGGCCATTTTTGATATACGACCTACCTAAGAAACACTGTCCGGCTGAGGTCTCTTTGGCGAAAGGCGTATTGATTTCCAGTGATAGAGCCGGCCTGCTGTAGGAGTTACAGATTTTTCCATTAGGTAGCTTTTGTCACCTCTGACAGATCCCCCCCCTCTCTTCACGGTTACAGCTTCAACACGCGGGGTAATTGGCTACAATGAGAATATACGGCACTGTTAATTACACCGACAAAAAGCTACTTTAGTGTCAGGAAAGTGATGGCTTTAGGAGTTCAGTGTGGGTCACGACGCTGCGCTGTGCTGACAGCTCCTTTAAGTTGGGGAAGCACTGCCTCAATAATTCAGCATCCTCTCCTGAAATGCAATTTGGCATCTTTTTTTAAATTGGGCTATTTTTTTTTTTTCCCCCTCCCCGGAACATTTTCATTGAATATCCAAAGTAGATGCTGTTTTGTACGTTTTTTTTTTTTTTTTTAAATTGTTTTATCCTCCTGCCAAACAATTACGAACCCACACAACTGCCCACCCATTTAGATAGGAGAGGCGACAACGATAAAAGCTGCCCGTGTACAGCTGGTGGAGATGCCCAAATTGCTGCTCAATTTTGCAATTAAACGAAAAACGGTTTTATCCATAAGCCCACCGGTGTGTCCTGGAGGCAGATATGGCCCGGTGCCTGATGGAGCTCCAAAGCTTAAAGGGACAGTTCAACCCAACATCTAGAATACATGCCTTTAAACATAGTCCCATTGTTTTGGAGAGAAGACTGACTTCTTCATGGCAGATTTCAACAACGCCAAGCAACTCGCACCAAAACACACCAGGTGAGAGTTTGATCTTTGGGTGTGAACCGTCCCTTTAAAGGGCAGTCCTCCTCGCTAAAAGCCAATGGGATTCCCCCAGAAAACAAGCTCTTGCGGCAAACAAGTTCATGATATTTGCAAGATTTGTTCATCGAGTTAATCTTCACAAATGAAGATGAACTTTTCTGAATTTTGAAGCGAAAATCTCCAGGAGGACAAAGCTACCGTCGCTACACCACGGTCACTTCACCGCCAATAAGCTAGAGACCACCGTGGTCTCACTCAGCTACTTGTTAGCAACCGCCTTTTTGAAAGTCATTTTTAGACAGAAGACATAGACCTGGTCTCCAGACCCTCCGTAGACAAAGGTCTTTTGCTCCCTGAATGCGACCCAGTAATGATCATAGACCCTGTCTATTTAGTGACGTAATTCATGTTTACTGCAGACCTTACTTCAGGCATCTACACCAAAACACTCACACTGAGCTCTCAGGGCCACCGTACATATGTACATATAAACACAGACATGATGCTGCATTTAAACCCGGTCAACTGTCCTAAACTTTCACCATCGAAACGCGTGATTATAATGTTCTTAGTTGTATTTTGTAGGTCATTCTTTTTGCATCGTAGAGTTCACTCTTCAGCGCTAGTTAGGTGTGATAAATCAAATGCATGGTGTGAAGTCATTCCATCATAACAGAGTATGAGTCAGTACTAGATTAAGACGGGCTCGAAAAAATATGAACCTTCCCTTTAATTGTTTTTCAATCAAAATGAGGACGTCCTTAACGGGACCTGTCAATCATCCAGCTCGCCTGAAAACGTCCCCCGTGCAGCTAAACCGGGACGTGGGGTTTTTATTGTCGCCTGGATGCCATCAGATCGCCCAGGCGTGACGAGCCGGTCGCTCCGTTGTTTGAAAGTCAATCTCCGTTAATAAACAAAGCAGCATCACGCTCCGCGCGTCCGATTGGCTGTCATCCCTCTGAACAGACGCCCGCTGATTGGACGGCTCCTCTCCTCCGGTCGGCCGCAGCAGCCTCTCCCCCTCCCTCCCCTCTCCTCCCACGAGCGTGCAGCGCGAGACGCCGAGCAGAGGAGGAATCCGCGCGCGGCATGTGGAGCGGACGGGTGTGTTTCAGGCTGGAAAGGACAAGTTCTAACGACGGGGACACGGAGAACGACACCGGTAGGTGCTCAAGACACGCTGGAAAATATGTCGCGTTTTGTCCGGCGCGTGGCGAACCAGACGCTTTCTAGGCACTAATTAATTGCTCGCTTTCGGGCGTCCTCGCGCCTCCGGACGGTTGCTGTGTGTGGAAGTGAATTTGAGTTCTCCGTTATGTGCTGGTGTGTTTATGAACGCTTCGCTATTTTCACCCCCTCTGTCTGTGGCAGTTCATTTGTCGTCTCTTCTACTTAATAAAGACTGCGTTTAAAGTAAATAAATAAAAGAACCCTCCGGTGTTTTAAACTTGCTTCTGACGGTTTCGGCTACTTGAGCCCATTTCAGCGGTTTAGCCTTTTATGTGTGAGGTGGGACCGCGCGAGCCCGGAATCATTCACGCGCTTAATTTGTCGTTTGTAAATACATGCTATTATTTCAGTTTAACTGTCGGCTCATTGACAGTTGTGTGTGCGGGTGTGTGCGCGCGCGCGCGCGCGTGTGTATATGCGTGTGTGTGTGTGTGTGAGAGAGAGACAGAATTAAATCCAGATAAGTGCACGAGAGCATTGTGCGTCTCTTTACAGCCTTAACAGCAAAGTACTGTGATTTATCCGGCTGTTAATCCGCGTCACTTAACGTGAACTCGTAAAATCCATCATCCCTGTGTTTCGCCGCATGAGAGGGGGATGAATGTCGCCAATGCTGGGCTTTATCTCTCTATACTGCCAGTGAAGGAGGACACGCGAGGGAGGGGGGGGGGTTACCTTGTAGTCGAGGGGTCACAGTCTGTGACCAGCGTGGCCTTAAGCCTCCATGTCTAAAGATTTATTTTGACAGTTACTTTCGGACCTCAAACGCATCTCCCCTCCTGCAGGACTGACTTGAAGTGGTTAACGTCACACCGTCTCGTGTCGGCGGCGTCAGCGCCAAAGAGAAAGCGGAGCGCCGCGTGGCTCTCCACACCTCAACACCGCCGCCCGGGTCGTTAATACCGGCTGCCCTGCCAAATTCTCTCATTTAAAGCCTGCGTGCTGGCGCGTGACCAGCTACTGATATGGTGAGGAGGGAGAGGGAAAGGGGGGGTGTCCCATTTAATTTCAGAAATGTCCCACAGTCCTCCATTCATGTCCTGTGACACGAAATGCAGTGGTTTTATCTCAATTAGGCAGTGACATATCTGAATGGGTGCCCCACACACCAGGTGACAGTGATGCACATGGCTGTAGTTATATATATGTGTGTGTGTGTGTGTGTGGGGGGGGGTGTGTGGGGGTGTGTGTGTTAATTGATTTCAGCTTCCTTGACTTCATCCTGCAAATTTCCATTTTCCTCCATGCAGACTGTGACGGCCTCAGTTTGATGCCGCCGGATCTTGAGAGATGGTTCTAGAATTAGGGTTTAGATAACGGCTAATAAGTTCCTCGTCGCACCACAGCTGTTAGTTTAAGAAGGACATAGTTACGCTTATGGTCGCGGGTCAATAAGAGCCCCTCGGTGTGACCAGGGATGGGACGATACTTAAGTAGATGGCGGTGAATCTCCGTTATCGTGACTATCCTCACATGAGTGACTTGATAAAGCTGTCTAGCTCACTATGATAGAAGTAAAAAAAGACTTTCTACGCAGCGGGACCTTGTGATTTACGACTGGGCCGTGGTGCCATTTGACGAGTTCATCATCTGACATGATACGATATCGGGATAATATCGTGTATCGCAATGACTTTGGCGAGGATTATCACCACAGGAAGTTCTCATATCCTCCCGTGCATACTGACGCCTAAAAGTTGCCCTAACCCCAACATCAACGATTTTCACCCCTTTTCGTTTAAAAACAACAGTATATCAGAAGTATTTCACCATTCATCACAGCCCTCATATCTATTTATAGCCCGTCTGTGGCTGCTGTGCTGTGAGTGACATCGTATTGACGTCCTGCGAGAGGAAGCGAGCCCCTGGGCGTGCATCTAACAGGCCGCTTTTAACTCATTTAACCCCCCGTGTGTGTTTTATATGTGAAGGCATCCATCCCGTCGGGGTTATCGGGCGAACGTGACGCACGGAATTGATCTTTTCAAACGTTCTGCGCTCATTAAACCGGCGGCGTCCTCGCTTGTGGCGCCCAATAGGACATTTTTTTCTGGGGCTGAAATGAATGTGGAAGATGCCCTCAGGCAGGACCAGATTCTCTTAATTACATCATCATTCTTTGATTGGGATTGCACACACACACACACACACACACACACACACACACACACACACACACACACACACACACACCCCGCATGAGATAAAGTATATGTGACAGTGATGGATGGTGTTTGTTAAAAGAGCAATGAAGGAGTGTGTTGCAAACCGGCTTATGAACTCGTTCACAATTTCGATTTCATTTTTTTGGGTTGCTGATTTTCTTGTCGACACAGTTTATTAAAGGGAGAATCAGAGTCAGTTTGTGCGTGGCTGTACGTCACGGGGGAACATCACTCCTTTGGGAACTGCTGCTTTTATAAAGACCTCTAGTTGATGTTGAGTATCGCCGTTGGTTTAATTTTACGTTTGGCATTCAGCATCAGGATTTAGTGTCAAGTCACTCAAAAGCCTTTTGCGTCGACATTCAACCGACACACGGGGAGCAATCCATCGCAGACGGCGAAGAGACACAAATTCCTCTACGCCGAGTACAAGGGGCACGGCCGCAATCATAGATACATGATTGCGCAGCGGTCGGCGAGCAGATAGCGTGAGACCACGTGTGATTGACAGCAGGTAGAGGCGATGGTGTGGTGGTTGAATATCAGAAAGCATGGAAAGCAAAGGAAATTATGGTTTATTCAAGGCTGGTTATTTTTCCTTTAATGCTGTAATACTCGATGCTAAGCCGGCGGTTTTTCTTCTCTCCCCGTGACGCTTCACCGCATTTCTCTCCCTGAATGCAACCAGGTGGCTGCTGTGCCGCTTTAGTGACAGAATGGCAGTGAGAAAACGCTAAATATACATGGAGGGAAAGGCTCTATCTGCTGTGAGCCAAACACTTAAGCCAATATGTACATAAAGCGTGTCGGTAATGTATTCACTAAGACGACTTTGTGTTGTGCTCGGGGTGTTTTTCTTAGACGTGTTTTCTAAAAAAAAAAAAAAAGTGCCATTTGTCAAAATCGCAAAAGCAACGACTTCAATCCAAACTTCCATAATTAAGATTGTTTTAACGAGCCGCAGCAAGAGGAACTTTTTTTTCATGGCAGCTGTGGATTTCACCGGCCGTAAAGGCGGCAGATACATTTACCCAGCGAGTTGGAGAAACAACAGAAAAATAATCTGTTGGCTGTCCAGTTAATGGGCGCTCCGCATGCCAGTGTCTATTCATTTAAGCCGGGCCAAAGACGGGGATTGGTTCCCACGGAGGGTTTTCGTTCTGGATTTGGTTCCACGTTTGGCAATACTCTCAGATTTGTTAAGCTAAGTAATCTCCGACCAAACATTTCATCTCTCGCTCCTTTTTTTTAATTTATTTTTTTATATACGAGCACAGAGCAGCAGAAGAAACGGGCAGCGGCTTCTTCTCCCACAGATGAAAGCTATAGACGACACCATCAAAGAAAACGGTAATGGTCCGTTTGGCCTGGTTCATGTGGAGGAGCGGCCCGTTGAAACCACAGAAGAAGAAGAAGCTCTCTCTGCACAGGTAGCAGACAGCGACGTTTGTTACCTAAAGACTGTGTCTACAGTACTGAGTTCCTCCGTTAAATGAACTCTGATTTAATAAACCATCACTTATAGAGACTGCATTATTAATAAAGCCTGCGTGGACGTGCTGACTGGACAGTGACGTCTTACCTAGTTCACAGAAATAAAAGATTGTATCTTTATTGATAATAAACATCTTGGCATTGTTAGAGTTAATGATGTATCATAAGCAGCTCAGGGCCAGTGTTAGTAAGGTGAACAGCTCATAATTCCCTCTGTAATTCATATCTTGTGTTGCCGTGAGAACCTCTTCAAACAACTGTAGTTGTTGAAGTCTCTCATTAGATCTGAACACATGATAGCGGCACCGTTCACCTACACTCTATACCCATACTCATCTCTACTGAATAGAGCATGGCCGCATCTTGATATGAGTCAATGGAACCTCTGGAGGTTGGCCATCGCTACTCGACCTGCTGAAGAGTTCAACATTGTGCTTCACGTTGGGATGTTATCAGGGATCGGCAGCTAGAAAGAGTAAATGCCCAAAACCACCAACAACTGCTGCAGTGTGTATTTTAGGACCAACGGGACAACAGTCCCCTTGTGTGTGTGTGTGTGTGTGTGTGTGTGTGTGTGTGTGTGTGTGACGTGATTGGTTGCATGCGAGGCGTTTCAGGGCAGACATCTATTCGCTCTGATGTCAGATATGGGTCACTTGAAACATGAATGTGAACTGTCTGAGCAGAAAGCTCAGATCTGGGGAACAAAATGGAATGTAGCCTTCGATTCGTATCGTATTAACGTTTCACAATCCAACTTCCTAGTTCAGCAGCATCAGCGTGCGAAGGAGGAAGCTGGTGGGAATGTGGGATTCAGAGCTGTGAGGAACGTCGTCCTGTCAGTGTGGGGAGCTAACGCTAACGCTAGCTCCAGTGCAGATCTGTTAATGGCAGCGTTAGGGGCCATCAGTCAGTCAGATATCGAAACATTGTCAGACGTGACTCACCGAAAAAAATCCATTATGCTCTTTGAGTCAGTGTTCCTGATCGTGCTCGGTGCAAGTTATTGGAAATGAATTAATTTCCTGCACACCAAGTCTCTCTCTTTGAGCAGCGTGACCCTTTACATCCTGCTCCCTGAACGTGTCTCTGGGGGGGGGGCTGGCATCGTTGACCCTGACCTCCCTCCCGAGGGCGGGGCAAACACAAAGAGCGTCGTTATTCAAGCGGCCCTCTTTCTGAATAATTAACGACCAAATTGTTGAAATTAATCGCAACACGGGGAAGCAAACCAGCGGGGGGGGGGGGGGGGGGGGGGGGGGGGGGTGCACACCGCCCGGTTGCCTGCTTTCACGCAGAATGAATGGCTTCTGCGTGACCCCACATAATTTACAATGCATTAGATTGTGTGTCTGCCTGGCTCCTCTGTAATTGCTGATAGGAGGAGGCTGTAACTTAAAGGCTGTCGTCTTGAGTTTTGTGGCTGCAGGACTCTGACTCTGTTCTTCCTCCCAGGACGCCCGCCGGGTTCACAGCGTCTCTTTCGGCGCTGCTCTCCCTGGTAGAGCTACACAGAGAGCCAGCGTTTCATCCGCGGCGCTCTGCTAGTCTCGATCATGTCCGCGACAGCCGTCCAAAGTTTATTGGATCATTCGGTAATCTCGTTGGCCGGAGCTTAAGCCGCGTGTGTCCCCGGTTCTGGATATGACTCCAAAGGCACAGGCGATGGGCGTCCAACAAGACCACTCTGTGATCACGGTGATTTTTTACCCAGCAGTCCCTCCAACTACATGGCACCACACCATAAATAGTCTATTATATCTGGCTATATTTACTGGATTAGACACAAAAACACCCAGTTACAGTAATAGCAAGCACACTAAATGACATGTTGTCCATCCATTTTCCTGCTTTTGTTTACAAAAATTACAAATGATGAGGAGTAATAAGCTGTTATTATCCATAAAGGCTCAGCTAGCAGATGTCCTCTCTTGCTTCATGCTGAAGACAATAAGCCATCACAGCGTGAAAGGGCCCGAAATGACTCGGTCCTCGTGGCTGCTGCGTTCCAGGTTGACGGCTCGAGTCACTCACCGCTGCAGCCGGGCCTGATGACAACAACCAGGTGATTACGTTGTCCGATAATGCCGGTGTCCTGAAAGTGCATTTCGTTCCCTCCGTGCACGGCTCCTATAGGGTCACGGTGGTTCTGTTTTATGGCTGCAGTCGTGGCTCCTAGCCGGTAGGAGGGGGAGCCTGTTATCTCCCACTCTACCAGCTGTGGTTGCATGTTGGCTGCCGAGCCCCCCCCCCCCCCCCTCCTTCTTTACTCCGCCGCCACACTTGGCATGGGATGAGTGCAGAGTGGAGTCTCCCAGCCCTATTTCTTTCTTTTTTTTTTAATTGGGTTCTGATGACAGGACTCTGCTGGTTCGCCGAGCTGACCGCTGCGACTATTGATGTCTCCCAGTACCCCCCCCCCCGGTCAAGTAGATGATTGGACTTTCATCGGAGCGGACAAATAGCGGTGGGATGTGAGGACGAGGACGCTATCAGCCGTCTCCCCGTGTGACTCCACAGGCTGTTTGGCCTCCGAGAGCGCTCATTTTATCACACTTTACGCCCCTGTTTTGTGTGAGAACACGCTCCCTGCCGCCTTATCTCCTCCGCCGCATGGAAAACCTTGTCACTCTGATTTTTAAGGTTGTGAGTTGGAAACCCTCGTGGCTCATTCAAAAGCAGCCGTGTGAAAAATCCAGCATCGAGCATTGTGCCTTTCCATTACATACAAAGACGAGTTAAAGTCCTGCCGCTGTTGGGTTCTTCAGCTACATCAATGCAGCTCGGCCCCTCACTTTCCACAGAGGAAGATGTGTCCTTTTTATTTTTCGGAGGCGGTCTGTCTAACCTTTCGCGCTGCTTTCGGCATAATTCAGGTGCTGATATTAATATCTCGCTGTACGCACGGGTGCTTTCAATCAGCGTCTTCCCTCAACGAGCGCACCCGACTAACCCAGTTGAACAGTGTGACTCCGAGGCCTTATTATAGAGCGCGCACCATTAAGTGTGCACAAACACCATACAGAGCATCATTCAGCGCAGACAAACCAATGCAGCACTAATTATTTCAGGTGCGTTTGATGCGCTCTTAGGCGTCTCTATCCTTCGAGGGCCGTGCGTAGATTTGACATTTGCTTCTCAAAAATCCCTTCAACCAAATTGATTTTGAGAGCAGGCATATTTAATGTGGAGCAATCTTCATCTCCAGCTCATCCCAGTTGGTCTTGTTAAAGCGCCTGCACTCTCGGCTGTAAGACGAGGAATAAAAAATCTCTCTACATGAGACTGACAGGCCCGGATAATGGAGTTTGGGAGCTGACCTTCTGGAGCGAACAGATGGTTCCCGCTGAACAGTCGAGAGGTTGATCCCGATCTCTCCCGCCTCCGCTCTTGTTGACGAAATGAGGCTGCAGCAGGGTTCCGTACGCACACAGCGGGACGATGTGGTGAGCGTCAAGAGGCACCGATTTCAATTTTCTAGGGCGATTCCGATTTTTTTTTTTCAGCACAGCACGGCTCTAGCCAAACTTGTTTCACCACCGCCCCTGGACCATCCAGAACATTCTGAATGTGTGTGCTATCGTCGTCGTCTATCGTGGTTATTTTCATGAAAACACAACTCAAATGAGACCGTTCTGGCCGATCGGCTGGAAACCGCCGATCGATCGGAGCGCCTCTAGTTGAGTTACACAGACGCTCTCATCGGGGGTCGATGCCGCGATGCTCCGCTCTAGATTTGCACATCTTTGCGCTACTCGAAGCACAAATCAGTAGTTCACTTCGGTGGAACATCTCAGAAGTTTAAGTCTGGTCAATATCCAGCTTTGGCTGCTTCAAGGGATTCACTGCCACTGCTCACAGCGAGCTCTCAATATTGATGATTAGAAGAGGATGAATGACTCCCGGAGAAGTTTGAAGGGTTCAGGAAGCAAGCCAGAGAGTTTGTAATGGCTGTTATATTACTTCTGTCTAGAGAGTCTCGTTTTCAGCACGTCGGCCATCGCTTTAATTCATCTACCAAATATTTTTGTTTGGTTCGACCCAGCAGTCTTTTTACTTTTCTGTCGCTTAAGTAAGCTGCGCCGCTTCATCATTCAGCAAATATCACCTCAACAAACGGCCCATTTCTCTCTGCATGCATGACGGACATAACGTCCTTCAAACGACCGTACTTATTCAGGCCCAAAAACTACATTTTGTAAGACTACATTTTGGATTTTTAACTTCTCAGTCCATCCCTACTTCCCTCCTTTTGCCGTGAGCTGTGCTGCTGAGTCGGCACGTCTTTATTTACATCGCCAGTTGATTTTTCTTTGCATTTGCCTCTCGGAAAGAGGATAGAAGAGAGACTACTCGAGTGAGTGTGGATGAAAGATTGGATAATGGGTTGGTTGGCCATGGAGCTGAACAACGTCTGTGTGTTCTACCAACAAGTCACAATCTAAATCTGATTTATCTTGGACGCTATTATCCTTTTGTCTGAGTCACAGTTGACTGAAGCGCAGTAGGAATAAGGTCTGTTCATGCGGGTGCCGGCTGGTGAAATGTTTAGCCTTGGTGGAAGTCTCTTTGTTGTTCAAGTATATATAAGTGTATTCTTTCCATTTACTACCTACAGCATAGATACAGGGCAAACAGGGAAGGAGTGTTTCTGTTTCTACCGTGTTCTCAAAGAGTTCAGTCTCATTCATTGCTCTTCTTGCTGTGAGGAAGCCTTCAAAGTAACACTAAATTATAGTAAAGCCGCCTGAACGATGATAATAATAATAATAGTTGTTCAGCACATATTCGTGCTCTCCTTCCATTTTCATTTTGCCTTTTGTGAAGCAACAGTTGCCATGTTGATTTGGCTCCGTGGTTTACGTCATTTTCACTTTGATAGTAATTAAATCTATTTGGGTTTTGGACTGTTGGTCGGATATAAAACAAAGGACTTTTCAAGCACCGATCACCTTGGGCTCTAAAAAAAACCCCATTTCTCACCATCTGACGTTTTTATAGATCTAACAATTAATTAAAAAAATGACCGGCAGTGGATGAGAAAGAGGAAACGACACCGAGTAGATCTGTGTTGTTGTCATGTCGACGGCACCGACCCTCGTCGCTGACACTCTGATGAAGGAATGAAGAACGATATTGGCAGCATATTAGAGTGTGTGTGCACTCTCTGGTTTTCCCTTTTTTTATTTATTGCACCAGAAAGTGTTTGTTGTTTGACTGTGCTCTCACAGTGGCACAGGGGCAACAAAAAAACAACAAACTATTCTTCCCCTTGAGCGCCCAAGAAGACGCGGGATAGAGGCAAAACACACTCGGTATAATCTCTTCCTGAAGCGTGTTTATTCTCAGGACATTTCGGGGGAACTTTCTTTTTTTCTGATATTTTGTACTCCAGGCAAACAATGCACATTTGTCTTTCCGGAAAAGCCCGGGAATATGTGGCGTATTGGATTTGAATACAGTGTGTTGCGCTCCATTAGCCGCCGAGTTTTGACTGCAGACATGCTCCGCAACATGAACGCCGTGATATGAAAATGATAAAACGACTCGTCTGAAGCTGCGCCTCTAAAGATCCTTTTTATCTGCTCAGATTACTTCAGGAATGTCTGTCTTATCTAGTTGCCTTCACAGAGAGAGAGAGAGAGAGAGGGGGGGGGGGGGGGGGGGGGGGGGAACAGAGTAATGGAACGGGGCCGGGCTAATGTGTGCTCTGGTGAGTTGCACAATGCGTCCCCTCTAATACGTGAACCCCATGCATTTTTCACGACGCGGTTCATTACATTCTCCGGATGATTTTTTCATATTTAATCAGCTCCTGGCGCTGTGGGTTTTACTTACACGAGAGTGGCCATTAATATTCAGTGTGTCCACACTACAGACATGCATTTACCTAGTTTGCATTCAGCCTTTTTATTTTAAGGACTTACAGAGTGGTTTTTGTACAAATAATGTATTTGCTCCTTAGCGTTCGGTGGCATTGTGACGCGCTACCGTCCTGTTATTGTACAAATCGTTGCGCCAGAATGAGACCGGTCCTTATTCACAGTGCATCGCCAAGCAGCAAAATGAAATTATACCAAAACTTTTGGGTCTGGATTTAACTTTAGCCCTTTCACAGGGCGTCTTCAGTTCACGAAAGTCAATTTTAAACGTCCGGAATGTCGTTGTCGGTGTTGGCTGCGCTCGGCTCCACCCTTTCGTGTCACTTCTGGCGCCAAAAAAACCCAAGAAGGGTTAGTAGTCCCCAAACCGATGAAGTACCTTGTAGCTCGCCGTTACTTCAGAAAGTACTTGATTTGATAAGCAGCAGAGTTTTCTACGAGTAGAGCACGCAGTAAACGTCAATATTGCGGTTGATGGCGTTCATTTAACTGTGGGAAGCCAAACTGGTGATGTGATTATTTGTGCAGCCCTGATATTACCTCTAACTCCGTTTTTTCAAAGGGATTACAGTAGTATTTTCATCCTCTGTAATGAACCTTAGTTGTCTATATCTAGACAGTGATTCATCTCCAAATAACACTGATTTAATCACGACATCATATCGAAGGTTCCCAGGAATAACAGTGGAAGCCGGAATGGTAATGAGGACTATAATTGCACCTGAAAGCAACAAAACAACAGCTACTGCAATAATGTGGAGCAGAGGCTGTCGGCTGGAAAGACGACATCTTCCGCTAATTTGCCTGCTTTACGCTCACCGGCTCGGCGGACAGTCTTTGTCCCGATCACGGGATCGTTGGCGCGTTCGCACAGTCTCCCGTACTAACAGACAGCGCTCACCTGTTGTTACCCAGAGACCCAGCGGGGCGTCTCTTCGCTGCTGCCGGGGCACCTCTCCTTTCCACGCCGACACACCAACAGCCCGGCTGTAATGAACCGGAGGATGGCGGTCCGCGCTCGGCGGTTTGCGGGACCGCTGGCTCGCCGACTCCCCGCTGCATCGAGGATGTGTTTGATGTGCCGTGACGCCTGAAGACGCCACAATAGTCCCGCAGGTTCAAAGCCAGGCACGCCGCCTTCCCCATGCATACCAAGCAGGACGCAAGTCGTTCTGCTCAACGCCGTCGAAATAAAGATGTGGCGATTAGGGCAGCCCTCTAAATGTCAGTTAATAAAATATTGGCTGTTGAATTGGATACATTTCTCCTTATTTATTGTGAACAGACAGTAGTGACAGAGGTGTCGAAGACAGACACGGTCCTCTTGTTTGACAGCATTTTGCCCACTGGCAACTTTGGTATTTTCATCATAAAAATGAAGAACACTTCTAACACTTCGGCATCACACCGTACCAACGCTGAGCAAACACTTCTCCCAGACGGCAGCAGGTCACAATAGGCTTTAAAACTGAAAAGCATCTCTTATGCTGTGAAATTGAAAATACCAAAAATAAATAGAGCTAGAGATCTAGACTCTGTGGAGTGCAGATCTCAGCCAGGTGTGTGCGCAACAGCCATCGAATGAACACAAGCCTCAATTGACTTAACACAGAATAACAAATGCAAAACAAACTTTTCGTGATAAAAGGCAAAGAGAACACAACGGCACCAACTCTCATATTTGCACAGAGGACCGGACGAAACTCTGTTTATTGCAATTAGACGACAGCAAAATTAGTTTATTCAGGGTTCATACCGCTGCAGTAAACCAGCCGACTCGATACAGTGAACACAACTCTGATTTTATGAACCCAGGTTCGGTCTACTTATCTATGTACAGCATGCAAATGTGGGCAGGCGAAGCTTCAAATCAAAGTCTGTTGTGTACGACCTTTTGTTTCATAAAACAGTGAGAGTGTGCATTTCATCGGATAATCGGATATTATTCATTATTTTAAACCTCGTCTTTGACAGTGGCGTGCGATGTCGTGCACCACGCGGTTCCCACGTCGTCGAGTTGTTGTTCCCTTTCATCGCCGCGCCCGTGGAAGTCGGGCCCGGCCATTTCCTGCGCACTCATCCCCCATTAAGAGATCAGCTCGGGCCGTAGGAAGCGGGCCGCCGTAGATGGCTGGACCAGATCCGCACCTCCTCCCCAATCACCTCCCCCACGCTCCCCGCCCATCACTTTATCAAGCGCTGTGATCTACCGCGGGAGAAATCCGGAGCGGTCTTCAAATAAAAGCAATAACTCTTTCGGCCGCCGAGAAGAAAATCGGGAGGCAGGCGTGTCTTACCAAGCCAGACAGCCCTCCTTCCCCCAACTCAGCCCTGCATATGGACCCCCCCCCCTTATGTTGCTGTCGTCTCACTCAAGTTTATCATCAGCTGCTCCCCGTAGATGCCTTATTGCCTTTTTCCACCCTCATCTGTCCACCCGGCTGAAAAGGCCTCCCAGGAAGAGATTAGCAATCCAATAACTTGTGGAGCATCCACCTCAGCAGCAGGTGCTCCCCGGAGGGAATGCTGATGAGACCAGCCAGGACTCTATAATAACAGGCCAGGCGGTGTTTGCTAACAGCGAGCAGCCCGCGAGCCTCGACCTGCAGCTGAGCAGGTTTTCGTTGGCATTCTGTGAATTTCTTTTCTTTTCACACCAGTCAGAGGAATTCCGCCTCGCCGCTCTGCAGAGTTTTTCTGAAATGAATGAAGCCAATTAAAGTATTTGGAGCACGTTAAGGAAACATTTCCAGTGTCTGGATCCATACATGTGTTGACCGAAATGTTGTGGAACGGATTGGGATGTTGCCGCGTGCGCGCACATTATGTCACCAATGGAAGTGCTCGATAATTACTGATTCACACCGAGCACTTCCATTATAACGGTAATGAATTAACAATTAGACAAATTAGATGTTTGGCCCCCGACGGGCGGCCTGCGGTAGAATTAAATTTGCACTCATCTAAAATCCTCTGAAGGCTTACTTTATGTGATCTCAGCCAGGCTCCTCAAGGCTGTCTCCTCAAATGTTGACCTCACGGTCTCTCCATCGTTGAAAAAAAGAAACGGTGGTTTAATAAAAACTATTTGCTTTTCATTCTCCTAAAAAAACAACCTTCTTGTGTGCTTGTGGTTGGAGCTGAGCAACTTAGAAAAATTGTCTTATTTCGATTTGTATGATCTCTGCATCACTATAATATTTACCTTAAAATGGTATTTTGACACCTTTTACCTCAAAATCCCAGGAGCCCATATTGCTATTTATTACCACGGCCCGCCGTTGGTGATGGCTGTTCTAGGTGGTTTTGTTTGCGACCAGAACATTCCGCTGTTACGCAGATGATACCCCACTGTACATCAGTCTAAACCCATTCAAACCAGGGACCTCTACCTCCCACTTCACTGTCTTTGTAATTGCTATTCACAGTTTCTAACCTTCAGCTCAGTACTCAGGAGTTTTTACACTTTGGGACCCTGCTGGATGTGTTAAATTGTATTTTTCTGCTGCATAACAAATTTCATGCAAAAGCCATTTTATGTTCCCTTTTTTACTCTCTGCCATTTTATTGACTACTGCTTTATTATTTGCACGTTTACATTCTTTATTTTACATGTTTTTTTTGCTCATTGTGGCTTGTTTATCCTTTCTTACCTCGCTCTCTGGCTCAGTGGTTTACTGTCACCTGTGGTTTTTATGGCGCTCTACAACACTTTTTACCGCGGCGTTTTGTTGCTCATTATAACGGCCCATGGGCATCCGGTGGAAAAACACTTGTGGAGCTGTTCGAAAGTGACCTGTCTTTTAAAGCTTGGTAAGAAGCCAGGTGTTACATATGAACTGAACTGTGACTCTTAAACGCACAGGGTTAGCCGCTACTTTACAGAGTGTGCCATCAGTTTCTGCACATTTTTACCACCGGTTTGAAACATCTACCAGTGGGAAATCTAGCATGTGAGGCAACTAAACAAGATACAGTATGCCGGTGAACTGATGCATTACAAATTAACAGTTATTATTTATCCATGCAAAAATATTTTTATGAGCGAGAGTCATAAAATTATCTCAATAGTCTGCAGCTTTTTTTCTTACTTTATTATACCTGCTGCTGATATCAAGCCTCCAACAAAAAGAGTGCACAAACACAAACTCAGCACAAAACAAACTAGGGGTGTGTGTGTGTGTGTGTGTGTGTGTGTGTGTGTGTGTGTGTGTGTGTGTGTGTGTGTGTGTGTGTGTGTGTGTGTTTTCTTTTTATGGGGAGCACAAAGGGGACTTAAACACCTTATAGCGTAACTGCAAGTCATCTCTCTCGTCCATAAATCCCCCTCTGGCTTTGTGCTGCAGGCTGTGCAGTGAATTTACGCGCTCTGCTCGTGTTATCTGTAGTTTGTGGGGGGTTTTTCTCCCCCCCCCCCCTCCCCTTCAATTTCACGGGGACTTGTGTTCGGTGATAAAGAGTCAGTCGGAGTCAGTTCCTCAAGGCCAGCTCAACGTGATAGGCCACTCTGGTGTTGTTGTAATGTGTGAATCACTGTGGAGACCAGCTTCTTTTTTTACAATCTCAGCAGGAGGCCCGGGTATGGTTTAGAAACATAGCGACACCAGTAACAATACTAGTACTTTTAAAGCGATACGGACCCCTATTTATTTTTTTTCAATACCCCGTATGTGAATAGAAGCATTCAGTTCAGCTTCAACAGGATTTTAAAACCCACTGTATACTGTATATAAACATAGAACTGAATTGAATAGATTGGTCTCATGTCACTGATACCTGAGTCAGCATCCCTGTGATACTGAGCTCTACTCCGTCTGTCATCTGGAGAAGAGAAGAGAAGTGAGGCTGCTTTTCATCCACTGATTGCAGAGGTCAAAGGGGATTATTTTTAGGACAAAAATGACACTCCTTCTCAAAATAAGATTGGCAGCCCATTGAAGTAGCTTTTCTCTCCTCGTCGTCACCCGCCGTTAGATTCACAGAGCAGCCTGAGAGCTGGTGCTCTCCTCGGTGCTGCTAGAACCATTCAAGGTATCTATTTTTGAGAACCGTTTGCGGTCTTCCATTTCCGAGAGGCAGAGAGAAAAAGAGACGGAGCGAGAGATAAAATAAATAAATGGAGAGACAGCGATGAAAGGGCCGTCTTCGCTATGCTGTTGGATGTTTGCCATCTTCGGCGAGGGAAAGGGCACGGACCGGTGAACGGGAGGCACAGGTGCAATAAAGGATCTTCACTAATTGAGTGAAGTACGGAAGCCCGGGAGGGACAGCCCAGGTGCGCAGACAAGCGGGGTTAGCCGAGGTGCACAACAAGCGGAGAGAATCCTCCCCTCCGCTGTTCTCCTGTAATTGCGGTGAGCTTAATCTGTCCCCCCGGCTTCCTGTCGGTGAGAGAAGAATACGTCTGGCACGAGCCTCGACAGAGATTGCTACGTGGGCTTGGCATTCAACGGGCCTGCGAGATGAGGAACAAATGAAAACCGAATTACCAGGCTGGGAGATTAATGGAGGAAAATGAAAAAGGACGGATTGGACTGGCGCGGAGACGCCGGCGTTACAGGTGTCAGGGGAGCAGAGACGGATGCCAGCCTTCAGACTTGGGCACCCAGAGGTGCCTCGCGTTCCAGCAAAAATGATGGGCCCGTGTCACGGCGAAATAGGCGAGTGAAAAGTAGCCTGAAATTAAATGTGACAGGCATCTCCTCCTTCATCCGCAGCTTTTGAAAGCACGTCTTCTTAACAAGGAGAATCCATCCTAGAAGAGTTCCGTCATTATAATATAAATATCTGCTGAAGCTTCAAAAATGAGAATCACTGCTTCCAGACAGTTTCCACAGCTGCTCAGAGCTCAGCTGCTATTTACATTTTTTTCATATCTACATCTAAATGAGCTTAATTTTGCCTTAAAATAACAAGACAATTACAATTCACACGTTGCGTCTAAAGCCGCGCCACCTTTCATCCTCTTGTGCGAGGCGCCGGGGAGGTTGCGCTCCTACCTCGCATGCTGTTGCCAAGCAACCAACACCTGTGCGTTGCGATGACCATGATGAAGCTAGCGGTACGCCTCGCTGACTGAAGTCCAAACAAAGAGAAATGAATTTCCTGCACTGTGAATCCCTCACAGGGGGCTTTGTTGCACTGTTTGTCTTGTTGTGAGTTTCGCTGTGATTGGTTGTCCCGCGTCACATGACCAAAGACACGCTGTGAAGTGCAACCACAACGGTCTGACGTCTCCAAAAAAAAGCCCCGAAGCATGTTTAAAACTAACACTGCAGATGTTGCCTCTTTATTAAAGGATTGATTTGTTTATTACAACACATCGCTGTATTCTTCCAGTCGACATCGCTGACTTGTTATCAGCCGCCCCAGCTTGTCATTCCTCGCATCGAGACGCTTTGCAGAGGCTTTTTTATCGGCAGTCCCCCTCCGCGTGCTTCTGGATTATGGATTGGGCCTTTAATAATCAATGACAGCGCGGTTGTCGGTACAGATTAGCGGCATAATCTCCCGTCTGCTCTGTAATACCCTTTACACTGTAACTCTCTCAGCAGCAATAAAAAGCCCCGGCTTAACGCGGCTGCAGCTAATGTTTGTCACCGTATTGAACTCCGTAGAGCAGCATCGTCGAGTTCATTTCCTACCCCCCCCCCCCCCCACCAACCCCCCCTCCGCGGTGTCAGAACTGCTTTAAGGATTTCATTCGAGGTTATTTTTGAAGTGACATTTTCGGAGGGAGCTTGACATTTTGATCAAAGTGATAAAAAAAGGATTATCTGACAGTTCCCACAAATAAGGCTGGTGTGGCAGACGCAGAGCTCGATCAGCCTAAATGCCCCCTCCATCGCCCTACGAGTTTTGCGAGGCCGGTCTCCATGTGCCCCCACGCCATTATTCCCCCCCCTCTCTCCCCCGGCTGATTTAATAGAGGCGAGGCGACAACAGCCCTCCGCGGGCAACAAGTGTGACGGACAGCAATCGGGTCCGGACGTCCATCTTTAGAGCGCGCACTTTATATTCAGCGACTTGGTGGGAACGCCTCCTTTTTTTTTTTTTGGCGGGAAAGCTCTGTGTGAGAGGGAGTGCGGCTGGAGGGGGGCGGGGGGGGTGACCCAGTTGTTCCCTCCTCGGTAGAATCAAAGGCAGCTTTCAGAGATGAAGCCACACTGCGAGTCAACATTGTCTCAAAATTACAGCTGATCTTATTTCCATTGACATATTTGCCAACCAGTCCGTCGTCTTATTGTCCACGTGTTCCTTGTGTTTGACTTGTTATCTAGCTCGGTGGTTCCCAGCCTCTTTGAAGACGTACACCCCCCCCCCCCATCACCCCTCTCAGATGACCCCAGCACCCCTCCATCATCAACAACGCCGCCTGTCAGGTTTGTGTTCATTTGAATTCATCTAACTGGATATTATTCACTATTTTAGTGCTCCTAATGATAGTCAGTCAGACTCCTCCGGTCCATGTGACGTGTCCTTACAATATTTACTACATTTCATAATATTGTTACAATTAAATCATCAGTGTTTTCAGTCATTATTACTTTTAGCTACAGCAGCAATACCGATACAGTACAATAACTACGATACAGAAGATTGCTCGTGAGGTTTGCTTTAAGACCGTTAGCTTATGCTTAAAGGTCAGGTAATTAGTGATCCCTGTTCCTGTTGGAGGAGACAGTCTGCCCGTACTTGCTACGTCTGTATTGCACCACTCAGTCTCTGGTATTTGCCCTGGTTACCCGGTCGCTGCTACGCTTCCGCATCGTGACCCGACTCGGCACGCGAGGCGGAACCTTGAAGACGAGGCGAGCGTCTGCAAAATGTTTAAAACGATCAAAATTCAATAAATGCGCTACGTGGCAAAGACCTTTTTTCGGTTAAGTGTTTTTAGTGTTGGGAAATAGGCTTCAGGGCTGTCGTGCTTTGCGTGTGACCAGCTTGTAAAACAGTATGTGTGATTTGGGAGAAGATCATAGCATGCATACAAAGCGTGGCTGCCTCTGTCGTTAGGCGTTAGCCAGGTGGAGTGTGATATTACGTGTGTCAGCGCGAGGCTAAATGGCAAAGAAACGCCGCAGCGTGCGAGCATTCCGTTGGTTTTTCGAAGGGCTCAGCCGTACAGGAAGTTTCATTTGTTGCCTGTCTGAACATTGTGTTTTCAGGTTAACTGGCCACGCAGGCCGCGTCTCCGGGGGATCGCTTGTTTGTTGTTTCTCTGTTGTATAAGAGCAGCGGAGCTCAAGTCCTGTTGTGTCACAGGCTCTTTGCATAACTCACACTTTGCACAAAACCCTCGCTGCCGCAGTGGAAACGCAGGCTGCGACGTTCTGTTGCTGCACGCACGCTGCATTATGGGATTCCATTAGCTCCTCAGGCCACTGGCGACCTGTGTCTGGTCCAATCATAAGAAGGTACCCCCCCCCCCCCCCCCCGCCCCGCCCTGCACAATTAGAGTTCAAGATCTCTCACACACGACTGGGCCGAAAATAGCACAATCACGCTGCACACAGGCGTGTGGAAGGAAATTCATTTTTGGGTAATTTAATGAAATCCAAGTGTCTCATCCTCGCAACTCTCATTCCAATTAGAAACGAGACACTGTGAACACAAGGGTGGGGAATTATTTAAAAAAAAGAACAGTCGGGTGGAAGTGGAAATTACAGGAGGCCCCTCTTCGATCGCTCCCCCTTTTCCGAAAAGTGAATGTCGATGGAACTTTGTTAGCGAAAGGTTAACGCGGCCATTAGAATTCAGCCCGCAGCGCGTCTTAATTTATTCCCAAAGCGCTGCCGCTCGTTTATGGATCCGTTCCATATTTTGGAGCGAAGGCGGCGGCGAGATTTCAATCGCAGAACGTCAATTAAAATAACGGCGAGTCTAATGCGAGACACTTAGCTCGCCGTCTTTGCCTTTGACTCTCGGGTCAGCGACCGACAGAGCGTCAGCCTGCTGTCGCCAACCTGAAACTAAACCAATGTCATTGGAATAAAACGTACTGCGGCGACATTCGAGCCCAGTAAATCCCCGTGTCCACGCCTTTAAAAACATCTGGCCTCGACAACACCACTGGGTCTTCATTTCCCCCCCCCCCCCCCCCCAGTGCCAAACAACAACACTTGTCAGCCTGATGCTCGTCTCAGCCGAGGAAAAGGCAAAGACATCTTCGCGGCGTCTCTCCCACTGATTAATGGCTAGAGGTGGAGGACCCATGTTGTGGCTTTGATGAGGCAATTTGTAACCTTCTGCAAGAAAACAATGGCAGTTCGTTTTATTGCGATGCGTCTCCGGGGACACATCAGCACGGCTGCTACACCATACAGTGAGGTGGTGAGCCCAATAATAAATCCAAAGATGCTGATGTGCCGGGGGGGGGGGGGGCGGCGTTACAGCCCACTCTCTAATGGCCCGTGTGCCGTTTGTGGCTTCATTTGGATGCAGAGTTTGAAACTTGTTGTATCCGGTTATGACTGCGGGAGCCGGGGGCTGTTAACGCGGCTGCTTTCGACGCGACCCTGTGGGCGAGCAGAGTTGTGTTCAAGACATCACAGTTGCCAGATGAATAAAACTGTTCAGGGAGTTGCTTTTCCAGAATTATTTCTTTCGTCACAGTGCGCTTATTGTTTGTTAGAGCTAACCCCCCCCCCCCAAAAAAACAGGTTTTACAGGTGGTGCAAGTTCCGCCTGTACACTTCTCTTTTTGTTCAAAAATATAGTTGAAATAAGTCCAGAGAATATGTCTTCAAGGTAACATGTTTTTGTTTTATTCATATTTGTCGTGCATTAATTGGTGCCGTAGCTTGTTTTCAGAAATCATGGCCAGAATGAACAAATATGCACCACATAAAAGAACATGGCCGCCCCCCCCCATCTCTTCTTGCCTCTGGCGTTTGTTATTGCAGAACCTGGACGCAATTAAAACGATACTTTTCCTTCTATTTTCCACCAGCACCCGTTTATTTCAAACGGTAACGGCACGCTGCTTGATGACCATCAATAACAGAAAGTTGTCAATAAACCACAATTATGTGGATTCCAGCATCCGTCACGCTTGGTGAGCTCTCCGCCCGCCTGAGGACAAGCTGTTGAGCGACTCCAGCTAATCAGAACACTCCGTACATGTGTGGCATCCGCTGTCAGACATATCCTATACGTTGCTGCTGATGCAGACGGCCGGCTGCTCTCCGACTGGGTCCTCGGGAGTCGAGGGGACTAATGAGCATCTTGGGAAATAGTGACCGTCTTTGTCTAGTAAATTGGCTGCTTGGTTTGAAGCTGTGCTCTCTCCACTTGTTGTCTGGAAGTGTATGTGAAGCCAATACAGAAGTGCGTTAAAGCTGTGTTCTCTCTAGTGTCCACCAGGGGGCGACTCCTCTGGTTGTATAGAAGTCTAGTCTAAAATGACTCTACTTCTCTCTGGATTTATTCCCTCAGTAAACATTGTAAACATGAGTTTATGGTCTCAATCTCTAGTTACAAGTCTTCTTCAATACAGCATGATGTTCATTTAGAACATTATGCTCCATTTAGAGTCAAACAGACCATAAAGCAGGGGATGCTTTAGGGCGGGGCTACACGCTGATTGACAGGTGTCTCTAGGTCGCTGCTCCGCGCTCCAAACACGATCGCTTCCTGTTCACTCGGTGGTCCAGCTAGTCTCGTTTTAGTGACAAGGCGACCTTGTATACCGTATACGCCGGTGAAAATGCCAGGGAGGTACGACTACATCGACACCGCCCAAGCCTAATCTGCTCCGTTCCCGTTCACATTAATTCAAGTGTTTTAATTGGCCGCCCGTCTGCGTCCATCCAGCTCCGCTTTACAGTTACTGTCATTACTGTCATCATTATTTAGTTGCTTAATGAGAGCAATGGGAGACTTGGCGTACCTCTCTGATCTGGACCCATTTCTCTCAGCTGCTGCTTCGCTGAGGCGGTGGAGTGAATTAACTGCCGCAGCAGCAGCAGCAGCTACTGTGGAGCCGCCAGTTCTGACTAGCAACATGTGTCGTATCAAAGATCACATGGTAAAACCGGCACCCGCATCTGCAGCGTGATGAATATTGATAATGAGGAGTAATATTTCATTCTGGAGTCTTTCTCACCTGCAGGTGTTTTCATCAAATCCTGTTGTTGTTGTTTTTTTATGATTAGATATTTGCTAGCGATCGCCACGAGTGAAATGCTAATTTCCATGTTAATATCCTTGCAATATATTTGTCGCTGGGAGTTTTGAAAAGTCACCGAGGTGTCTACGCTCTGCCCACAGCTGCGTTGTGTTCTGCAGAGTTAGCGCCAGTGTGTTCGTTTTTTCAGACGCTAATGTTTCCATGTTGGAACAAATGTAGCAGCGAGCGAGCCGCCGTCACTGTTAGTGCAGCAGCACAGCAGCTGCACAGGGATCAGGGTTCTAGAGACGTATACCTCCAACAGGTATCACTACTACACAACGTTTAAACCACTCAACCAGCCTGAACATGAATTGCATGAGAGTCTATGGAGTCAGAGCTGGCCGATGCTATGATTGGCCGCGCTGCGTTTTTGGTGGGCGGGACGTAGCAAAGGGTCATTTGAGAGAGGAGAGTGGTGCTGAGAGCGTGACGATCAGGTGCATCTGCCGTGCCTCCCCTCGGAGACGCTTCTCTCTCCGAGTCATTCGGTTTGCATTCATAGAAAGGACTGTTCAACAGCGGGCGGCCGCACCGAAAATCCCAAAACAACGACGTTCTCCTTTTTAGTCTGGAGCGCTTCACAAAGGCAAGACGAATGGAGACTCCCGAGGCGTTATTGCTCACAGCGTTGAGCTGAATCAGCAGAGGGGATGATGACTCGGGCGACAGAAGAGATAGTGAGGGGCGAGCGCTGAGACGGACCCTGTGAAGAAGAAAGATTCTGTTTTGCACACCACTCCACCGCTCCATGCATACATGAATACAGATAGCTGGGTGAAATCAGCACTGATAACTGTAGCCTGGCACAAGATGTTGCAGCTAATCAGTCCCCCCCCAGCCGCCGTGCAAAGCCTGCATACAAAAGCGCCTCACACACACACACACACACACACACACACACACACACCACCTAAACAATCACTTTGCCTGGTATTTCCTTTCACAATTGCTTTTCTCCTTCCATTCAACACCCATACAATTCCAGTGGAAATATGTGCTCTGCAGCCTACAGAACACGTATCCACCGATGTTGTTTTGCATTTTGACAACTTTGCCTCAGTGCTATTCTCGCCCGGCATCTGTCATCTTTAAGTCGCTCATTTTTTGAAGGATTTTCCACACACACACACACACACACACACACACACACACACACACACAGTGCAGTTTTTCAGCTGTGTGTGTTTTTTTATCTGGATCCAAATCAGCGCCGTCGATTGGAGCCATTCTCCTCAACTGACGAAGAAAAAGATGAATACATTAGGGAGAATAATAAAGGTGATTTACTGAGGGAGATCTTTTGCCTCATAAATTCTAATGGTGCCATCAAATGAGGCAGGTTTGGTAATGTATGTGTGCATAAAAAAAACAACTATAGAAATACATAACATCATATATGCAGAAATAGAAAAATCCTACTGTTGTCATTGCATAAAAAAGTAAAAAAAAAAAAAAAAATTATTTGAGATTTTATGCGTTTGCCGGTGTGTTCTTTATATTATGACAATTGTCCTAAAGTCAGATAAAAATATCTCACTACATGGCGATGTATTGAATTGTCGCCGCTGCATCATAACACACAGCCTTCATGTTCACGCCCGTTTGAATGCAAAGACCAGATTTGCGTCGATGGTGGAAAAAGAAGTAATTAAAAAAAACACGACGGCGTACATCCGCTCCGAGATGTTTCCCATCAAAAACCTCCTTCATTTGAAAGCGTTAAACAAAACTCAAGGCTCTAATAAGCTGCCTGCATCTTGTTTGTCGTCTTGTCCTTTTCACTCTTAATTGGAAAGCCAGAGTGCTGACACGCTGAAACGTGATCCATGCAGAAACTCCTCAGTCACCCTATTCGCCCCGATTCGGCGTCGTCACTTCGCGGTTGGAGTGGAGCGCCACTCAACCCGTCGGTGTGATGACCCTGCTGTTCAGACGACCAGATTAGTTCTGACTAGCGCAGCACAGCAGGAGACAAACTTCCATTTCATCCCTGAGAGATAATTCGCCGCCCATAAAAAAAAAAAAAAAAAGAGGAAACGGCAGCGCTTGTTTCCACTCTGCGAGTAAAAGTAATTTAAAGAAAGCGATTTAAAAAGTCACACTCGCTGAACAAAGGTGCTCTTTGGAGTCAAGGGCCAAAACAAATGGTTTAAACTTTAATACGGCAAATCCTTCTGAGTTGAGATTCCATTGACTGGCCTCTCGTGGGCATCAGCAATCACCCGTACTTAGATATTGTGATTATAACCAGAAGCCAAATGTCTCATCGTTGACTGACCTTAGTGAACTTTGAGGATTCATCTTGAAACAGAATGTGTAACCAGAGCTTCATACGGCACAAAGTATGATCAACGTACTCGCTTAGTATTTTTTTAAAGTTTGCATTCCACATAACCCCACCGGTGACTTCAAACGTAAACAGCACCCTAACGGAATACTTAACTCAATGCTAAGATTCAAATTTCGCCCCAGTGGAATATCTGATCATAGCTACGCGGAGTGAAGTGAGATTCTGAAAAGCCCTGCATGAATAACATGTTTTATCAATGTGGTGAAACTCATTTAAGCAAATGTTTTGACTGTGTTCCATCTGCGCTCCACATATGTTTTACGTATGGTCATCAGCTCCAGCCTGCTCTGGGCAGTTGGCTTACCTCAGGGTTTGTTCGTTTCCAAAAACAACAGAGTGAAAGTGAGTAAAAGAAGGCGGTTCTTCTTTATGATCATGGAATGATGTCTCTCCTCTGAGACGTTTATTACGTTTATTATTACGTCTGGATCACAGCGTCTCAGCTGCTCCCAGGAGCTACTTACTTTGCAGTGTCAACTAAAGCAAATGTTTGCCAGTGTGTGACGTCATCACGCCGACTAGTCCATGGTGGTGGACTCTGTCACCACCATGGCCCCCATTGGTTTGTGGACTACTGTTTTGAAGCCTCGAGTTCTGCTTTTTGGGCCGTCGCCATCTTGGTGTTTTTGGAACCAGAAGTGACGCAACCGACCAACCGAACGCTGAAAAAAGAAGTAGAGCAATTTTCTCATAGACTTCTATACAACCAGAGGAGTCGCCCCCTGCTGGACACTAGAGAGAATGCAGCTTCAACGCACTTCACGCCAAAAAAACGTCCCCCCTGCAGCACTCTGTTGGATGAGACCTGCCTCAAGGACTTTCAGCAAACAAGCATTCGGTCATGTGACCACCATGTGACCGTGACACATGGTGCACCGTATCTAAAGCACTCTGAAACGCCTCTCTTTGAACGGTGTCATACGGAAGAAGAAGAAAAAAACAAATACCTGCTTTCCCTTCCCCTATGAATGTGGATTCAAATACATTATAGATGATTTGTGATGATCAAACAGCTCAGAGTGACAGTACACGGGGGGGGGGGGGGGGGGATGACACACTTTCGTTCATTCACACCGCTGATTAGCACGCATCAGTTTACACACCGATAGAAACACGAGGAGGAAGAAGGGAATCGTTCACAGCCGAGCGCGCTCCTCCTAGTTAATGCCGGATGTGTGCACGTATCATTTTGCCCCCTCCCCCCCTGGCTCTCCCTCATCCGCCGTCAGTCTCATGAACACATGTTTAATTTTCATTGTGGAGACGCATCACCCACCTGAAGGGGGGGGTGGGGGGGGGGGCTGGGTGGCATTTCGACATGCCATTTGCAGCTGACAGCTTCGGGATAATCACTTCACGACTCCCATGAAATTTCCTAATAAGCTGTTCGCTCAATGTCAATCGGGCTTTACCTGAGCGAGGTGCGACTGTGTGCATTCACAGGGATTTCTCCCCCCCCTCCTCCTCCTCCTCCTCCCCCTTCTTCTTCTGCTTCTTTTTTCCCTCCTCCGCTCACTGATTTGACAGCTGTTGTTCTTAATTTTCTCCCTGGCTGTTTCGCGAGGATCCATCTGCTGCCGCTGAGAGCGAGGGGCCGATGTGAGAGCAGTGCTCGGCGAGTCGGATGCACACGCACACACACACACACACACACACACACACACACACACACACACACACACACACGTGAACATGCACAAATCAGATGCTCGCAAACGCACCTTCGCGAGAGTTGTGTGTCTTTATTTGTGGGAGAAAAGCTGACACATGCTGTACACGAGCAATTAGTCTGCTCTGATCCAAGTTTTTACTTTGAAGCGATTTTGTGCCAGAAAAATTGTCTTTTGATGCTATTGTATAACAATACATTATCCATATGAACATCTTGAGCTGCAAACACTTAAATGATGCAGTAGTTGACGGTTGATTTGTCTCCGTGTGTAATAAGGTCAGTGGGAAGTTAAAGCACAAAGACGTTCCTCTCTGCGTCCCCCTTCTCCTCTGTATATCTCAGTGTTGTCGCGTAGCGCACGCTTCTCTGTCATTTACCTGCGAGCTGTGAGTTTTTAAAGGCTCACGCTCGGTGGATGTAATGGGCTGAAAGCGGGTTTGACGGCAGCTATTGACTCGTGTATGTGTTCCCCCGCGAAGCAGTCAATCACGGTGAGGAGTCCAGGCGTCCGCCACACGTTCATGCACGTTTGTCTTCCTCTCGAGATGGAGGTAGATGTAGAAGAAAGGCAGACCAATTACAGTGAGTGATTTTTCTATTTGGGCCCTTCGAACAATGGCTTTCTTTTCTTCTCCAGCGCTTTTGTGATTTTTCTTTTGCCGTGGGCCGTTTGCTTTTTGTCTGCTTCCAAGTACAGATTATTCCTGCTCGGAATAACTGTTTGTTTTGGTGTGCTAAGTACTGGCAGAGCTGTCCTCCTTCCACCCCGCAACAGACTCTCTTTTTTTATTCGTACATCCCATTGTCTCCTCTGTAGGCTGCGATTCTTTCATCTCAGAGGGGTTAACGACAGCTATAATCCTATTGATCCGGAAAACCGATCCCTCCTAATCCTGTAACATGAAAGTTGTGCATTGTGATGCGCCGACGAGCCCGGCAGCAACAGCTTTATGAATTCTTCGCCAGCATCTATATGGTGAGCCCGGCCATCGGTGTTCATCTTAGAGCTGCTCCGGAGAGACGGAGGATGTCCACGACTGTATCACCTATAAAGAGGCGGTCCTTCATGAAGCCATTAACGGGGCGTCGTTATTGTGGACTCGGCAGACAGAGAGGAGAAGACGAAAGAGACGAAAGACGAAGGAGTATTTTCCGATGAGCCTCGGGGGGGAAATGAGTCAGCCCCGACTTTACTCGCTCGCCTTTCTTTTTCCGCTTCCCACTCTTTCTCTCAATTTCTCACCTCGGGTTGTGGGTTCTTAACTCTCTGTCTCTTCTTCTCTCCTTTCAAACCTACCGCCGTGTCTCCATCCCACTTCCACTTGAAGCAACAGAACCAGAACCCGGCATCGTTTGGGTTTTCATCAGCAGTAACTTAACAGGACTCAAGACAGCAGCTCTCTTCCCCCTCATCGAGATCTGAACCCAGGCCACCTCGGCATACGGTCCCGGCCGAAGCAAGATCCAGATCTCACAGCGCACGCGGACTTGACAGCTAACGCCGTAGGTAAAGACAAGCGTAACCTCTGTCTCTCCCCCCCCCCCCCCCGTTCTGTCCCTCCCCCCTCGGGACCCCCGTTTCCAGGCACAGCCTCATGTGCGAGTGCGAAAGCATGTGACAGCGCCCTGCCACGACCAACACTCGCCCACGTCAGTTAATGACGCTCGGAGGCATCCCGCGATGCACATCACCGCTGGCTGCCGGGCCGAGTGCCGGGCCGAATCAGCGGTAAACTTTGGCAGCGCTCCCGGTGCAGAGTACAGTGGAGGTGACATCAGCGACTGAGGATGACGCTCTGCTGGCAGCCGCTGCCTCCCACGCTCTTGTCACTATCGTCCGTGTTCGGCGTGTGTCGTGAGAGAGAGAGAGGATTGGGAAAGCTGTGAGATAAACTTGTTATCCTTGTACAGTCAAAGTAGCTGAGACTGAAGGGGGGGGGGGGGACATGTTTCAATTGTCTGTCCACTATTGAGTTTGTTTACAGACTGATTCACTCAAAGACCTTTTTTTTCCACTCTAACCTTGGCAGTCTTTCACAGCTACTGTTTATTTCTATTCATTCCATGGCTTTAAATACGTGTCAAGCTTTGTAGAAGACGCTTAAAGGAGACAAATGCAAGCGGAAGCTAAATTAAGGCTAAATACGCAGTACTTTACCTTTTCATATGAGCCAGCGAGTATAACACCTGACTGTAGAGGATCATAAGAGAGAGAAAGGATGACGCTCAGAGGCAGAGACACCACGGTGAAGTTAGAGTTTAACGCGGTATTAAATCAGCAGCCGCTGTAACGACTGTCGGGTTGTTCCCGCGCGGCTCTGGGAACATCGAGTGTGGCTGGGGGGGGGGGGGGCTGAATCGTGTAAGACTCTTCAATGGCTAAGTGCTGCCATGCGGCTTTAACGGTAGCTTTTGTCACAGAAATGGCTGCAGGAATGAAGCCCGCACCTACCATGACCTGGAATCCCCACTTAGAATCGATAGCATCCACCCACACCCGGCTCTCACCGTTCATCTAGAAGGATGTCAGGATGATGGAGCACAAACAAGTCCTATCAAGCGTCCATTCAGCTTCTGTGGACGAATGATCTTCTCGTATTGGACTTATCCTCAGCGTAGCGGCCGTCTTAGAGCAGCAGGGTCCTGGTTCGACCAAACCCCCCTTGCATGGCAGCACCTGCGGGGAAAGCTCATTTAAAGTTCAGCTTTTTCCCATATTGGAAGCCATCGATTCATCAGAACTCGTAGCGGCTTTCGGAATAGAGCGTATAACCGTCGGCGCTCTGAGGGTTCCGAAGGCAACCGTTGTTTGGCCAGGCGTGAGTCACGGCCGCTCGTTCAGCAGACGCACTCTGACATTAATGATGATGGGGTAATTGACGGCTAATGGAGAATGAATTGAGGTGAAACGGGTCAAAGAAAGAGGTAACGCCTGCTCACTACGTCTCGTCTCAGTCCTGCTTCAAGGTCTGTTTGCACTGTTCTTTGTCCTTCTCCGTCAGGCCCTTTGTAACTGGTGACGGGTCCATCATTGCACAAAGGAAACATGCATTTTATGTAAATGCAGATCAAAATGATGATTAAAATGACAAATCTGTTGCAGCAATTCTCAAATATGTTGCCGTTCCTTCGTTTCTTTTCGTACAGCTCTGCGGTGACACATCGTTGGCAGTTGTAGTAGTACTCTCTAATATTTCCCCCTAATATGACGACTGACACCGCTACAACTTTTATGTCTTAATCTGCTGATTTTCAGCAGCAGGAGTTGAAGCTCCATGGTGGGAAATTCCTCTTTTTACTCTGCGAACATTTTGTGAATAAAACCTGGAAATCGCAGCTCGATTATAGCGAGCGGTCCGTTCTCCAAACAGGCGCTTTTTACGCGGTAACTGCATCAGTTACACTAACATGCAAAGCTCATGAACGTGCACGAGCGCCTCCTACAGAGTCCACTCTCTGTCTGTGTCTCGCTGCGTTTCCAAACTGTTCCTCCCCGTCATGCGTGTGATTCCTCTGTGACTGTCAGCGATGCACAGTGTGTCAGTCACACTGGAGAAGCGCCTCATTCAGATCAACACATCGTCCTTTTCTGGCAACATTAACCTCCGTCTGTTTGCCCCCGCGGCGACGAGGGATCCAATCAACCGGCCCGCTTTTGTCAAACCCCCCCCCTTCCCCACACCGACGTGTCCTCCCTTTGAGACGGTGACACAAAGAAATTAACACCCCGCGTATTCATCACCATTACCAGCGAGGAGACGAGGAATTTAATTGAATATGTAGCAGCAGAGGGATTGAAGTGGGGCTCGGCTCATTGCATTGTTGAAGCATGGGCCAGGCGCCGCATCTCTTCGCGGTGGAGAACAAAACGGCGGCCCGGAGAGATGACGCACGACGGGGGCCACGAGTCCGGCTGCTCCTCTGATCCCCTACATGGTGCAAATAACGAGATTCAATCAAAAAGGGGCCGAGCTGTGATTGAAAACACCTCCCTCCGGGCGCCAATTGATCGGCCGTTGCAGCGGCGACAGTTTCATAAACAAGAAAGAAATGAACCTTTTTGTTTTGCACATTTAACGCGTGAACCTCATCCGTGCTGCAGGTTCAAGCATGGCGGCTTGTTTCTCAGCCGGTAGCGATCGAGCCCTCAATTCTCACATCGACTGAAAGAAGAAACACCTTTAACTGGAGGGCTGCTTGGACGACGGCAGACCCTGGGTGGGCGGGAGAGGTCCTTCCGGGACTCGACGAGGATGAAAGAGCTCGGAGACGGGGGGGGGGGGGGGGGGGGACAGGCCGAGCCATCGGAGCGCTGACAGCTCCCCAACAGAGAGGACAGGGAGGATGATGGGGAGAAAGCGAGGAGGAGGAGCAGAGGCGCCTCAGCGAGATCAAAGGTGCTCTCATCAAGGGCTCGTCTCTCTTTTGCTTTGACGGGGGCAAAGAAGGGGGTGGGGTGGGGGGGTGCTTCAATGAAAAGTCAATGACGACGAGGGCTGCAGGCTGAGACTGCAGAGCTGTAACAAAAGCAGTCCTCTTACCTGTAGCTCTATCATTGTGAATTCCTCTCAACCGTCTTTGGACAAAGTCTCCATATCATTTATTTTCTTTGTAGTCTCGCTGAAAGCTGTATTCATTTATTATGTAACAGGCGTATGCACAGCACACGTACACGCAGCCCTTCACTCAGTTCTTTTCTCTCACGTCTCCCATGCAGTCGCAATAAATGTTCGGCTTATACTTCAACCACAAAGACCATGGAAGACAGAAACTAGCTGCTGCATCTATTTGGGCCGTGTGGCGTGTGTAGCGTGTGTAGCGTGTGTAGCGTGTGTAGCGTGTGTAGCATGTGTAGCATGTGGCCACAATTTTAGTTTAAAACATAAAAAAAGCGAACAATAATATCAACAGCACGGAAGGTTACAGTGATGACATTACGTCAAAGACATAACAAACTTTGGCTTTTTGTCATTAATAACGGATTATTAAGACGTGTATAACGTATTACATTGCAGCGTTCACATTATTTATTCACAACAGCGCTTTACATTCCGCCTGAGCCGACACAAAACCCTCGTATGTCCCGTCCAGCTGTCCCAAAATCACTAATTGGTCTAATTTATCTGTTGCAGTTTTGTGAAACTTGAGGGAGCGTCTTGATCGGCGCGCAGCACTGTCATAATTCACACTGATCAGCCCAGGTTTGAAAGGACGGGGGGGGGGGTACATCATTTGTTTGCTCGTTCATGTGCCTCATGGAATATGTCAGACTCCACCGATGTCGTTTTTTGACAAAAACCCCGCAGGAAAAGCCTTGTCGCACAGCTGCACCCGGCCCCTCAACGTCGCACTGATTGGCCGCCGGCACAATTAGAGCTCAAATCAAGGTGTCGGCCGGAATGAACCGGGAGACGGGGAAACGCACGCGGCACAATGCGCGGCGGCACGCTTCCTGTGACGAGTGCCTGCAGAGCGTCTCGCTCATTAAACGCGGAGAGAGGTTACAGAGGCGATCCGGGGAGACGCGACCCGTTTGTCCCTCCTGAGTGCAGCTGCTCCCTCAGCAGCGAACAGGAAGAGGACACGCTGCAGTCTGACGCCGCCTCAGCGTTCTTGATCTACAAGTTTATAAAACCGGCTATTTTAGCCTTTTAACTTCTGTAAAATGATCTTCCATTCCTCAGAGCAATAACAGCTGGGCTTTTCTCTGTCCCATGAAGACTCCAGAGAGGCTCAAATCTTTTGTGTTTAAGGAGTTAATTGACAGGATCTCAGAATCCTAATGGACTCTTAATTAGGGCTTTAATAGCGCCGTGAGCATTGAAAAGGT